>NW_016107426.1:2819395-2830389 GCF_001604975.1 Cebus imitator | reverse complement strand
GCGATCTCGGCTCACCGCAACCTCCGCCTCCTGGGTTCAGGCAATTCTCCTGCCTCAGCCTCCTGAGTAGCTGGGATTACAGGCACGCGCCACCATGCTCAGCTGGTTTTTTGTAGTTTTGGTAGAGATGGGGTTTCACCATGTTGACCAGGATGGTCTCGATCTCTTGACCTCGTGATCCACCCGCCTCGGCCTCCCAAAGTGCTGGGATTACAGACGTCTTCTTTTGAGAAGTGTCTGTTTATATTATCTGCCCACTTTTTCATGGGGTTGTTTTTTCTTATGAATTTGTTTAAGTTCCTTAGAGATGGTGGATTTTAGACCTTTGTCAGATGCATAGTTTGCAAAAATTTTCTTCCATCCCGTAGGTTATCTGTTTCCTCTGTTGCTAGTTTCTTACGCTGTACAGAAGCTCTTTAGTTTAATTAGACCCCATTTGTCAATTTTTACTTTTGTTGCAGTTGCTTTTGACATCTTTCTCATGAAATCTTTGCCCTATGTCCTGAATGGTATGGTGTTGCCTAGGTTTTCTTCTAGGGTTTCATAGTTTTGGGTTTTACATTTAAGTCTTTAAACATCTTGAACTGATTTTTGCATATGGTGTAAGGAATGAATCCAGTCTCAGTCTTATGTATATGGCTAGCTAGTTATCCCATGAACTTCGCTTTATAGTGCTTCACAGACGTTGTGTGTATGTGTTTTGTTTTTTGTTTGGTTTTTTACAAATTGAAGGATTGTGACAGATCTGCATCAAACAAGTCTCTTGGTGCCATTTTTCTAATAGCATGTGCTCACTTTGTGTCTCTGTGTTGCATTTTGGTGATTCTCACAATATTTTAATACTAAATACCTTTTCATTATTTTTATATCTATTACAGTGTTCTGTGATCAGTGATTTTTTTTTAGATGGAGTCTCGCTGTCACCCAGGCTGAAATGCAGTGGTGCAATCTTGGCTCACTGCACCATCTGCCTCCCAGGTTCAAGCGATTCTCCTGCCTCAGCCTCCCAAGTAGCTGAGACTACAGATGCCTACCACCATGCCTAGCTATTTTTGTTTTTTTAGTAGACATGGGGTTTCACCATGTTGGACAGACTGATCTTAAACTCCTGACCTCAGGTGATCCACTTGCCTCAGCCTCCCAAAGTGCTGGGATTACAGGTGTGAGCCATTACACCTGACCATGTGATCAGTGATTTTTGTTGCTACTATAGTCATTGTTTTGGGGCATCACAAACCGTGCCAATATGGCAAACTTAATCGATAAATGTTGTGTGTGTTCTGACGCTCCACCAGCTGGCTGTTCCCTGTCTCTCTCTCCTCCCTATTCCTTGAGACACAACAATATTGAAACTAAGCCAATTAACAACCCTACAACAGCCTCTGAGTGCTGAAGTGAAAGGAAGAGTCATACATCTGTCACTTTAAATCAAAAGCTAGAAATGAGTAAACTTAGTGAGGAAGACATATTGAAAGGCAAGATAGGCCAAAAGTCAGGTCTCTTGCCTCAAACAGCCAAGTCATAAATGCAAAGAAGTTATTGAAGGAAATTAAAAGTGCTTCTCCAGAGAACACATGAATGGTAAGAAAGCAAAACAGCCTTTTTGCTGCTATGGACAAAGTTTGAATGGTCTGGTTAGAAGATCAAAACCAGTCACAACATTCACTTAACGCTTAATCCAGAGCAACTGGATTAACAGTCTTCAATTCTATGAAGGCCGAGAAAGGTGAGGAAGCTGCAAAAGAGAATTTGAACACTGGCAGAGGTTGGCTCGCGAGGTTTAAGGAAAGAAGCTGTCTCTGTAACATACAAGCTCAAGGTGAAGCAGCGAGTGCTGACGGAGAAGCTGCGGCAACTTATCCAGAAGATCCAGCTAAGATCACTGGTGAAGGCGGCTGTACTAAACAGCAGATTTCCTTCCTTCCTTCCTTCCTTCCTTCCTTCCTTCCTTCCTTCCTTCCTTCCTTCCTTCCTTCCCTCCCTCCCTCCCTCCTTCCTTCCTTCCTTTCTTCCTTCCTTCCTTCCCTCCTTCCCTCCCTCCCTCTCTCTCTCTCTCTTCCTTTCTTTCTTTTTTTCTTTCTTTCTTTCTCTCTTTCCTGAAATGGAGCCTCTCTGTCACCCAGGCTGGAGTGCAGCAGCGTGATCTCTGCTCACTACAACCTCCACCTCCCAGGCTCAAGCGATTCTCCTGCCTCATCCTCCTGAGTAGCTGGGACTCCAGGCTACTTAATTTCCTGGACTACAGGCTCCTGCCACCATGCCTGGCTAATTTTTGTATTTTTAGTAGAGGTGAGGCTTCACCATGTTGGCCAGGCTGGTCTCAAACTCCTGATCTCAGGTGATGCACCTGCCTCGGCCTCCCACAGTGCCAGGATTACAGGTGTGAGCCACCACACCCAGCCAGATTGTCAGTGTAGATGAAACAACCTCCTATTGGAAGAAGATGTCATCTTTTCTTTTCTTTTCCTTTTTTTTTTTTTTTTGAGACAGGGTCTTGCCCTGTCACCTAGGCTGGAGGGCAGTGGTGCAATTTTGGCTTTATGCAACCTCCACCTCCTAGGCTCAAGTGATCCTCTCACCTAGTAGCTCCCTAGTAGCTGGTACTACTGGCATAAGCCACCACACCCAGCTAATTTTTATTTTTTATAGAGACAAAATCTCACTATGTTGTTCAGGCTGGTCTCTGCCGTCTGGGCTCAAGCAGTCCTCCTACCTCAGACTCCGCAGGTGTTGTAATTACAGGCATGAGCCACTGAGCCTGGCTTAGAACTTCAATAGCCAGACATAAGTCAATGCCTGGCTTCAAAGCTTCAAAGGACAGATAGACTCCCTTGTTAGGGACTAATGCAGCTGGTAACTTTAAATTGAAGGCAATGCTCATTTACAATTCCAAAAATCCTAGAGCCCTTTAGAATGAGGTAAATCTACTCTGCCTGTGCTCTAGAAATGGAACAACAAAGCCTGGCTGACAGCATATCTGTTTACAGCATGGTTTATGGAATCTTTTAAGCCCACTGTTGAGACCTACTGCTCAGAAAAAAAGGATTTCTTTTCAAAATATTAGTGCTCATTGACAATGCACCTGGTTACCCAAGACCTCTGATGGAGATGTACAAGATTAATGTATTCATGCCTGCTAACACAACGTCCATTCTACATCCATGGATCAAAGAGTAATTTCAACTTTTAAGTCTTATTATTTAAAAAATAAATCTCGTGAAGGCTATAGCTGCCATAGATAGTGATTCCTCTGATGGATCTAGGTAAAGTAAATTGAAAACCTTCTGGAAAGGATTCACCATTTTAAATGCCATTATAACATTCATGATTTATGGAAGGATTTCAAAGTATCTACATTAACAGGTATTTGGAAGAAGTTGATTCCAACGCTCATGGATGACTTTGAGGACTTCAAGACTTCAGTGGAGACAGTTATCTGCAGTTATTGGTAGAAATAGCAAGAGAACTAAACTTGGAAGTGGAGCCTGAAGATGTGACTGAATTGCTGCAACCTCATGATCAAACTTGAACGGATGAGGAGTTGCTTCTTAGGGATGGGCAAAGAATGTGGTTTATTGAGACAGAAACTACTCCTGATGAAGATGTCATGAACATTGTTGAAATGACAATAAGGGACTTAGGATATTCCATAAACGTAGTTGGTGAAGCAGTGGCAGGGTTTGAGAGGATTACCTGCAGTTTGGAAGGTAGGTAAAATGTTTTCAAACAGCATTGGGTGCTATAGAGAAATCTTTTATGAAAGGAAGAGTCAATCGATGCTGCAAACTTTACTGTTGTCTTATTTTAAGAAACTGTTGGCTTGATGTGGTGGCTCGTGGCTGTAATCCCAGCACTTTGAGAGGCTGAAGTGGGTAGATTGCTTAATTTCAGGAGTTCAAGACCGGCCTGGGCAACATGATGAAATCCCATCTCTATTAAAAATATGAAAAATATTCAAGAGGCTGAAGTGGGAGGATCACCCGAGCCCGGAAGGTTGAGGCTGCAGTGACCCAAGACCGCCACAGCCTCCCCAATCTGCAGCAACCACCCCCTTGATTAATCACAGCCATAAAATCAAGGTAAGACCCTCCACCAGCATAAAGATTATGATTTACTGAAGAGTGATCAGTAACATTTTTAGCACTAAAGTCATTTTAATTAAAGTATGTACATTTTTTAGACAACGCTATTGCACACCTAATAGACTATAGTATAGGATAAACATTATATACTCCAGAAAACCAAAAACTTTATATGACTTGCTTTATTGTGATATTCATTTTATTGCAGTGGTTTGGAACTGAACTTACAATGTCTTTGAGGTATTCCTGTATTGGATTGTAAACCAAAATATAAAATAAATATCCAGAGTTCACAGTGACATTGGTAAATGATGGAAGGAAGGATGGAAGGAAGGGAAGGAGGGAGGGAAGGAGGGAAAGAAAGGAAGAGGGGAGTGAGGATGGAAGGAAAGAAGGAAGGAGGAAGGAAGGAAGGAAGGAAGGAATGAAGGAAGGAAGGAAGGAAAGATCTTCTGTGGAGAAGAATTTCAAATAATATACATAGATGCTGCCCACTCAAAAAGGGTTATGTAACTCCCCACTCCTTAAGTGTGGGCTATGCACAGTAACTCCATTTCAAAGAGCACAGTTAGGTCAAGGGGAGATGGGAAAAGTAGCTTTAGAGTGGAGAAACATGACCTCAGTCGGCTGATCACAGTCAACATTAACGGTGATAAATTATGTTGATAGTATGTCCCCTTGACATGATGTTAAGAAAACAGCACTTCACCTCTGCAGCCTTCCTCCCAAAGACCCATAACCCCAGTTAAACCATGAGAAAAACATATTCCTATACAGGAGCATTCTTCAAAACTTGACTAGTACTCCTCAAAACTGGTCGTCATAAAAAAAAACAGAACTAAAGCCTGAGAGATTGCCATAACCAGGAAGAGCCTGTGGATACATGGCAGCTACAAACACAATGCGATATTTTGGATGAGAACCCAAAACAGAAAAAGAACACTAGGCAAAAAGTAAGGAAATCTGACAGAGTATGAACTTTAGTTAACGATAATGTATCCATCTTGGCTCATTAACTGTAACAAACGTCCCTTGCTAATATAAGGTGTTAGTAGTAGTGGAAAAGTGGGTGCAGGGTATATGGGAACTCTGTACTGTCGTTTCAACTTTTCTGTAAATCTAAAACTGTTCTAAAAAATACAGTCTATGGCCAGGTGCAGTGGCTCACACCTGTAATCCCAGCACTTTGAGATGCTGAGGGGGGCAGATCACAAAGTCAGCAGTTCAAGACCAGCCTGACCAACATGGTGAAACCCCACCTCTACTAAAAACACAAACTTAGCCGGGCGCAGTGGTGGGCACCTGTAACTCAGGAGGCTGAGGCAGGAGAATCACTTGAACCTGGGAGGCAAGGGTGGCAGTGAGCCGAGATTGCGCCATTGCACTTCAGCCTGGACAGGAGCGAAACTCCGCCTCGATAAATAAATAAAGTCTATTGTGAAAAATGGCTATCACATATTGAACTGTATAATTGTGTAAGGAAATTATTCTTAAACTACAGAACTCTACTTGTGAATGATCATGTGTTGGAGTTTTATCACAGGGACGCTTGTTCTTCAGGCCATTCTGCTGCATCAGGAGACACGGTCTCTGTTCTCTTGCGTGGAACCTCCGCACTATCGGTGATGAGGGGGTTCTATATCTTACCCAGAAGTTTTAACAGATAAAACTGAGGTGCTCCTGTAAAAGTAGGAATGGGGGCCCAGAGCCCAGAAAATTGGCCCTCTTCTCCCCAGCCTTGCATGACATACAGGGACTCCCCAGGGCTTTGAGGAGTGAGTTTGATCATTCATTCAGCAAATATTTGCATAGCTGGGGGAAACAGTGGTGGACAGGAGAGACAGCCCTGCTTTCTGTTAAGAGGTGGTCTGCAAAATCCTAGGCTGAAGGAGCGGTTCTCAACCTTGGTGGAATGTTAGGAACACCAGGGGAGCTTTAAAAACCTACCAATGCTGGGGCCTCTTCCCAGGCCAATTAAATGAAAATCTCCGAGGGCAGAACCCAGAAATCTGTATGTGTCGAAAGCCCCCCCGAGAGATTGCGGAATGCAGCCAGGACTGACACACATTGACAAAATGATCTGAGAACAGCTGACTCTAAAACGGGTGTTCTGTGATCTTTGTCATCATGCAACAAGAAGAGAAAAAAGCTGAGGACCAGACCCTGGGGCGTGTCCCCTCCTCCCTGAAGGGATCTGGAGAGAAAGGAGCGGTGGCAGCAGAGGTTCCTCCGCTGAAGGCAAGGCTGGTGCTGGCAGAAGTGGGGGCGAGGGGAATGTGCTAAGGAGCAGTGCGTAGCAACCCACACACTTGCTCGTTTTAGAACAAATCAGCGCTTCTCAGACATATGTACTGAAGAAGCCTCCTCCTGGAATTTTCCAGAGGACTACAGAGCTGAAGACGACTTCCAGCATAAAAAGCATGGAGCTTAGATTCTGCCTATCTTGATACAAAGAATCTCAAGACTGGAAGATCTCTAAGGGGTCACCAATCTCTCTCTCGCACACACACACACACACACACACACAGACAAGGTTACACAAATGCAGATGCTGTGAGCTTTGCATTTAGAGCAAGTTTTCATGGTGTGTCGGAACATACCATGTGGATATTTTATCTGCCTTCTGGCATTTTTACAGCCACAAACAGGAACAGAGCTAAGGAGAAGCCTGAAACACGTGGGTGAGGAGTAAAGAAAGGGAAGATCAGATGACCGGTAGCCTAGTGCTGAACAACTACCCCTCTTCTTCCACCCTTGTAAAGAAGGAATGACTTTCCTCACTTTATAGAGGAGAAAACTGTACCTTAAACAGTCAAGTGTCTTCTTCAGTTAGCACAGGACAGAACAGGACTTACTCATCTTCACAATACTTATCCCTGTTTCCAGATGAGGAAACTGAGGCAGGAAGAGGGTGGAAGCAAAGCTGGGCTTTGATATGGAGAGCAGGTCAATACTTTCTCCTGGGTATCACAGATGCTATCGATCTGGCAGGCACCATCTGCTTCCCGCCCCCCGCCACCCGCCACGCACACGCCACAAGGAAAGGTGCTGGAGAACTCTCTGCGCTATCTTTACAGCTTTTCTATAAATATAAAATTATTCCAAAATTAAAAGTGTATTTTAAAATAGCACATATTCAAGATTATTGCTCTCAAAACTCTTTCATATACTATCAATAAACTAGATTAAAAATTTTCAAATATTGGTTTCTTTATCTGGATACATTTGTCAATATCAATTTCGGTGTATGCTTTATAATATACATATCAATATAATAGCTCATATACAAGTTGCATTCATCTTTTAAGGCTTCAAAGCAAAGCACCACAAACCGCATGGCTTGAAACAACAGACATTTATTGTCTCACAGTTTGAAGTCCAAAGTCAAGGTGTCGGCAGGGCCATGCTCTCTTTGAAGTCTCTAGGGGAGAATCTGTTTCTTGTTTTTCTCCTGCCTCCTGGTGTGGCCAGCAATTCTTAGTGTTCCTTGGCTTTAAGGCACATCGCTCCAGTCTCTGCTTTGTTGTCACACAGCCGTCTCCCTGCGTATCCCTCCTGTGTGCCTTCTCCTCTTCTTTTTTGTTGAGACAGAGTCTCATTCTGTTGCCCAGGCTGGAGCCCAGTGGTGTGATCTCGGTTCACTGCAACCTCCGTCTCCCGGGTTCAAGCGATTCTCCTGCCTCAGCCTCCTGAGTAGCTGGAATTACTGGCACGCGTCACCATGCCCGGCTAAGTTTTTTGTATTTTTAATAGAGATGGGGTTTTGCCATGTTGGCCAGGCTGGTCTCGAACTCCTGACCACCTCAGCCTCTCAAAATGCTGGGATTACAGGTTTTAGCCACCACACCTGACCACTCTCCTCTTCTTATAAGGACGCCATTCACACTGGATTAAGGCCCACACTATTCCAATATGACCTCATCTTAACGTACATCTTAGCTATATCTAAAACTACCCTATTTCCAAATAAATCACATTCTGAGGTTCCAGAAAGGACACAAATTTGGGGGAGGGAGATACTCGCTAACCCAGTATAGTCTGCCCTAGGCACCACAAAATTCAGGTCCATCTCCCATGCAAAAATACATTTGCCTGATCCCAAAATTTTAGGCCATTCTGCTATCAACTCTAAGTCCAAAATCTTTCCTAAATATCAACTTTTAGTCAGGGCATGGTGGGCCATACCTCTAATCCCAGCACTTTGGGAGGCTGGGGCAGGTGGATCACTTGAGGTCAGGCGTTGGAGACCAGCCTGGCAAATATGGTGAAACCCTGTCTCTACTAAAAAATACAAAAATCAGCGGGGCGTGGCAAGTGCCTGTAACCCCAACTACGCTGGCAGCTGAGGCAAGAGAATCACTTGAACTCAGGAGGCGGAGGTTGCAGTAAGCCGAGATCACGCCACTACACTCCAGCCTGGGCGATAGAGCACTACCAGTCTCAACAAAAAAAATCAACTTTTAAAGTCACAAATTTCATTATCTAAATCATTTATGAGTGAGACTTGGTGTATGGTACAATTTGGGAAAAATTCTATCTGTGGACCTGTGAAATCAAAAAACAAATTATCTGCTTCAAAAATACAGTGGTGGGCAGCCATATAATAGACACTTCCATTCCAAAAAAAAGAAATAAGAAGGAATAAAAGGAGCCATGAGTCCCAAGCAAGTCTGAAACCCAGTACACAAGTCTGTACTAATGTGTGATAAAAGGGAAGACTATATATTCTAATGTGTGATAAAAGAGACATATATATATATATATTTGAGGCCAAGGCTGGCTCTGTCACCCAGCTGGAGTGCAGTGGCACAATCTCGGCTCACTGCAACTTCCTCCTCGCAGGTTCAAGTGATTCTCTTGCCTCAGCCTCCTGAGTAGCTGGGATTACAGGTGCCCACCACCACGCCCAGCTAATTTTTTGTATTTTTTAGTAGCGACGGGGTTTCACCATGTTGGTCAGACTGGTCTTGAACTCCTGACTTCAAGTGATCCACCTGCCTCGGCCTCCCAAAGTGCTGGGATTACAGGTGTGAGCCACTGTGTCTGGCCTATATATAATATTAAATATATATAGAATGCTACCTACTTTGTCCAAGCAGGTTGTATCCTGTACCACATATTTCCTAGCCATTGTTACAAATAGTCCTGTTGGAAGATGTGGCTGCAATTTCAAGCAATACCCAGCCACCAGCCACTGATCCCCACTAAAGAGAGCTACTGGGATGGGGAAGATTTCTAAGAATGAAATGAAAAGTTACCTTTTTTTGGATGAAAGTCCTGGGTCTGTCAGGCTTTCAATACAGTGACTCACGTTCTTTCTTTCCTTCTTTGGGTGAATACAATGGGGGATCTAAAGAAGGCCAACTCTGCAATGTATTATCACAATAGTTTGTGATCGCAGAACTAATTCTTTGAGCTAAGGTAGGTATCCTCAGCTATCAGAATCTCTAGAGTTGTTTTAAGTATTGAGTTAAAATTCTAAAACTGTACATCAATCTGGGAGGGATACTGATCCAACAAATAAATTAAATGTGATTTAAAATGAAACATCCCTATTTATGACTTGGGACAAACTAGGATTGGATTAAACTGGTTGATAATACAATGTTGAAAATTATTTAAGATAACTCATAAGGTTCCATCTATATATTTATATCTCCAAACACTTGCTCAATAAATATACTTTTTAAAGTTATGGGGTAATAATGTTTAAGTTCAACTATTTAATAGAATGTTTAATTTTTAAAAATAAAGTAAAATCTCAGCTAAATGCAAAAATTTCAGCAACCTAGCATCAATCAGCACCCCTTCTGTCAGACCATGCATTTTTCACCCACGGCTGTTTTTATTAACTGGGATGCTATCCATCTCTGTGTAACTTTATGAAATGTGTTTTGGCTTGGAGCACAGAAAATCCATTTAGCCATTAATAGTCTAGTTGCAAGTTATGTTATTCATTCACAAGAGTAACAACAGTGTGCTGTGATTTTTTTCCAGCATTTTCCCCCTAATTTTATTGGCTAATAAAATCCAAACACTGGAACCTTTTGCCCAGAAAGCGGCGCCAAAGGAAAGCAGCTACCCACCCAGACCCCCAGGGGCTCTCAAGTAGGGCCTCAGCGTCCTGGGTGAGGCCCCAGGGGAGAGAGGAAGTCCTGCTCTCCAACTTCCTACAGGGTCAGCCAGAGGTTTTCCTATGGCTTCCTGACTGAAGGAAGAAAATTCAGGTCTCCTTCTAGTTCCTGAAATTGAAAATGGTGAATCACTGCAGCACACTCCTTCCTTTAATTCTTTCACTCAAATGTGTTTTTTTCTCTAAAACCTCAACAAGCAACTTTGAGCAAATATGATGTAACAGACCCTAGAGAAGATGCTGGGTGTGTAGAAAGGAGCTCATAGCTCAACAGAAGAGGACAGGTAAACCAATCATTACAGCACAACCTTGTGAATGGCATAGTGAGATGCACAAAGCACATGGCAACCCAGGTCAGATTAGCACAACCTAACTCAACTAAGATGGAAAAGGAGAAACACCTGACCAGCATAACTATTTTTTTGCTTGTCAAAAAGTTACTATTTATACCATATAAGAGTAGGTAAATATGTATACAAGAACACCGTCTCAGTCCCATGAGACAAAATGGTGAAAGTCGTAAGTAGGCAATTAACACGAGAAAAAACAAAAATAATAAACAGAGCTGAGTGCTCATGTCTGTAATCCCAACATTTTGGGAGGCCAAGGCAGGAGGATTGCTTAAGCCTAGGAGTTTGAGAACAGCCTGGGCAAGATGGCAAGACCCTGTCTCTACAAAGATAAAAATAAATAAATAAATTAGTTTGATATATTTCTTTTTTTTTTTTTTTTTTTTTTTTTTTTTTTTTTTTTTTTTTTTTTTTTTTTTTTTTTTTTTT
>NW_016107426.1:2803748-2819215 GCF_001604975.1 Cebus imitator | reverse complement strand
TAGTAGAGACGGGGTTTCACCATGTTGACCAGGATGGTCTCGATCTCTTGACCTCGTGATCCACCTGCCTCGGCCTCCCAAAGTGCTGGGATTACAGGCTTGAGCCACCGCGCCCGGCCAGTTTGATATATTTCTGTATGTGCATCAACTTTATCTTTTGTTTGTGGTGGCATGCACCTGTGCCCCAGTTACTCAGGAGGCTGAGGCAGGAGGATCACTTGAGCCTCGGAGGTGGAGACTGCACGAGTCAATGATGACACAGCTGCACTGCAACCTGGGCAATGGAGTGAGACTCTGTCTCTATTGAAAAATAACAATAATCAGGCCAGGCACAGTGGCTCATGCCTGTAATCTCAGCACTTTGGGAAGCTGAGGCGGGTGGATCGCCTGAAGTCAGGAGTTCAAGACCACCCTGGACAACATGGTGAAATCCTGTCTCTACTAAAAACACAAAAATTAGCTAGGCATGGTGGTGGGTGCCTGTAATTCCAGCTACTTGGGAGGCTGAGGCAGGAGAATTGCTTGAACCCAGGAGACAGAGGTTGCAGTGAGCTGAGATTGTGCCACTGCACTTCAGCCTGGGTGACAGAGCAAGACTCCGTCTCAAATAATAATCATAATAATAATAACAAGAAGCTTTTAAAGCTCTTCTGCTCCATTAACCTTCAAAGCTTAAAACAAAAACTAAAACAATAAAAACAAAAATCTATAAAATCCAGTTCTCAAATGTCTGCAGAAAAACTGAAACTCCATTTAATCTGGTAGCAATGTAAATTTGTATAATCTGTAGGAAGACAACTGGGCAATATGACATGAGTTACAAGAATAATCTCTTTAAATTCAACATTCCCAAATGTACAGTATTTATCCTAAAGAAATAACTGTAATGAAGAAAAAATTATGTATAAAGATATTGGTCACAGTGTTATTTATATTTGTGATAAACTGGATCAAACATACATACCTAATACAAGAAAAATATTTCAGTAGATTACAAAAAATAATTATGAGGATTTTCTGTAGCAACACAAGAAATGGTCTACTTCTTAACATAAAGTATCATCAAAGGAAAACAGAAATATGTGTGTATTTTTATATATAAATTCAAGCCCTCAGACCTAGTAGGGATCTCCAGCCTTAGAAGCCCTTAGCAAATTATTTAAAATCAGAAAATAACAGATGCTCGCAAGGTTGTGAAGAAAAGGAAACACTTACACACTGTTGGTAGGAGTGTAAATTAGTTCAACCATTGTGGAAAGTAGTATGACAATTCTTCAAAGAGCTAAAAACAGAACTACTATTTGACCCAGCAATCCTATTATTGGGTATAAAGCCAAAGGAATATAAATCATTCAACCATAAAGACAACGCACGTGAATGTTCGCGGCACTATTCACAATAGCAAAGACATGGAATTAGCCTAAATGCCCATTGATGGCAGATTAGGCAAAGAAAATGTGGTACATATACACCATGGAATACTGTGCAGCCATAAAAAGCAGGAGATCATTTTCTTTGCAGGATCATGTATGGAACTGGAGGTCATTATCCTTAGCAAACTAACACAGGAACAGAAAACCAAATACCACATGTCCTCACTTGTAAGTGGGAGCTAAATCATGAGAACACATGGACACATAGAGGGGAACCACAGGCACCAGGGCCTCCTTGAGGGTGAAAATTGGAAGGAGGGAGAGGAACAGAAAAAAATAACTGTTGGGGCCGGGCGCGGTGGCTCACGCATGTAATCCCAGCACTTTGGGAGGCCGAGGCGGGTGGATCACGAGGTCAAGAGATCGAGACCATCCTGGTCAACATGGTGAAACCCTGTCTCTACGAAAACTACAAAAAATTAGCTGGGCATGGTGGCGTGTGCCTGTAATCCCAGCTACTCAGGAGGCTGAGGCAGGAGAATTGCCTGAACCCAGGAGGCGGAGGCTGCGGTGAGCCAAGATCGCGCCATTGCACTCCAGCTTGGGTAACAAGAGCGAAACTCTGTCTCAAAAAAAATAAAATAAAATAACGGTTGGGCACTAAGATTAGTTCCTGGGTGATAAAATAATCTGTACAACAACCCCCCGTGACATAAGTTGACCTACATAACGAACCTGCACATGTACCCCTGAACCTAAAATAAAAGTTAAAAGAAAGAAAGAAAATCTGCTTTAAAAAAGAAACCCTCAGTGAGAACAGGTTTCAAAGGGGCTTTGGAACCTTAAGGCTAGATCATTCCACAGTCAGTATTAATCAGCCCTTCCCCTTCAGGTTTCCTTCTTCCTAGACACCCCCACTCGTCACCCTCTGCTCTCTTTATTCCATTTTAAGATTCTCCTTTACCTCTCAGTGTCTCCCCACCTCTCAGAGAGTAGAAACTATGGGAACTATGAAACTATAAGAAAATAAGAAAACTCATTTTGTAACCACCCACCCCTTAACCAGCCTCTAACAAGTTCAATAAAGTCAGTCTTTATTCAGTTTATTTAATGTAAAAGCATGCATGAGAAAGAATGCAGAGAAATGATCATACTTTTGTTAGGCTGGTGGAACTGTGAGAGCATTTTTAAAATTTCCTTTTGTGTTTTGTTTGACAGCCTTTTTTTAAGGTAGAGTCAATTCTCAGACAGTATTTCACAGTGGTATCTGAAATCAGTCTCTGGGCATTTACAGCACATAAAAGTAAGCAAGTTTATCTGGCATTAAGACAAGATAAAACATTTGTGGAAAAAAAGTAAGAAAAGAGACCTTATTCTGTAGATATTCTAACTTCTTATAGAGTTGCAATAATCATGTGAGTGAGAAAGAAGCCAAGCATTCAGACACCTTCACATTCAGTGTGACTGTGTCGTTTTATGAACACTGGGGTTGGTCTGACTGTGAGACACACAGCAAACACACCCAAGGGTGTGGTAGTGCTGGACACCCACATGTTTTGCATTGTGAGCCACAGTGAGTCTGAAGGGCCACACTTGGCAGAGTAGCAGAGGACCTACCTTGGATAGGACTCAAGTGCACAGTGAGGCTTCATTTATTTCCTTTCTCCTGTTGTCAGTAATTCTCCAAAATGTTCCAGTTTTATCATATGGCTTTTAAGGGAATTAAATCTGAATAGCACAAAATGGTATAATTATCTTACAATTCCATTGCAATTATTAGCAGATCCAAGTCTGCTACATGATTATTAGGTAATAATGATGATGATGATGACAGCTAGCATCCATAGTCTGTTTACCATGCACCAGAGACCGTGCTAAGCAATTGGGAAGATGATTAGGCCTACTAGCCTGCTATCATGTGTGTTAGTTATTTAGTGTAAAAAAAAAATTCGAAGAATTTCAGGTCAACCACAGTTCAGGGGCAGATGAGTCACATTTAGCTTGCAAAATACATATCGGATACATAGCCTCTAGAGCAGTGCTCACACCCTCTCACGGCAGCAAGGGGCAGGAACTGAATTTTGAGGTTCCCTTTAGACAGGGCATATGCTTCCTAATTCTCCACTTCCCCACTGCTCCCTGTTGGGCTTATATTCAGCCCTCTTCATTCATTTACATGGTTTGCCTGTCTTCTATGTGTTTGAATTTTCAACCCCCAAACCTAGACAATATACCTGCAATTCAGGCATCTGTCACTAAATGGTACAAAGCAGACATACGGCTAGCAGGGACATTGGCAGTCACATGGCCTAACAGTTTTCCCAATCTTTTTATGAGAACCGAGTATTTCTTCTAGTAAAATGTGACTCGAAGGTCCATTGTATTAGTCTGCTTTCACACTGCTGCAAATAAATACCTGAGACAGGGTAATTTTATTAAGGAAAGAGGTTTAACTGACTCACAGTTCCACATAGCTGGGAAGGCCTCAGGAAACTTACAATCATGGTGGAAAGCGAAGGGGAAGCAAGGATTTTCTTCACGTGGTAGCAGGAGAGAGAAGAACAAAGAAGGAGCTTCCAAACGCTTATAAAAGCCTCAGCTTTCATGAGCACTCACTCGCTATCACAAGAATAGCTTGGGGGAAACCACCGTCATGAACCAATCACCTTCTTCCCTCAACACACGGGGATCACAGATTCCTCCCTCTATACATGGGGATTACAATTTGAGGTGAGATTTGGTGGGGTCGCAGAGCCAAACCACATTACCCATCTCTAAACACAAAAAAGCTCTTTTGGCCGAGGATGAGGTAACTCTCAAGAAGTACCCAACCTGGTCGGCTCTCCATCCTTCTCCCCAGCACCTCTCGACACTTGAGGGATGCTGGCAACACAGTTTAATCCCCTCATCCAAAGCAGAGGGCACAAACAAGTGAAATCATCGATCAGTCACCCAGCTACTTCATGGTAAAGAAGCCAAGTCTCTGATAAATAACAGTATTTGGCAATTCGTTACACTAAAAATGTGTTGCATTTGTAGAAAGTAAAAACTAATAACAATGACTAATAACAATGACTATCCGTCTACTTTTTTCCAAGCCCTATTTTTATTCCTTATAATATGCCATCGGGTGTCTTTATTAGAAAAGTTTAAACTTAACAGTCAGTTACAGAATTATAAAAGTACACAGTTTTATACTGAGCTGAAAAGAACATTGAAAGTTTTTTTCATCTCACCTCATTTTATAGACCAAGAAAATGAGGAAGTGCTTGAAAGCAACTCCCCCTCTCAAATCTTCCAAGTTTCGGTCCTGTTCAGTATATCAAGTACGTACTGCTACATCTGGACTTGGTGGTCAGAAGCCAGAAATTTCTATTTTAACCAGTTACTCTATGAAAATCATGAACCGTTAAGATATAAATTAAAGTTGTGATTTCTTTCTTTCTGTGATTCTCTTCCATTTTTGAAGCACACACTCTCAGCTGGGGATTCAAACATCTTTTTACTCCAGAAAGCGCATTTATAAACTTATGGGAAGAGGTTTCAGACTGAACTTTTTCAAGAGAACTCAAGTCAAACTATCTGTGTTCAAAGAGCTTTGATTTTAAAATTTCCAATTCATTGCGTCATATACCAAGACTTTCATAAAATACGGTAGAGTCGAATTATGAGACACAGATACAGAAAGACAAACATGGCATGTTCTCACAAATGTGTGGGATCTAAAAATCAAAACGATTGAACTCATGGAGATGGAGAATAGAACAAAGGTTGCCAGAGGCTGGGAATGGTAGCGGGAGTAGGAGGAGGGATGGTTAATGGGCACCAAATAATAGAAAGAATGAATAAGACCTAGTATTTCATAGCACAGCAGGGTGACTATAGTCAATACTCATTTAATTGTACATTTTAAAATAACTAGAAGAGTACAATTGGATTGTTTGTAATATAATTGATAAATGTTTGAGGGAATTAATATCCCATTTTCCGTGATGTGATTATTTCATACTATCAAAATATCTCATGTACCACATAAATATATATACTTGCTATGTACCCACAACATTAAATATTAGAAAAATGTTTAAATTATGAGACAAATGAATTTTATTTTTATTTTTATGTTTCAATTAATTAATTTGGGTTTTTTTTAAGATGGAGTCTCACTGTGTTGGCCAGGCTGGAGCGTAGCAGCACGATCTTGGCTCACTGAAACCTCTGCCTCCCAGGTTCAAGCAATTCTCCTGCCTCAGCCTCCCGAGTACCTGGAATTATAGGTGTCTGCCACCACACCCGGCCAATTTTTGTATTTTTAGTAGAAATGAGGTTTCACCATGTTAGTCAGGCTGGTCTCGAACTCTTGACCTCAGGTTATCTGGCTGCCTTGGCCTCCCACAGTGCTGGGATTATAGGTGTGAGCCACCACACCCAGCTAACAAATGAAATTTTAAAAGACAGAAAATACAAATTCATTTTATTATTAGATATTAAACACAAAATTATCGAGTTGCTGTAACCATTTCTAAATGCTTGCTTCCTATTCCTGTATTCACCTCATCTTGTACCGGTAAGAAGCATTTCAAAGACTAACCAGCTACTTTGAAGAGCACTGGGGCAAAGCACCACCCAGATGGTTGGTCTGGATACAGGGAGGGTTAGTATGGCCACTCATGTAACGGGGTAATGCTCCCCGTCATTTAACCCCAGCTCTAGACGGCCATTTTGAAAATGCAGTCGTGGTCCCCAAAGGTGTGGGGCACCGTCACCATGTGGTTCATGAGAAAACAGAAATACGCAAGCTTCCAACTGCACTGCTCAGAAAAGAGAAGGGAAGGGTTCAGATCATAGCGGGCTTGCAAAATGGATGAAGGAATTTGGGAACTTCATCCTAAAAACTGTTGAAAGTTGTTTAAAACAAAAAACATTGAGGCCAGGAGCGGTGGCTCATGCCTATAATCCCAGCACTCCCAGGTGGGAGGATCACCTGAAGTCAGGGGTTCAAGACCAGCCTGGCCAACAAGATGAAACCCCGTCTCTACTAAAAATACAAAAATTAGCCAGGCGTTGTGGCAGGTGCCTGTAGTCCCAGCTACTTGGTAAGCTGAGACAGGAGAATCACTTGAACCCAGGAGGCGGAGGTTGCAGTGAGCTGAGATTGCACCACTGCACTCCAGGCTGGGCGATGGCTCGAGACTCCATCTCAGAAAATCAAAAACAAAAACAAAACTTGAGTGATATTTGGGTATTTTTATTTATTTGGAGAGAGAGGGAGTCTCACTCTCCTGGTCAGGTTGGAGTACAGTGGCGCAATCTCAGCCCCCTGCAACCTCTGCCTCCCGTGTTCAAACAATTCTCCTGCCTCAGTCTCCCCAGTAAGTGAGACTACCAGCGGCTAATTTTGTGTTTTAGTAGAGACGGGGTTTCATCATGCTGGCCAGGATAGGATGGTCTCGATCTCCTGACCTCGTGATCCTCCCCACTCCGCTTCCCAAAGTGCTGGGATTACGGGCATGAGCCACCACTCCTGGCCAATATTTGGGGTTTTTTAAAGATGAGTCTGCCTGCAATGTGGAGTATGATTTGGAGGAAAACAAGACCCAGCAGGAGGCACATGCAATTGTTTAGGGAAAAGCTGATATGGCCTGAACTAAGGTAGTAGCAGTACAGATGGGGCTACAGCTTCAAGAGCAGCTTAGGAGACTTGGTTATTGATTGGATATAGGTGGTAAAGAGTAGGGAGGGGTCCACAGTGGCACCCAGTTTTGGGCATGAACAATTAGATGGCTAGTGGTGCTGTTGCTCAGGATGGGAGGCCCAGGAGGAGCAGGCTGCTGGAAACAGAGCTGAGCTCCAGGTAGGCTGTGTTTGGGCTCCCTGACCCTGTGCCGCTGCTCATGCTGGCCTCTTACTGGACTGCCCTACCTTCAACATTCACTCATTAAATCTCAACCATAAGAGGGCTTGACAATCATAGAAGACTTTATTAAGAACTTTGAAGAAATTCAGGGAAAATTTATTAAGTAATATTAGGTTAAGTAATAAACATGCAAATTATAACAAGGTAAAATTCTTCTGCTGTTAAACTGGCCAAAAAAAAAAGTTTTTAAATTAAAAGACCCAAAACTGCCAAGGGTGTGGGAAAGTTGTCCCTCTCACACATTGCTGGTGGAGACGTAAATTGGTACAAACCATTTGGAAGAAATCTGGCCACATGTATCGAGAACTATAAAAAGGTTTGTATCCTGTGACCCTGTAATTCCACTTCTGGATACCTATTCTACGGAAATAACTCAAAATGCAGGAGAAAACACTTCATACACGAAGATGTTTATCACAGCAAAAGTGCAAACAACCAAAATGATTAATAATCAGAGACTGGTGAAATAAATCATGATGTTTATTTGCTGGCTTCACTGTTCAGCAATGAGGAGGATTGCTTGTACTGTAATGTAACTATATATGTATAATATATGTCTGCTGTTGTTCTAATTAGATAAATAATCTCCATAAGAAAAAGACAAGAAGGAAATGATAATAATTATTGGTCTAGAGTGGTAGGTCCATAGATAACTTCTAAAATCTTCTTTAGTTTCCTCAAATGTATTATAAATGGTTAAAATGCATATATAATGGAAACCATAGAACACCGTGAAGAAAAATGTTGAGTGAAAAAAGTAAAATAGAAAATGTTATCTGTGTTAGTTGCAAATCAATATATATGTTTGACCAAGAATGAAAAGACGTTATGTAACAGTAAACAGTTGATTTGCCTGTGTGAAGGGTTTTAAAAATTCTTCGATGATAGACTGGACAGGGAAAATGTGGCACATATGCACCATGGAATATTATGCAGCCATCAAAAACGATGAGTTTGTGTCCTTAGTAGAGACATGGATGAACCTGGAAAGCATCATTCTCAGCAAACTGACACAAGAGTAGAAGATCAAATACTGCATGTTCTCACTCATAGGCGGGTGCTGAACAATGAGAACACATGGACACAGGGAGGGGAGCACCACACACTGGGGTCAGTTGGGTGGAAATAGGGGAGGGACGGTGGAGGGTGGGGAGTTGGGGAGAGACAGCAAGGGGAGAGATGCCAGATGTAGGTGATGGGGAGGAAGGCAGCAAATCACACTGCCACGTGTGTACCTATGCAACAATCTTGCATGTTCTTCACATGTACCCCAAAATCTAAAATGCAATAAAATAAATAGGAAAAGAACAAAAAAGAATGAAGACTCAAAAAACAAAAAAAATAAAATTCTTCGTTGCAATTACAATATTGTTTGTGAAATAATATTTGCTTCAAGTTATCTACCCAATCTTGAAAACCTGCCTCAAAGGCTTCCTCTCGTTTTAAGACCTTCCTCATCTTCTGGCCAGACATTGTTGCTTCTTGAACCACCATGGTATTGGGTTTTAGTTGTATGATGATGCAATGGTTCTCAAACTTTACTGTGCTTGGAACACGTGGAGGTGATTGCTGAGCCTCACCTCCAGAGTCTCTGATTCAGGAGATCCAGGGGAGGGTCCAATAATTTGCATTTCTAACGATTTCCCTAGTGATGCAGACATTGCTAGTCTGGGGAGCATACTATGCAGTAGGGTCTTCACCGCCAGGACTAATGTCTCTTCTCTTCCTCCTTTAACCCTTGCCCATGGTCACTTAGTCCAAGATTTATAATAAGATCCATTAGTCCAAAATGGTCAGTTAGTCCAAAATTATTAATAATCATTTAGGTAGAGATAATTAACCTAAAATGTACCATTCCAAATATATCATGTCCCTTGGCACACAGTTGATCCAAAGGGCAGGCAAGCTCCCAGACCAATCAGAGCCTTTCCCGTCATCTTGCAGAGCCATTAAGATTTGGGTGCCGTGACTCACACTTCTAATCTCAGCACTTTGGGAGGCCGAGGTAGGTGGATCACTTAAGGCCAGGAGTTCCAGACCAGCCTGGCCAACATGGCGAAACCCCGTCTTACTAAAAATACAAAAATTGGTGGCTCACGCCTGTAATCCCAACACTTTGGGAGGCTGAGGTGGGTAGCTCACGGGGTCAGGAGATTGAGACCATCCTGGCTAACACAGTGAAATCCTGTCTCTACTAAAAACACAAAAAAAAATTAGCCAGGCGTGGTGGCGGGCACTTGTAATCCCAGCTGCTTGGGAAGCTGAAGCAGGAGAATCACTTGAACCTGGGAGGCGGAGGTTGCAGTGAGCTGAGATCGTGCCACTGCACTCCAGCCTAGGCGACAGACCGAGGCTCCATCTCAAAAACAAACAAACAAACAAAAACCAAAAATTAGCCTGTAATCCCAGCTACTCGGGAGGCTGAGACACAAGAATCACTTGAACCCAGGAAGCGGAGGTTGCAGTAAATGGAGATCAGGCCGCTGCACTCCAGCCTGGGTGACAGAGCAAGACTCTGTCTCAAAAAAAAAAAGTATATATATATATATATATATATATACAATATATATATATATATATATATACATGCATGGAGCTGGCCACTTATGAGCCTTGCTGTAGTGGAATGAGGCCAGCAGGTGGAGAGAAACTCAGATGAAATCCAGCATCCCAAAGGTGTTTGTTTGAGCCTGTACCAATTTGGATTCTTTGAGATGAAAGTAGCAGATATTGAACTCAAATCATGAACAAAATGAAAATAACATTTAAGAAAATTAAATGCCTCACACAACCTGAGATGAACTAGACTCCAGGACTGTCTGATACAGCCACTGAAGAATGTCACCAAAGACCTGGGTTTTTTCCCATCACTCTGCCCTTATATTTGGATATTATGTTTGGCTTAGTCTAATCAGTGGGGTAGAACATTAATGGACGTGCAACAGTTAGGCAGGCAAAGGCAGTGAGTATAACCAACACAGCCCCAAGCTATGCTATGGAATCATTCACAAAGATCTCCACAAAATCCAGGGACTGTCCTTCTGAAAAATCTGTCATTCAACTCTTCACTTGACCCTATGCCTCCTGCAGTATCTTTCCTTTTGTTCTCTCTGTCTCTCCACTTGCTCTGAGTTGCTGTTCATTGTCATCAGAGACCCGGTGTCATAGTATACCTTGGAGTATCTCCTTTTTTGCCAGCAGTTTCCATTCACCCTTTAGTTAACCACAACCCGATTCTCCTTCCCAGTCTTCAGCCCATGGCTTCAGCTGGGGTCCTATCCCTGGTCCAAAGATGGAGCACGTAACCTGGACCTAAGGTCATCACCACATCTTCTCTCCCCAACCACTGCAATGGTTGGTTGAGAAATGGGCATACACCTGGTTAGAGCTAGTGACGTGTTATTAAGCTTTTGCTAATAATCCGAGGAAGAAACTGGGAAAGCTATTCTGCCAGACCAATCAGAGCCAGTCAGAAATTCTCTATTTCCCACTGGACATGAGCCAGAGAGGTGGTGCAGTAGCTACTAGGAACCATCTTGCAATTACAAGGGTAAAGCCTGTCTGAGAACGGCATGGACCCAGAAAGAGAAGCCCCCGTTCCTGAGCCCCTAGCCCCTGGCCACTGGCCCCTGTTGTGCCGATTGTTGTGCCTCTTTCTTTGCCTAAGTCATATGGAGGCGGTATTTTCAGCATGTGCAAAGACAAGAGTAACAACTGAGAAGTCCTATCCCCACCTCTCTGTGGCAATCACATGGTATGCTTTTAGAAAGCAGAGATTAGATCTTGTCTGCAGTTGCGTCCTCCCCAGTCATATTAGCGCTCAGCACACCATGTACTAAAGCGGGATTTCTTGGATGAGCTTGAGGCTGCCTCCAGAAGGCATTTCTAATCAAGCCTCAGATCTCAGGCTAGCTAGGAGAACCTTTGTCCCTTCCCTGGGTAGTTACCGATGCAAGGCCAGGGCCCTTCCTCTGGGTTATCACTGGAGATGCACGGGCTTTGGTAACGAGGGAAGCTACAGTGTGGGTTATCAATGAGTGTGAAACCTGAAGATTCCAGTTGGACCTATAGAGTCCAGGTTCACCCACCTAAATTCCCACACTCACCCAAAATAGGCCTTCAAATGCAGTAATTTTCACAAGAGCTATTTCTTTTGCAGCTAAGCAAGTGGTTTTCTTGTGTGTTTTGCATAGGGGCTCAATATTAAACCCAAAGTCAAGGACCCCAGGACTGCCATGCACCTTGTCCATCAAACCCTGTCAAGATTCCCACATTCCAGTAGATCCTCATTTCTGGAAGAGCCTGGGGTTTAGAGCAGAGAGATAATTCCTGGAACAACTTGAATTCCCTCCAAGACCGAATGGGCAATATCACCTTCCTCTTCTTTGGGCTGTGACCTAAGAGTCCTGCAGCCTATCTGTTGGAGGCTAAGGGCCTCTCAATTCCCAACATGTCTCTGACCCATCGGAAATGCTTGACATGGGGAACTTTACTTTCTAAGAACCAACTAGCCTGGAAATGAGTGGTAGGGCTGTTCTTTCAGAGGAGAGGTGTTTATCTGATGGTTTTTTGGGAGAGAGGTTCATGCTTTGTCCTTGGACAGCAGGATGGCATGGTGGGGCCCTGGGTTTCTTCCATTCTGACTCTGCTAGGAGGCAAGTCAGCGTCATGATATCCATGTACGAACAGAGATGATGAAAGAAGACGTGGTTAACCTGCTGCAGTTTTGCTGGTTAACATTAGAGCTGACCAATTCCTCAGTCACTCTGTCTCCCAGTTCCGCAGACCCCGCTGTTAGTAGGAGTTCATCAGAATCTAGCTAAGAAGTATGCTCATCATGTCACCCCAAGTTGCTCTGGAGACATTTAGACCCTTCATAACCTAAACCCTTGCCCCTCTCCAGCCCCATCTCTCATCATGATTCATCTCTCAACTAATGCTTCAGTGACAACCTTTTTGAAGCTGGTCACTTAAAGCAAGGTACATCCCTCCTCTATGCCTTTGTTTATACGGTTCCTTTGCCTAGACTGTCTTTCAACCTGTATCCTATTCCTATCTCTATCTATCCAAAACCCCTCATCTTTCAAAGCCCAGCTCACATATCATCTTCTCTATCAATTTCTCTATCTTCATCTCATCCCCTTCCCTACACCACCGTGATCTTTCAGTTCTGAATGCTAACGGCAGCTTGAGGCTATATTGGTTACACGCACTGCCTTTGTCCGTCTAACTCCTGTGCAACCTTTAATGCTCAGTTCCGTTTTCACCTCCTCTAAGAAACCTACCCTGTTGCTCCCAGCTTAGCTGAGAACCCCATCAAGCTTCACACCATGTGTGTATGTTTGCGTGTGTGTGTGTGTGTGTGTGTGTGTGTGTGTGTTTTCCTCACTAAGCTGTGAGGACCTCCATCCATGGCAGAGACAGAGTCACAATTATGCATGTGTCTCCAAAACCCAACAGATGGTCTGCCCATAATGAGGATAACTCTTGGGAGCTTAATTGGGTCAAACATGCCTGCCAGTTGGGACATCTTCTCAGAGATGACATATTTGCAGGGAGTAGTCACCTGTGGCCAATGAGGGGATGTTTACCAAGTACCAATTACCCAGTGCCCTGCATTATTCTGGAGATTAAAGAAAGCAAGTCTGAGGCTGGGCACATGGCTCCTGCCTGTATTCCCAGCACTTTGGGAGGCCAAGGTGGGCAGACTACCTGAGGTCAGGAGTTCGAGACCAGCCTGGGCAACATGGCAAAACCCCATCTCTACTAAAAATACAAAAATTAGCCAGGCATGGTGACCCTTGCCTGTAATCCCAGCTACTCTGGAGGCTGAAGCAGGAGAATCGCTTGAACCCACAAAGCGAAGGTTACAGTGGGCTGAGATTGCACCACTGCATTCCAGCCTGGGTGACAGACCCAGGCTCTGTCAAGAAAGAAAGAAGACAAAAGAAAGAAGGAAGGAAGGAGGGAAGGAAGGAAGGAAGGGAGGGAAAGAAAAAGAAAGAAGAAAGAAAGAAAGAAAGAAAGAAAGAAAGAAAGAAAGAAAGAAAGAAAGAAAGAAAGAAAGAAAGGAAGGAAGGAAGGAAGGAAGGAAGGAAGGAAGGAAGGAAGGAAGGAAGGAGGAAGGAAGGAAAGAAAGGAAAGGAAGGAAGAAAGAAAGAAAGAGAAAGGGAGATAGAGAGGGAGGGAAGGAAGGAAGGAAGGAAGGACGGAAGAAAGGAAATAAAGAAACCCTGGGCAACACGGTGAAATCCTTCTTCACTAAAAGTACAGAGAATTAGCCGGCTGAATGTGGTGGTGCGCGCCGGTGGTCCCAGCTGCTCCAGAGGCTGAGGTGGGAGGATCACTTGAGCCTGGGAGGTGGAGGTTGTAGTGAGCCAAGACTGCACACTGTACTCCAGCCTGGGCGACAGAGAGAGACCCTGTCTCAAAAAATAAAAAATAAAAATGAATATAACTCAATCAAGACTGTTGTAGGTGGAAAAAATAAAAATAAAAATAAAGCAGAACCAGTCAGCCTGACGCAGCCAAAAACTGCGTTTACTGCTCTGGTTTCTCCCTGGTATCAAGGGGGATTGTCCCATCTGCTTTCAAAAACTCAAAGTAACAGACGCTGCACAAGGCACTCGATGTAGAGTAGAAGACGTATAATTATAAACAAGGCATTGTTCTGTCCCCAAGGTCCCCTCATGGCACACAGAAATGAGTGCAGCACACAAGTCCCATAGATGAGCTTGAGGCATCAGCTTTGCCCAGAAGAGTTGAGAGAGGCTTCACAGAAGAAGCGACATTTGACCTGGGTCCTTAGGGACGAGGAGGAATCTACTAGGCAAAGATGGGATCTAGGGGAGGACAATCTAGGCTGAGGGACCAGCCCGCGCAAAGGCTTGCAGACTGGCACGGACTGGCATGTCTGGAGGATGGCACATATCTAGCTGCTGTCTTCGTGGAAGGTGAAGGGAGAAACAAGGACAGAAGTGTAGCTTGGGACCTGCTTGTGGGGGGTGTCGCATTATGCTAAAAGATGACAAGCACTGGGGAGCCTTGAATGTTTCTAAGCACAGGAATGCACACTGGCAGCAGTGCTCAGGACAGATAAGAGGGGCAAGGAGGTGTATCGGAAAGGATTGCTGTAGTTGGTAAGGATGATAAGGATCAGGGCAAGGTGCTGTGCTAGAGAGGACGGCACGTGGCTTGAGAGATGCGGGGGAGGAACCGCAGGAGCGAAGCCTGCTCAGCATCCTGAATCCTTCCAGCACTACCCATATGGCCCCTATTCCCCAGCTCCCCAGCACAATCTTCTTCCCTCCTTGGCTGTTAAACCCTAAGGCAAGGAGATTCCAAATGCTGACTACATCTTCCTTGGCCCATCTCGGCTTTTGGCAAATAAATTGGTGCCATTCCCCAGAAAGCTTTTTCTTGAACTTCATAAAGTTAGCAAAGAGGAGAAGTGTTAACAGTATGATCTGTTGAGTACCAAATTCTAATCCCAGCCCTAACACTAACCCAGCTTTTTCACTCTCTGAAGTCCTGCCAAAATCAAAAGAGAAGGTCTGTGCCAGACACAAGTCATTTCAGCTGAGCAAGCACTCCGAGGGTCACAGACTGCTGTTATGCTCGAAAAATGTTCTGCTGCCTCAGAGCCGGCTTTGGGCTGCTAGTGGCAGCACATGTGGATGACAGAAATGAGGAGCATGGAAAGCATTTCTCTTTGGTGAACAAATATTTCAGTGTTGGTGCTGAATTAAATCGGAAGCTACAAGAATATAGGTGTCATTCATTCATTAAAAGAATGGAAGAAGAGAGAAGGCATGATTCTGGATGCTCCCCTTCTAATGAGAATCAAAACTGATTTATCCCCAGCAGCCAGAGAAAAATCAAGGTTCGGGGGAGACAGGGAATACACATTTTTCAATGTCTATTATGCATCTAATTCTTTTAAAACACTATTGTTGGCGGGGTGCTGTGGCTCACACCTGTAATCCCAGAATTTTAGGAGGCCAAGGCAGGTGAATTTCTTGATGCCAGGAGTTCAAGAACAGTCTGGCCAACATGGTGAAGCGCTGTCTCTACTAAAAATACAAAAATTAGCTGGGCATGGTGGCTCATGCCTATAATCCCAGCTACTCAGGGGGCTGAGGCAGAATCACTTGAACTCACAAGGCAGAGCAAGAGAG
>NW_016107426.1:2795687-2803738 GCF_001604975.1 Cebus imitator | reverse complement strand
AAAAAAAAAAAAAAAAAAAAAGCTGTTTCATTAAATTTCCAAAATTGTCCTGTAAAGCAGCCAGTATTATGCCCATTTCCCAGATGAGGAAGCTGAGGTTTAGAAAGATAGTCATGTGCCCAATGGAATGTGTAGGCAAACTTTGCCATAGTGAAGTTCAGACTGTATAATGACATTGTTATTTTGAGGAACCAGAGGAAAAAGTGATGTTGATTCCTGTCCATTTGGATAGGACTGCAGTTTTCAAAGCACACTCAGAGGCATTATTTTTGCATCATACGCTGAATGGCTGTGTGAGGAGAATAGTAATATCCCCATTGCAGAGATGGGAGAATTGAGAGTCAGGAAGAAGAAGGGACTTGGCAGCCAGAAACAAGGCTGGAACATCGAACTGTGTCCAGACCGTCACTTTTCATAGAAGAAGCCTCTATTTTTATGTGTAAATACAGCTTAAGAAAGAGAAGGGCATTCTCAGGGGAGAGGGGACCAGTGAAAAAGGTCCTTGGGGAGAACTTAGGGTGTATGGTAGAGAGTCTGAGGTCCACACGACCAGGTTAGGCTGATATGCGATGGTGTCATGGTTACGTGCCAGCCTGGAAGCCATACCACCTGGATTCGAACCCAGATTCTACCTTTTAGCCCATGCGTGCCGCGATTTTCCCTTCTGTAAGTGGTGCTAATCACAGTACCTGTACCTCCTTCCTAGAGAATGTTGTGAAGAGTTAACATAAGAACAGTACTTAGAAGAGGGCCTGTTGAGATAAATATCTCAATGAAGGTTTTCTATGATTGCTATCATTATTACTACTATCTCTTCCACTAGAGAGTCCTGGGAATGGGGCTAGGTGGACAAGGAAGGCCTGAGAATCTCAGGTCACAAAGTTTGAACCCAAAGGAACAATAGTAAGAGAAGGCCAATTTTAATTGAAACAGGAAAAAAGTGTTGTTTTAGGACAACGACAGCAGTAGAAGTATGTAGGCCTCCCCTAATGCTGCTCCCCATCTGGATTCCTGTCCCAGCTAAGGGTTTCCTCTAGCATCACACTCATCCCAAGACACCGTAGTTGCCTGTCAATTACCTGCCTCCCCTGCTGGACCGTGTCTGTGTTATGGGTGCATCTAGTGTCTAGTGCAGTGTCTGTCCACAAATATTCTTCTGATGAATGAAGGAATAGATGAATGGAGTAGAATGATAGCTTAGAAAAGGAAGAATTTATAGGGAGACCAGCCCAGGGGCAGGCTCTGGGCTAGGATGAAGGCAGAGGAGTGAGAGAACAGTAAGAAATGCAAGAGGCATTTGGAAAAAAAGGACAAACAGGAATTTGTGAATGACAGACTATGGAGTTGATGGGAAAGGAAGAGTCACGACTGCAAGCCTGGGCTCCTGGACGCTGGCGGCCCTGTTAAAAATAGAAGAAAGAAAGGAGAATTTGGTCTGAAGGAGAACATTTGCTCTTGACTTTACCCTTGTTGAGCTTTATAGAAGTTACTGGTGGTGACTCATGTCTGTATTCCCAGCACTTTGAGAGGTGGCGGCGGGCAGATGACTTGAGCTCAGGAGTTCAAGACCAGCCTGACCAACATGGTGAAACCCCGTCTCTACTAAAAATACAAAAATTAGCCAGGTGTGGTGGTGCATGCCTGTAATCCCAACTACTTGGGAGGCTGAGACAGGAGAATCCCTTGAACCTGAGAGGAGAAGTTTGCAGTAACCTGAGATCCTGCCATTGTACTCCAGCCTGGGAGATAGAACAAGGCTCCATCTCAAAAAAAAAAAAAGTTACTGGTGGTAAATGGGGCAACATGGGACAGCGTGGGGTGAGAGATGTTGGCTGGAGATAGGGAGTTGAGGAGAACCGACTTTGTAACCTTAAGGAATACCTCTTTTTCTGGAAAAATGGTTAAGTATCAGGATTGGGGGTGGGGAGGTGTTGACCAGCGAGAACCATGGAGAAGCCCTAGGGCAGAGAGGCTGAAATAAAACACAAGCAAGAGGAGGGAATATCCACCAGGTGTCTTAAAAGAAGGGCAGCTCCCAGCTCTTAGGACCACTTGCTCCCCTTTTCCTCTCTTCGTCAATCCATGACTTGCCAGTGGAAGAATTGAAACAGAAAGGGAAGCCATTTTGTGTCACAGAGCCGATTTAGCTTAAAGTGAAGCATAAGAAGAAGAGCAGGCCATTTGGGTTTTTGGTGGTGCTGGTGGTGGTAGTTCGTTTCATTTTCTGGAAGCACTTTATTATAATCATGGCTGTCACGAACCCATAACTTCTCCTTTCTGAGTTTCTGCAAGAAAGCTACCGCTGCTGAGTTCTCAGGAACAAGAAAGCACAGGGCCATTTCTGCACTTTTCTGCTTCCTGCTGGTAGGTGGGAAATCAGGGAAAAGAAAACTAATGCTCATTCGCACTGTGGCACAATGGAAAGAAACTCAGCCTTGGAGTGCTCTGCGGGGAATGGGCTGACCCAGCACCTTTCTGAGCTGGTTCCCTCAAACACTGCTGACAATGACTCTGACCTCAGGAGATGGTTATGAGGATCAGGATAAGGGGGTTACGTACGATGCAGGTGCTACAGGCACACCAGCTCCTGGTGATTCTTGCTGTTTGTTTCTCACGGGAACTTTCCAGGCCTCTGCTACCTGCAAGCTTCAGAGGAGCCACAGAGGAGAGGCAAGCTAAGAGCTCATCCCCAAGGGAGCTTTCAGACTCATCATTTCAAAGATTTACACATATTAATTTGTTCAGGCTTCAGTCTAATTTGACTACAGTGTAAAGACAGGGCCGGGCGAGGCAGCTCACGTCTGTAATCCCAACACTTTGAGAGGCCAAGGCGGACGGATCACTTGAGTCCAGGAGTTCAAGACCTGCCTGGCCAACATGGCAAATCCCTGCCTCTACTACAAATACAAAAATTAGCCAGGCATGGTGGCGAATGCCTGTAATCTCAGCTACTCACGAGGCTGAAGGAGGAGAATCGCTTGAACCTGGGAGGCAGAGGTTGCAGTGAACTGAGATTGTGCCGCTGCACTCCAACCTGGGCAAAAAAGAGAAACTCTGTCTCAAAAAATAAAATAAAATAAAATAACATGTGAAAACAACCTCACATATTTGGGGTGGCCAGGGCAGCCTGGCTTCCTAAGCTGATCACAATGTGTGGGTTCAAGTTTAACCTCATCTCCAAACAAAATGTCTATTTCCTGCCAAAAGAAGGCTCAGAAAGACTAAACTGTCTACCTCATCAGTGGTGTTCTCATTTGGAGGGGATCCAAGCGTGTTGGAGTCTGGGCCAGCCAAAAGCGCCCCAGCCACTTTTGGAGAGAGCAGGCGGAAGTGAGGGCTCTGATTTTCATGTTAAATCCTCATTTGGCCTCGGAAATGTTAAAAATAAACTTTCACCTGCATCTGATTTTCCTCTTTGTTACTGCAGCCATTGTCTGTTTGAACAAAGAGGTAGCAAGAGCCTCTTTGAGCAGTTCAGAGAGTTCAAGCCAGAGCCCAAATTGGAGGGACACAGATGTTAATGAACAAGAGGACCAGCGAGAGCGCTACTGGGAATAAAAACTCCCCTAGGACTTTTAGGCCCCTGCTGGCAGGCAGGGGAAATACAGGCGTCGTTTTCCTCTGCCTGCAGCACCCGCTGGCTTTCAGAAGGACTTGGGAGCTGCATGTGGATTTCTTACTTAGACTTGATATTAGATTGAAATCTTGATGATTCAGCCCTCCATTACCCCAATCCTTCTCTCCCATTTGCTTGTATTTTGGAGGCTGCAGCAGATTTGGGTGGGGTGGGGTTTCCAATAGGATGAGAAAGCACAAACTAGGCACCACAGAATTTGTTGTTGAGTTGAGAGGCACTGTGTTATTTTAGAAAGATCCTGGGTTTAAGAGCTGGATAAACCTGGGTTCAAATTCATTACTTTTCAGCTGTGTGACCTTGGGCGAGTCACTCAACTCCCCGAGCCTCAGTTTACTTCTCCATAAAATGGGCATGAAAATACTGTACTGATTAAGGTGATGACAGCTGCTATAATAAACACACACCCTCAAAATGTCAATCGCCTCTAATATTACGGAGGTTTATTTCTTTTTTTTTTTTTTTTTTTTTTTTGTTTTTTTTTTTTTTTTTTTTTTTTTTTGAGACGGAGTTTCGCTCTTGTTACCCAGGCTGGAGTGCAATGGCGCGATCTCGGCTCACCGCAACCTCCGCCTCCTGGGTTCAGGCAATTCTCCTGCCTCAGCCTCCTGAGTAGCTGGGATTACAGGCACGCGCCACCATGCCCAGCTAATTTTTTGTAGCTTTAGTAGAGACGGGGTTTCACCATGTTGACCAGGATGGTCTTGATCTCTTGACCTTGTGATCCACCCGCCTCGGCCTCCCACAGTGCTGGGATTACAGGCTTGAGCCACCGCGCCCGGCCGGAGGTTTATTTCTTGTTTGCATGAGGTTCAAAGTACGTGTTCCTAATCTATGAGTCATTCTCCTTTAAGAGGTGATCTAGGTGGCTGGGGCTCACCAAGGTCATCAGCACAGACATCAGTCCGAAGGTGATGGGGAGATGGTGGAGGACTGTGGCAAGTGGCAGAGTTTTATGCCAGACCGGGAAGTGTCACACATCACAAGCTAGTGTCTAGAACAATCCTACAGCTGTAATTAATTGCAAAAAAAAACCACAGAAATGAGGTCCAGCTGTGTACCAAAGGAGCCAGGATTGGTAAACGTCTAGCTAGTCTTTGCCACATACACCAACTTTTCAAGGAGATAATAGGATGAAATAAAACTGACTGTGAGGCTGGGCACAGTGGCTCAAGCCTGTAATCCCAACACTTTGGGAGGCTGAAGTGAGAGGATCCTTTGAGCCAGGGAGTTCAAGACCAGCCTGGGTAACATGGTAAAACCCTGCCTCTTCTAAAAAAATTAGCCAGGCGTGGTGGTGCATGCCTGTAGTCCCAGCTACCCGGGAGGCTGAGGCAAGAGGATCACTTGAGTTCAGGAGGTCAAGACTGCAGTGAGCTGTGATCAGGCCATTGCACGCTAGCATGGATGACAAAGGAAGTCCCTGTTTACAAAATATAAGATTCAATGAAATATATAGATAATATAGATAAAGTATAGAGTAAAAATATAGATAAAATACATAAAAATAAAATGGTGACTACGAAACAGTACAATGTTGGTTACTTGCTTTTTCCCTATGGCCAAACATTTGCCAGAAGCAATGAGGGAATGCTTTATTTGTAATAACACAGGCAGGAGTGGGGCCTGTGAACAAGCTCCTCAATCGCTTCACCACTCAACCATCATCCAATAGTTCCCCACCACCAAAGTGGAGGACCCTGGCAACCTGTGGGTGCTCCTTCCCCTCATGATCAGGCCAGCCATCCACAATACCTACAGCTTCACCAAGTCCCAGCCCTTCCACGAAATCAGAGGGCTGGGGAATTAATGTTAAACTCAGAAAACCACCATTTAGTAATAACTGACACAAGTTACATTTGGGGGTTTTGTTGTTGTTTTTTGTGACAGAGTCTCGCTCTGTCACCCAGGCTAGAGTACAGTGGTGCAATCTTGGCTCACCGCAACCTCTGCCTTCCAGTTCAAGCGATTCTCCTGCCTCAGCCTCCTGAGTAGCTGGGATTACAGGCACCTGCCACCTCTCCCAGATAATTTTTGTATTTTTAGTAGAGATGGGGTTTCACCATGATGGCCAGGCTGGTCTTGAACTCCTGACCTCAGGTATCTGTTCGCCTTAGCCTCCCAAAGTGCTGGGATTACAGGCATGAGCCACTGCGTCTGGCCACAAGTTACATTTGACTGTCAGTGGGTTCCTATTTATTTATTTAGACAGAGTCTCACTCTGTTGCCAGGCTGGAGTATAGTGGTGAGATCTCGCCTCACTGCAATCTCTGCCTCTCGGGTTCAAGTGATTCTCCTGCCTCAGCCTCCCAAAGAGCTGGGATTACAGGCGTCCGCCACCATGCCCAGCTAATTTTTGTATTTCTAGTAGAGACAGGGTTTCACCATGTTGCCCAGGATGGTCTTGATCTTCCGACCTCGTGATCCGCCCACCTTGGCCTCCCAGAGTGCTAGGATTACAGGCGTGAGTCACTGCACCTCGCCACAAGTTACATTTGACTGTCAATGTGATTCTATTTAAATTTCTTTTTATTGCCTTTAGGTGGGTCGCATGGTCTCCTGTTGGCACTGTCGCCACCACTCCCTGCTGTGTTACATCTGGCTTGCTTCCTTCATCTACCCGCCTGGCTCTTGGAAACCTTTGGGTTTGATCCCCCAGGACCTCCTGAGGGCTCTTTCAATTTCCAAGCAGGGCTTCCACACTCAACCCTGTGACCTCTGTCTTGCCCCTCCTCCTCCAGTCCCCATTAGCCACGTGTATCCGGCTTTGCCTGAGCGAACCGTGGCTCTGCTTTCTCGTTCTGCACATGCGCGAATGTTGAGCCCTCCCTCCGCCAAGCACTGCCGTGTCCTCACCGCGTTGTTAGTTTCATTCTACTTTTGTGTGCACCTGGGAGGCAGGGTTAACAAGCAATATCCTATAGAAAGCTGTGGTTTCACCAGCTTTTAGACTTGATCTTTATACAGTGTTGCACGTTAGCATTTATACATTGTTTCTAAAGAGAATGTGTCCAAATTCCAAACAACTGAATTCTGAATGGCCCAATCCTTTTATAACTTGAGAACTCTGCCCTTGAGTAGACTTGATGGATTTCAGAGCTGTAAGCATCCCTTGGGTGGGAGGGAGGATGGGAGTTCTAGTGTGGTGAAAAGCTCATGGACTTTGGAGACTTACAGACTTAGACTTCAATCCTGACTCTTACCACCTAATAGCTGTGTGACTTTGAGCAAGTTACGTAAACTTTGTGAAGTATGTTTATCTGTAAAATGAGAAGATAATCTTTATTAGAGTGTTGATATAAGATTCAATGAAAATCTATACATTCAGCTCTTAGAGTGTTAGGACAAGGTAAACACTCATAAATAATTATATTTGTTATAAAGAAGATAGGACAATCTATAATATTTGTTAAATTTTAAAATAATTCTTATGTAAAAGTTCAACATAAAAGTAACAGTTTTGTTTTTGTTTTGTTTTGTTTTTGAGACGGAGCCTTGCTCTGTCACCCAGGCTGGAGGGCAATGGCATGATCTTACTGCAACCTCCCCCATATGGGTTCAAGAGATTCTCCTGCCTCAGCCTCCCTAGTAGCTAGGACTACAGGTGCACACTGCCTCACCTGGCTAATTTTTGTATTTTTAGTAGAGACAGGGTTTCACCATGTTGGCCAGGCTGGTCTCGAACTCCTAACCTCAAGTGATCCGTCCACCTCAGCCTCCCAAAGTGCTAGGATTATAGGCATGAGCTGTCGCACCTGGCCAAAAGTAACAGTTTTTATTATGGAAAACTAGGGGAAAGAAGAAACTTAAGGCAAATAAAAATCAACCAAAATTTTACTTCAGTGAAAATCTTTATTAATATTTTGGCACTTTTTTCCTTCCAGTGTTTTACTATGTGTATGTAGTTTACGCAGTTGGGATTAGGCTAGATATACTGCTGGATATAATCCAATATTTTTCACTTAAAACATAATTTTTCTCAGTAAAAATTTTTTTACAAATGCTTGTTCTAAAAAATGTACAATTTAAAGGAATTTTTAAACTTAAGTAATTATCCGTTTCTTAAATGCTGAACATTTTGCTTACTTCTATATTTTTTTGCTCTCCTGAAAAATGCTTTCATATAAAGTCCTCAAATTTATATTTTTATCTATATTTGTGTTTATTTACTTAAGATGGTTTCTTAGAAGGAGTTTTGCCAAGTAAAGGGTATGTACATTTTTAATCCTCTTGCCACACTCAGCCAGGCAGCTCATCAGAAAAGCTATAGCAGCTTAAACTCTGAGATGGTTTAAAATTCAAGTTATTGGCTGGGCGCGGTGGCTTACACCTGTAATCCCAGCACTTTGGGAGGCCGAGGTGGGTAGATCACAAGGTCAGGAGTTAGAGACCAGCCTGTCCAATACGGTGAAACCCC
>NW_016107426.1:2759692-2795562 GCF_001604975.1 Cebus imitator | reverse complement strand
AAAAAAAAAAAAAAACACGAAAATTAGCTGGGCGTGGTGGTGCATGCCTGTAGTCCCAGCTACTCGGGAGGCTGAGGCAGGAGAATCACTTGAAGCTGGGAGGTGGAGGTTGCAGTGAGCCAAGATCGTGCCACTGCACTCCAGCCTGGGTAACGGAGCAAGACTTCGTCTCAAAATAAAACATTTAAAAGATAAATAAAAATAAATAAAAACCTTTTTAAAAAATCATGTTATTTGCCTTCCTGCTCACTCCCATGAGGAGTCCAAGACAGGACTACATTGCCAGAGTGCTCTGCTCTGTTACTTGGGAGAACGGACGATGAGGGCTGCCCAATGTGCACTTTCTAACGGTGCCCTAGCTTCCTTTTGGTGAGTTGTCTTTGCCCCTTGTGTAGTCTTGATGGGGCTTCAGAGTGGCAAAGGTCTCTGGGGTCGGGGAGAGGATGGCAAACAGTGTGGCCTGCGGAGAAGCCAGTAGCAGGAGCATCAGCCCCCAGCAAGGCTCTCGCCGGCTGCCGGGCGGAGAGGGGCAGGCCCTGTGCTCTGCAGTCCTGGAGAGGGCCTGGGAGCCCTCTATGCAGAAGGCTCATCCCCAGCCTGAGGGCCTTCCTCTGCCAGGGGGCCCGCCAGTGCAGGAGCCTTCGGATAATCCCTTGGTCCTCCCTTTCCTTCCCTTAATCCCAAATCTGGCGTGGAGGACGCACTTCATCCCAGAGAAGGTGACCAGAGCATGTCTGTCGAAATGACCTTGGAGGGTAACCGACAAGGCTTTAACAAGCACCATCTAACTATCTCCTTTGGCTTTTTTCACCCCGGAAAAGCCCTTGGAAAAATCACCTGGGATGAGGCCGGAGCGATCCTTTCTCATGCTGGACTCATCCTGCCATCTAGTGGAGGGAGAAGGGAGACGGGAAGGGATGGGACACCTGGCAGCCGGAGGTTGGAGCTTGATGAACCTGCAGTGCCTGAGGCCAAGGTCAAGAGACACCCGGAACAGCCCATTGGGTACCTCAGAACTTGGGGAGGCATAAGAAGGAGGCAAGGGCAGGAATTATGCTCAAGAATAATTACAGCTGTTTCTTGAGCACTGACGACCTGGCAAAGACTATACAAAGTGCCTCTCGGGCTTTCAATCTTTTAGTCCTTCCAGCAGTCCCGCTGAGGATGGGGAGAACAGGCCCAGAAATCAAGTAACTTGACCAAGTTCACACACCTTGTCAGTGGCAGAGGCAATCAAATCCAGGATTATCTGACTTTGTAGCTTGGGTTTCTACGGTCATTTCTAGAATCACAGAGAGAGATCTCCATCCTTTCCATTCCATCACCCACACCCCCAACCCTAATCTACCCCTGGACAACAGAGGGCGCTCTTGTTCACTGAGACGTACAGCCCCATTTCCACCCTCTGTGCCTCTCTTGGGTCCTCACGTCTCTACCCTGAACGCAGAGGGAGTCTGTTCCCTCCCTTGGCCTGAAGACTGCTGGGCAGAGTGGGAGAGGATAGTGGTGGAATCTTTTGTCCACTGTCAACAAGTATTGAAATGTCTCAGACTAATTTGAAGTTCTTTTCCTTTCTTTGGTATGTGAGATTGATGTCCCTGAAGGGCACAGTCTCATTTCAGAGCAGCCACTGTAAAGTTTGGTTCTAAATCCTGGAAGGATTTTTCATGCTTTCCAGAAACAATTGGGGCTGGTCCATGGCTATGCAGCCCTGGTCTGTCTCAGTCTTTTTTTCTTCTCTTTCTTTCTTTTTAAGAGACAGGGAAAAGCAGGCATGGTGGCTCACGCCTGTAATCCCAACACTGGGAGGCCGAGGCAGGCAGATCGCTTGAAGCCAGAAGTTTGAGACCAATTTGGGTAACATAGCTGGACACCATCTCTACAAAAATACAAAAAAAAAAAAAAATTAGCCAGACATGGTACTGTGCACCTGTAGTCCCAGCTACTCAGGAAGTTGAGGCAGGAGGATCACTTGAGCCCAGAACTTTGAGGCTGCAGTGAGCTGTGATCACACCACTGCACTCCAGCCTGGGTGACAGTGTGAGACCCTGTCTCAAAAAATAAAACATAAAAAAAGAGACAAGGAAGGTCTCACTCTGTCTGGAGTGCAGTGGTGTGATCACAGGTCACTGCAGCCTCAAACTTCTGGGCTCAGGCGATCCTCCTGCCTCAACCTCCCAAGTAGCTGGGACTACAGGCACACACTACTATGCCTGGCTAATTTTGTTACTTTTTTGTAGAGACAGGGTCTGGCTATGTTGTCCAGGCCAGTCTCAAATTCCTGGAGTCAAGCGATCCTCCCACCTTGGCCTCCCAAGTGCTGTGACTGCAGGCATGAGCCACCATGCCCAGCCATCCCAGTCTTAAAGAACCAACCTGCCATCCCAGAAAACACACAAAAAGTCCAGGGGGTCTTTGGGCCTGTAGTCGCTCTCCACATGGGGGACCCTGTGGTTTATTTAAGGAACAGCAGTCATTCTTCCTGTCTGGCCCACCCAGACGAGTAATAAGTCACCTATTTTTAGTTAAGGGTTTTGTTTTTCTTTTTCTTTTCCTTTTTAGAAATTTATCCAGGCCCACTTCCCAGGGCTGAGCACTTAAGTTTCACTGACTTTATTGCTGGGGGCTTGGTACTTTGAATAGGAGAGTGGTCCTCAAATGCACTTCATCTGTATTTCCCCCCAGAATCAAAATTCATCTGCAACAATTTCAACATCATTTATTCAACACTTATCCCTTGGAGCTCCAAAAGACAAAAAAAGGCTGGCTTTTGCCATCACCAAGCCTCCCTCTCCTGAGTGAGATTCCAGGCCAAGGGCTTTCACACAGACACCACCATCTCTGCCCTTGCTCAAGTGCTTCTATCATCACACGTGGGATAATGGGGGATCCTCCCTTCCCAGAATTGGACAATCTCTCACCCTTAAAAAGTATCAGCTACTAGCCGGGCATGGTGGTGAGTGCCTGTAATCCCAGCTACTCAGGAGGCTGAGGCAGAAGAATCTCTTGAACCCGGGAGGCAGAGGTTGCAGTGAGCCGAAATCACGCCACTGCACTCCAGCCTGGCAACAGAGCCAGACTCCGTCTCAAAAAAAAAAAAAAAAAAAAGTATAGGTTACTAGTTCTTACCACACCCCTCAACACACAAGACCAATGCACCTGTTTATTTACTTATTTAGAGACAGGTTCTTACTCTGTCACCCAGGCTGGAATGCAGTGGTATAATCACAGCTCACTGCAGCCTCAACTTCCCAGGCTCAGGTGATTCTCCAACCTCCGCCTCCCAAGTAGCTGGGACCACAGGACTGTGGCCTGGCTAATTTTTTTTCTTCCAGAGACAGGATCTCACCATGTTGCCCAGGCTAGTCTTAAAATCCTGGGCTCAAGAGATCCACCCGCTTCAGCCTCCCCCAAAGTCCTGGGATTACAGGTGTGAGCCACTGTGCCTGGCCACTCTTTTCTTGTAACAATAGAGTCAGTTAACAATTTACTTATTTAATCAATCAACATTTATTGATTACTTATTAGGTAGCAGGCACCGGGTTAAAGATGAGTGTAAGTTACTCACAGTAAGAAAGAAAACTAGCAAGTAAGAGGATTACAATACGATATAGAAATGCCAAGCCAGATATATAGAAAGGTCCTATGGGGCCCTTCTGCCACCTTCTCTTTCCACATTCCTGCCCTTCACAGGCCCTACCTCCAGCTTCCTGCCCCACCCATTCCCCCAGCAGATCCTCTGGAGTTTGCCCTGAGCTACATGGGGAGATGGCCTTACTGGGCCTGGCATGACTCAAACCCAACCACACACTGGAAGAAGACTTCGGAGAGTGGACCACTGTGATAAGAAAACACACAGGAGCCATACGCGGTGGTTCACACCTGTAATCCCAACACTTTGGGAGGCCGAGGCGGGTGGATCACCTGAGTTCGAGACCAGCCTGGCCAACATGGAGAAACCATGTCTTTACTAAAAATACAAAATTAGCTGTGCATGGTGGCACATGCCTATAATCCCAGCTACTCGGGAGGCTGAGGCAGAATGGCTTGAACCCGGATGACGCTGAGCCGAGGTCATGCCATTGCACTCCAGCCTGGGCAACAAGAGTGAAACTCCGTTTCAAAAAAAGATAAAAGAAAACACATAGGAATAAAGTGAAGTCCACAAACATGCCACCAGTGCTGGTGCTCAGGAAAAGTTTGCGGAATGGATAAATGAAGGGTAGAGGGATTAATAGACGAATATTTGAATGATGGCTCAATAAGTGACTTCATGAATGACTCAGAGAATAAACTTCCAATCTTGAAGCTAAACCAAATTCTAGCATTTCCAGTGCTTGTGCTTGTTCATTGAACACCATGTTCCCCAGAAAACTCTCTACAAAGATGTTCGTTTTTTAAAATTAAAATGACTTAAAAGTTCACTGGGAATTTTGCGATGCAGTTGAGAAAACTGGAGTTGCCCAGGGGAGTTTCAGCGCTAGGGGTTGAAATCACTCACCCAGGAGAAATCCCAGTATAATCTGTCCTTCCCTTAGTGTTAGGAGAGAAGCTCCAAGTTCCTCAGGCCAGAGTCCTTTGAGGGCACTTGGCTCTCCGGGAGAGAGAGAGCTACAGAAAGTTATTTAAACTTGAGGCTGCTCATTTTGCCAAACAGGCGTACCACCCTGATCACTAACTAGCAAGTTAAATGTGAATCAAACTATTGTGTCCCATCACCAATGCTGTGCTTCTTAGTGAAGAGAGGACTGCAGGAAATCCTTTGGTGTTACAAACAAATGCATTCCAACATGTTCTGTCGCTGTGAATGTGCTGTGAAGCGGAAAAGGGTCAGAGAGGAAGGAGGCTGTGTGGTTGGTTCCAAGGCCTATCTGAACAGCTGCTTTGCTACAGGTCTTTGAAGGCTCCCTGGTTCTCTGACATAAACTGGCTGAAGCTTTTGACTTTGGGATTTAGTCGGTGGGTGAGCTTGACATCTCGGTCGGGCTTCATCTGATAGAAACGACACATATTGGCTACTTCTTTTGCTGAAAGGAATCCCAGCTTCTCATAAGCTTCCGGGGTAATCTTTTAAGAACAAATAAAAAGACAGAAAATGTTATTGTCCGTACTTAAAATAGTTTGAAATGACATTATTCACCTTAATGATGATACAGGTCCATAATTCTTTTTTTTTTTTTTTTTTTTTTTTTTTTTTTTTTTTTTTTTTTTTTTTTTTTTTTTTTTTTTTTTTTTTTTTTTGAGATGGAGTCTTGCTCTATCACCCAGGCTGGAGTGGAACGGCACGATCTTGGCTCACTGCAACCTCTGCCTCCCAGGTTCAAGCAATTTTCCCTGCCTCAACCTCCCAAGTAGCTGGGATTACAGGTACCTGCCACCACGCCTGGCTAATTTTTGTATTTTTAGTAGGGACGGGGTTTCATCATGTTGGCTGGGCTGGTCTCAAACTCCTGACCTCAGGTGATCCACTCGCCTCTGCCTCCCAAAGTGCTGGGATTACAGGTGTGAGCCACCGTGCCCGACCAAGTCCACAATTCTTTAGCCTAACTCCAAAATCCAAGAGACTCTAAAGCTTTTTTTTTTTCCCCATAAGCCATTTGGCAGCAAACTGATCTTTTTGAACTAATTTGGTGGCAAACCTAATCTAACTATGTGAAGCTATTTATGCTCTTTAATTATACCATTTAGTGGAAACATTCAAATATTTTCCTGCAGAGATACAGCTGTGTTTGATTACAGGTTCCTGCTCCAGCCCCTGCTTGTGATGTTATATAATATATGTAGACAATAACCTATCTAAAAGCTGAAAGGTTCTGAAAGCTGAATTGTTTCTGGCCCCAAGCCTTTTGGATAAGGTACTGTAGATCCAGCCTTCGTGTGAACAGCTCCTCACAGTGTTTTTGTCTATACCTCCTCTTGGTGTTCCCTCACCAGCCCTCTGAAACCGACCACCCACCTGGCCCTCCATGCAGCATCAAGATCCCCCCTCTTGGCCGGCGCGGTGGCTCACGCCTGTAATCCCAACACACTGATAGGCCAAAAAGGGCCGATCACAAGGTCAGATTGAGACCAGCCTGGCCAACATGGTGAAACCCCATTTCTACTAAAAACAAAATACAAACAAATTAGCTGGGCGTGGTGGCACACGCCTGTAATCCCAGCTACTTGGGAGGCTGAGGCAGGAGAATCACTTGAACCCGGGAGGCGGAGGTTGCAGTGAGCAGAGATTGCGCCCCTGCACTCCAGCCTGGGCGACAGAGGGAGACTCTGTCTCAAAAAAAAAAAGATCCACCCTCGCTGGCACCAGGCTCTCCTCACCTGGCTGACGGCCCATCCATCCTCGCAGCCCTTCTGGGTTAGAGGTCTGTATTTTCCCTCCAATTGCCCCAACCTTTGCCAAGGCCAGGCCCAGGCAGAAATGGAACCCATCCCACACCAACTGAGCTGCCTTCTGTCATCTTCCATAAAATCAATGCCTTGAACCCTTTCTAACACTAACTGGATCTATAATTCCCCCTACTGAATTAGCAAAACTCATTTCTATCAGATCTAGTATAATCTGTCTTTAGCCCTCAGAGATAAACTCTGACATTGCAATTCTACGTGGCCTTTAAAAAAAGTGACAGACACAAACAACTTAGGTAAAACAATGGTTGTCACACAGCATTCCTAACAATGGGAAAATTAAAAACAACCAATATGGCCAACAATAGAGAAATGATAAAATTAATTGTGGTACCTCTACCGTCAGAACATAATGTGGTATAACGTTTTTGAAGAAGTTTAACAAAACAGAAAAATGTTCATAACATTAACTGAAAAGGCCAGAAACAAAATGGTACATTTAGTGTTATTTTAATTGTATTAAATATATATACGTATATATTAATACAGTTTAGTAATTGTATTAATATATGCATATATATATAAATTTATATATATGTATATATGTAATACAATCACTAAGTTGCATAATTGTATAATACAATTACTAAGTTGTATTATATATATACACGCTTATATATACTGGAAAAAGACACAAGAACCTGTCAAATCTTAACAGTAGCTACCTGGGCGCCCAAGGTGAGCAGGAAGGAGACTGCCGCCCAGCAGCCGGGGGCCGGCGTGGCACAGCGAGCCGGGCCGGGGACGCCGAGGCCTCGGGCGGGGGCCGGCCGGGGTTCCAGGTAATGAGTGAGTACACACTGTGTGCACTCGGATACAGCAGTGAATAAAAGGACAAAAGGCCTTGAAGAGGAAAAAGAAAGCTACTGCTTGCGGAGGATTACACGGGGTTCTGGTGGGGGCTGCAGGCCAAGCAGAACGAGGCGGCCACCGAGGGCAGGGCACGACCCTGTGCGGGACAGGCCCAAGCGGGACCTGTTCCAGTCCGACAGGACGGTGGAGGGTGGCTTCCCGCGCCCGCCCAGCGCCCTCGGCTACAGCCCGTCTCTGCGCATCCTGCCCATTGGCCCCCGTTCTGGAGCCATCAAGCTGTATCCTCCGTCCCCTCACTCCCAACTGGACAGGGCCTTTGGGTGGATGACATTTGGGGAAGGACATCTTTTCCCCCCTTGCCCAGAGCTGCTGGGATAAAATGAGGGACTTTCCTGAATTTCCAGCTTTGGACATGATTTTATTCCAAAGTGTGGAAGGTATGGTTTATGGCAGGATGGGGACCTGGGCATGGCGGGATGTGACCCTGTTCTTTGCAGGAGGACAGTGAGTTTGAAACTGACCAAGGAGGTATAGGTTTGTTTCATCCCCTGTGTCTTTTCAGGGCCGTTCCCCTTCTCACCTGTCACTAGAAGTTTCAGGACTCCCTGGGCAGGGGGCAAGGCCACTATGGGAATCAGGGACCTGTTTTGCAGGGGCTGTGTTGGGGGATCCAGGGTGAAGGACGTGTTGCCAGTCTCAGCCATTGCTCAGTAAATGAGTGGCTGGCTGGTGGGTCAGTAGCAAGGCCTGGCCCTTCTGTGCCCCTGCCTCCCTCAGCTCCCCATCTCCCCACCAGAAAAGCAAGTTACAGGGACCTGTCTTGTCGCTGGGGATGTTTGTAATTTAAAAAAATTCTTTTTCAGCACTTTGGGAGGGTGAATCACTTAAAGTCAGGAGTTCAAGACCAGCCTGGTCAACATGGTGAAACCCTGTCTCTATTAAAAATACAAAAAAGAAAGAAAGAAAAAAAAACAGTAGCTATCTCTGTGAGATTGAACTGTGTGTGATTTGTATCTTCTTTTCTGTAATTTTCTGAGTTTTCTTCAATAAGCATTTGCTATTTTTGAAATCAGAAAAACAGTGAAAACTTGAAGTGAGTTTGGAACTAGAAGTCCGTGGGAGAAGCATGGACAATTCTTCCATAAGTGTCCCCTCGAGTCACTCTTTCATCCCTAACTTTGATACCAAAGATGCTTTAGTAGAATAAGGGAATCTTTTCTGCAGCTTTTTGAAGGACAGAGATCTGTTCTGCTGTGTCTCACTTTCTGGGAAAACCATCTTCCTTTGGGGGTTAGACAGTGGGAGGAAGTCGGACTGTGTGGGCTGGAGTGCCACCTTGTGGCCAGATGCACCCTTCCCCAGAATTGTCGGACCCTTTTATAGACGTTCCAGCCTCTGATACCCTATAGCTTTTGGTGCTGGAGAAGCTTCAGCTGCATTATAAAACAATGTGTATACCCAGAAGAGTCAGGGACCAAGTATGTGACTAATAGATGCTTGGAAGGTTCTCAGCAATTCAGAACAATGTCTGCCGCATCCTCTGAGAATCAATACACATACTCATCCCCTGCACCCACTCTCTCTTTCTCTCCTTCCTTACAGAGTTCAAACCCACAGGACAAAATGAATGTATGACCCAAATGCAAATGGCCTGGGAGAGGGGTCACTGAGAAGTAAATGTGCACCCAGGTACAACGGACTTTGCAGATCCTCTTGTGAGCCCATCTTTGAGTGGGTGGTTACCTCCTTGGGTTTAGGAATAACTTAATCTCTCCAAGAAATGTGTGTGTGGCTTCAGGGAGATAACCAGATGTGGTTTCGTGGCTGGATTGACTCCTACAGTGGTTTTCAGGAAAAAAAAAAGAATATCTTGCCTCCTCACAACTTCAGCATCTGAGGTTGAGTTGGAAATCTAGTTATCCCCTCTAGAATCATTGGACCAAGAGCTGCTTATCCGAACAAGAACCAACCTTCTATCCCCAATTCTAGGAAACGTTCTAGAACATATGTTTTTAAGAGCTAGATGTAAATACTGTAGGCTCTGAGGGCCATAAGGTCTCTGTTGCAACTCCTCAGCTCGATCATCGTACCCTGAAAACAGCCTGTTTTCCTTTCCCTTCCACTTACCAGTACCTGCTTGAGTCATGCTCAATATCACCAGTTCTCACTCTTCTGTAAAAGCCTGTCCTGTGTCTGCCAGCCACAATTTCTTGGAGAAAATAACTTACGCCCAAGCCCAAGAAGGCAGCCACCCACATGAGGCCATCCCTGCATGACTTACAGCATGATCAGTTGTGGAGGGCTTACAAAGCGCCAGACCCAGTGCCAAGCACCTGCTCTACAGATCTCATTTCATCCTCGCAATGATCACTCAAAGGGGGTATAGCAACTTTTTTGGAACATATGAAGAAACCGAGGCTGGGAGGGGTTAAGTAAATTACCAAGGATAGGGCAGAGCTAGAATTTGCCTACTTCCCACACTGCCCCTGGTTTGTCATGTTTATTCTAGAATTAGCCAGGCCAGCCTTCTTGGTGCTCCCGGACCTACACACAGTCATGTTTCCTCCAGGACCAGCTCAAGCCCACGTCTTCCATGAAACCTTTTTCCACCGTTTTCTGATCATCTAGAGCACAGATAGTCTGAACACCATAATTAAGCACCTATAGTGTCACGTCTTATAATGATTACAAGATGTAACAATCATGGTGGCTTTATGGGCATCAACATTTTCACTCCAACCTTGCTGCAAAATCCTTAAAGTAGCCCTGGGTTCGTAATAGATACTCCATACATCTCTGCGATGTGCCAATCACTATGATAAGCCCTTTAAATATATTATCTGTAATTTTCACAAGAACACCTGGAGCAGATACTACCATTCCCCACTTGGCAACGGAGGAAGCTGAGGCTCAGTGAAGCTCGGTGCCTTGCTCCACAGCAGCCAGCTCTGGCCGACTGAAGTGGTCAGCAGTAAGGGCCTATGAGAGGAGCTGGGATGGTATATGTGAAAGGCTGCACTTTCTAAATTCTTTCCACTCAAAAGTAATTTTACTTTTACAAGACAACTAACCCTAAGTCAAAGAAATAAAGCCGTATGGGAGAGATTCCACTGCACCCATCAATGAAGGTAGATTTATGGAAACAGAGTCCTTCTCAATTTCTTCTGAAAGTCTTTCAATCCTGCCTAAATCCATAGAAAGTCTACCAGAATGTAAAGTCAGTGGAATGTTAACCAAGGTGGCCTCTTGTGATCACGTGGATGTCCCCTAAGAACTCACCTTTGCGTCTCGGACTTCTTTCCCCAAAACCTTGGACAGAACATCAGCGTATTGCTGTATTGTTAGTTTTTCTGCACTGAGGCCCACAGCCTTGCCTAAAAATTCCTCTGGAGAATTAAAAACGCTAGAGACGGCTGGTCCAACATCAGTAACAGAGATACCGTCCATCGGTACATCCCCCATTGGTAGTGCTAGTTAAAAAAAATAGGAAAAGATAAATAGTTAATTATATCACATCCTTGGTAGGTCCCACCAACCCAAATTAATCAACCACTTAAATGAAAGGTATAGGAAGGCAATGTAAAACCCAGTGGCCACAATCCATATACAGATACAAGGTTTCATTTGAGAAATTACAGCCCAGGTGCAGTGGCTCACACCTATAATCCCAGCATTTTGAGAGACTGAGGCAGGTGGATCACCTGAGGTCATGGGTTCAAGACCAACCTAGCCAACATGGAGAAACCCCGTCTCTACTAAAAATACAAAAATTAGCTGGGTGTGATGGTGTACACCTGTAATCTCAGCTACTCCGGTGGCTGAGGCAGGAGAATCTCTTGAACCCAGAAGGCCAAGGTTGCAGTGAGCCAAGATTGTGCCACTGCACTCCAGCCTGGGCAACAGAGAAAGACTATGTCTCAAAAAAAAAAGGGTGGGGGTGGGGGGAAAATTACTTTAGCACCTTGATACTGATATAAAAGAGCAACCATGTATTTACTAAATATCTTCTGTGTGTAAAGTATGATTAAATGTATCTCCAGGCAAAACTTCTGCTGAATTCTAGACTCACGTGTCCTACTACTTACTCAAATCCTTACTTGATTTTCAGTGGACATCTTAAACTCAGCAGGCCCCAAACTGAACTACGCCCCCAACCTGCTTCCATACGGTCTCCCACTTCAGCTAATGGCAACCCTCTCATTCTGGTTTCTCAGGCCACAAATCTTACAGTCAGCCTTGATGCTTCTCTCCTATCCCATATCCTATTTTTTTCTTTTGAAACGCATATGCATGATATGTGCAAAGTCTGGCCACTTACTATCATCTTCAATGCTACCACCCCGGTCTAAGCCACCGTCATCTGTGACTTGGATTATTGCAAAATTTGTTTCCTTGTTTCCACTCTTGCCCTTTCATAGTCTCTTTTCAACATAAAAATCAGAGTTATCCTGTAAAAATGCCAGCTCAGGCTAATGTTGCATCTGCTCAGAACCTTCTTTTTTTTTTTCCTCTTTTCTGAGACAGAGTCTCGCTGTATCGCCTAGGCTGGAGTGCAGTAGTGCAATCCCGGCTCACTGCAACCTCCACCTCCCGGGTTCAAGTGATTCTGCTGCCTCAGCCTCCCGAGTAGCTGGGATTACAGGCATTCACCACCATGTCCAGCTAATTTTTGTGCCTTTAGTGGAGACAGGGTTTCATCATGTTGGCCAGGCTGGTCTCGAACTCCTAGCCTCAAGTGATTCACCTGCCATGGCCTTCCAAAGTGCCTGGATTATAGGCATGAGCCACCACTCCCAGTCCTGTCTGATCAGAACCTTCTGATAGCTCTCTCTGTCTCTCAGAGGAAAAGCCAGTGGCTTACAAAGCTTATACAACGAGACCTTCTGTTAGTTCTGACCTCATCTCCCACTTCCCTCCCCTCCCTCATTCTATATCAGCCACGCTGGCTATTTCCTCTTCTTAAAATGTTCTTCTCCTAAATACTCACAAAGCTCATGACCTGCCTTGTCAGAAAGTGCTGAAAGAGATCCACCCAATCATCTTGTTTACGTCACCCAATCATCTTGTTTACGTTTCACGCACCATACTCCAACTGCACTCCATTCTGGGCAATAGAAACCCAGACTCAAAAAAAGAAGTCATCTTGTCCCATTTTCCCATCAAACATGAGGAAACTGCCAGGCGTGGTGGCTCACACCTGTAATCCCAGTGTTTTGGGAGGCCAAGGTAGCTAGATCCCTTGAGTTCAGGAGTTTGAGACTAGCCTGGCCAACAGGGTCAAACCCCATATTGACTAAAAAAGGCAAAAATTAGCAAGGCGTGGTGGTGAGCATGTGTAATCCTAGCCACTCGCGAGGCTAGGCATGAGAATCACTTGACCCGGGCTGCGGAGGTTGCAGTGAGCCAAGATCGCACCACTGCACCCCAGCCTGTGTAACAGAGTGAGACTCCATCTCAAATAATAAAAATAAAAATAACCTGAGGAAACGGAGGCTGGAGGTCACGTAGCTAACTCCAGTACTTACATTAAGGAGGGTCAGTATATTAAGATTGGAAATGCAGCCCTTTGTGCTTCTGATCCCAGATCTAGTTCTCTGCCCTGGAAGAGCAGCTTAGTGTAATCGCCCAGAGTGGCATCCCTCTCAGCACTTCACACAGCACTAAACCCACAGAAGGCACTCAGATGATGGGTGTCCACCGCAAAGGGGCAAGAAGGGAGAGCGGGTGGGCAGTGAGTGGAGAGGGGGGCAACCAGTGTCTGGTGAGCTTTTGCTTCGTTTTACCCAGGGTGTAGTGATCTCCATCAGAGGCTTTCCCGGGCTTCCATGCCGTGAGAAAGTTTTCAAAGTAGGCCGCCACGCGGACACTGGTCATGGGGATGCCGAGAGACCAGAAGTACTCCTCCACCTCACCCTTGCCATCGAAGTGTGGCACCTCCAGCTTGCCACCAGTCAGCCGCTTGACGTTCTCCAGGCCGCTGTACACCACGTGCTTCAGACCTAGGCGTTTGGCGGTGTCTGCCACCAGCTTACCCTGAGAGTCAAAAGTAAATCCTCATGGACCGCTGTATTTGCATTTGCATATAGACAAATAATCAGAGCAGGATCTCCTCCACCCACCCCACTCCCCGCCTTTTTTATTTTAGACAGAGTCTAGCAATCTCTGCTCACTGCAACTTCCGCCTCCCGGATTCAAATGATTCCCCTGCCTCAGCCTCTGGAGTAGCTGGCGTTACAAGTGCTCGCCTGCTAGTTTTTTTGTATTTTTTAGTAGAGATGGGGTTTCACCGTGCTGGCCAGGCTGGTCTCGAACTCCTGATCTCAAGTCTTCTGCCCGCCAAGGACTCCAAAAGTGTTGGGATTACAAACATGAGCCAGGGCGCTGGGCCCACCCTCCCATTTTCTTATTACCCTCATCCCTGTGGAGAGGAAGCTCTCCCAGTCTCAAAATATATTCAGTTTATCTTATGAGAGGCCACCACACCAGCACTGGTGAGTAGAGGATCCACTCCAAAATGCCCAAGCCCTCAGCCTGCTCCCATGGGGGTTGTAAGTGGGACACCTGAGGTGGGGGAGTAGTAGAATTAGGGAAGGGGCAGAGGAGAAAGGAACCCCAGGTACCTCCTGAAGCTAAGAAGCAACCTGGTGGGACTGGCCAGGAAGAGACGGCCTTTTCCTCCGGGGTCTCACTGTCTTTGTGTTCAACTGTGAGTGGATTTATCTATTTTCTATAACTGTGTCTAGTAATGGACTGTATCTACACACCATTTGGACATTGAAGTCATAATGGAGGCATACACACACACACACACACACAAATATACAAGTATATATATTCTCTTTTTGTGTCTGTTTTTAGATCCAAATTTTCCAAAGCACTTTCGTCTGTCTCTTCTTTTTTCCTTTCTTTTTGCTGTTTCTTTCTTACTTTTCCTTAAAAAAACCTCGTGCAGCAGGCAGAGAAAACATAATTAACCTGAGTTAGCAGCAGAGAGGTGCCTTGCACCCCTGTTTCCTAGTAAGTGAATATCGGAATTAGAATTCAGGTCTCCTAAAATAGACCCTCCAGAGTCTATCACGAAAACATGGGCTATGAATGGTATAATTAATTCAAGAGACATTCCTGCGACAGTTTGATCCTGCTTTCAACTTTTTGAATTGTGCCATTTATTAAGTGGCTAAAAGCATCCATTACATTTTTAAAATCGAATCTTCATTTATTCCCAAATTTATACATATGCATAGTTTAAATTTTCAAATAGCACTGTCATGGATTGGGAGGGAGTGAATCTTACAATGAAAAAGAGATTCCCGCTGGGTGCAGTGGCTCATGCCTGTAATCCCAGCACTTTGGGAAGCCGAGGTGGACAGATCACCTAAGGTTGGGAGTTTGAGACCAGCCTGACTAACATGGAGAAACGCTGTCTCTACTAAAAACACAAAATTAGCCAGGCATGGTGGTGCATGCCTGTAATCCCAGCTACTTGGGAGGCTGAAGCAGGAGAATCGCTTGAATCCAGGAGGCAGAGGTTGCAGTGAGCCTTGATCGCACCATTGCACCGAACTGCAGCCTCGGCAACAAGAGTGAAACTCTGTTTCAAAAAAAAAAAAAAAAAAAAGAATCCCCAAGAGGCCGAGGTGGGAGGATCACATGAGCCCAGGAGTTCAGGACCAGCATGGGCAACATAGTGAGACCCCGTCTCTTAAAAAAATAAAACAAATAAAATAAAATAAGTTCCCTGTGCCCCTATGCTGATTACCGTTCTCCAGAAGTAACACTTCAGTTTCATTTAGCTATTTATTTTTGTAAACATGTTTATACAATTGATTCTCAATTTTTTCAGTTTGAAATATCATCTGCTAAATTCCTACTATGAAAGATGAGGATTTAATGATCTCTCTCTCGCTCACTTGTGCACTCAGCTCTCTTACTTGCTCACGTCGTCCACCACCACTACACATACACACAATTCCCTTTTGAATTCGCCCAATCATTGTTTTTGGCTAGATCAATATTCAGTGCCTGCACACAGCTGAAGCTGAGTCATGTGCTACTCTATGGTTACGTTTACTTTTTCTACAAACTTTCATTTTCCCTGCATTTAATTTATTGTGGGTTTATTTGCTTGTTGATTTGTTTCTGTGTACCCAGTCCCAAATTATCTATCTGAAGTGTAAATGTACTCATTACATCTTTATTCTCTCCATTTCACTCTCAGACGAACCTCAAATTTGGGGGTACCCTTGCTACCACCCCCCATGCCATCTACAAACAAATGGTGAGAAGTGGAAGACCTAATGCCTAGCTTCATTAAACGATCATTCTAGAATATTCAAGGTCTTAAAAAGATACCTTTAACAAGTACTTAAAGTACATGTTTTTCATAGATGCCGAAAGGATGTAAGACATATATTTGCCCCGATTGAAGGCCTGTCCCCTTCTGGGAAGGAAAGCAGCAGCTGGGGAGGGTAAGAGGAAAGGGCTCAAAGGGAAAAAAGAAGCAAATTGGTTTCTACCTGTTGTACTTCCTTATCTTTGTTGAAAGTTTCCCAGAAGTTGGTCACCAAGAAGGCCCCATAGGCACCTTTTAAGGCATCATCCACGGATGCTTTATCATCCAGGTCACCTTTTACCACCTCAGCTCCAAGGTCCCGGAGCGCCCGGGCATTTGGCTTAGTCACATCCCTGGTCACTGCTCTCACGGCAAATTTTTTGCTCTCCAAAATTGCCCTGGCCACAGAGCCACCTTGAGCTCCTGCGGGGTCAAGGAAAGAAGAAACACGGGAAGGAAGAGAAAGAATGTTCACTGAAAGAAGCTGATCAGAAATCCCACGACGCAGAGCAGAGCTGCTGCAGTGGTTCCTTCAGCGGGTGCTGCATGGCACTTCACATATCCGCGTGGCTTTCAAACTAAGTTCTTTGTGGCTTCTTCAGAGGCATTTTTGCAGAGGGCATGGGAAGAGAGGAGTGGGAGAGGCTTGAAGCAACAAGAAGGGCAAGTGAGCAGGGTGTCAAAATCAGGGATGCCCGCAGTCCTCCAGATTCAACAGGAGCAATTATTCTACTTTTACCTGGTTATAGATCTGATATTGTGGTTATTTAGACAGTTTGACAGAAGAGGTTCCTGGGCTTTCTCTCATGATAGATAGATACATAGATAGATAGATAGATAGATAAAATGCAGGTGGGTTGAACATTTTTCCCTATTAAACCTAAACACCGGCCGGGCGCAGTGGCTCACGCCTGTAATCCCAGCACTTTGGGAGGCCGAGGCAGGTGGATCACGAGGTCAAGAGATCGAGACCATCCTGGTCAACATGGTGAAACCCCGTCTCTACTAAAACTACAAAAAAATCAGCTGGGCATGGTGGCGCGTGCCTGTAATCCCAGCTACTCAGGAGGCTGAGGCAGGAGAATTGCCTGAACCCAGGAGGCGGAGGTTGTGGTGAGGCGAGATCGCGCCATTGCACTCCAGCCTGGGTAACAAGAGCGAAACTCTGTCTCAAAAAAAAAAAAAAAAAAAACCTAAACATACTGAAGTACCTTCTATTTGAGTGTAATTTGTGCTTTTGGCAGGGGGTTGTGGGGTGCTGGAGGAGGGGGGTGGGTCATGGTCCTTGAGAAGGATTCTTGTAGGGAAGTTTCTATTATTGCCCTGGGACCATGTTTTTGAATGACTTTTACATGCTGTGCTATGCCCTAGGGATGTAGTGGTAAACAATACGGGCTTGAACATGTTGGATATAAGATATAATTTATATATTGGATTATGGCCTAAAGAGTTCAAGGACTTACTCCAGATCATATGGTGGTTAAGTAAGGATTTCAGGATTCAAACTGAACATGGCACCTGCCTACACAGAGCTTGCAGACTAGCAGGGGAGCTCATTAAAGAGCAATTATAATACAGCGTGATATGTGCTCTTAGAGGAGGGGGGAAGGGGCTGAGGGAATGCAGGCTCCAGAGGAGAACACAAGTGGAGCATCTAACCCAGACTAGAGGGAGGAAGTGGTAACAGAGGTGAGCCCTGACGAATGGGCAGGAATTGGGAGAAGAGAGGCATGTGGAGTGCGTTGCATGCAAAGTGGATTGCAAGTGCTTTATCCAGAGGTGAGCAAGAAGGCAGTGAATTCAGAGAACTGAAATGAATCTGACTGGTGAACTTCGGGTCAATGTCAAACATGGGGCTAGAGAAGCAAAATAGGCCTAGAGGGCTGCGCTTGTTCTGGGCGCAGGAGATTTTATGAAGTTGAGTGGTATGTTGTTCAGAATCACATGCTGAAGAAATGGTTATGGAGATCATGGAATAGGATAAAGAGACCATGGGCAAGGGTACAATTAGTGAGCTTTAAAATAATCTAGGTGAAGGTGATAATGACCTTGCTAGAAGTATGATAAGCTAGAAGGGTTTATTCGGGTGGAGAGAAGTATGAAAATGTAAGATATACTCAGAAAACCGAACACTACATGTCCTCACTCATACGTGGGAGTTGAACAATGAGAGCACATGGACACAGGGAGGGAACATCACACACCGGGGCCTGTCAGGGGGCGGGGGTCTAGGGGAGGGATAGCATTTGGAGAAATACCTAATGTAGATGACGGAGTGATGGGTGCAGCAAACCACCATGCATGTGTATACCTATGTAACAAGCCTGCACGTTCTGCACATGTACCCCAGAACTTAAAGTATAATTAAAAAAAAAAACTCAGAACATTAAAGGATATATTTTTAAAAGGTAAAATTATAATTTATAGACACATAAAATGAATGTGTCTGCTGGGCGCAGTGACTCACACCTGTAATCTCAGCACTTTGGGAGGCCAAGGCAGGAGGATCGCTTGAGATCAGGAATTCAAGACCAACCTGGCCAACATGGTAAAACCCAGTTTCTTCTAAAAATACAAAAATTAGCCAGACATGGTGGTGTGTGCCTATAATCCCAGCTAGGGAGGCTGAGGTGGGAGAATCACTTGAATGTGGGAGAAGGGGGTTGCAGAGAGCTGAGATCACACCACTGCACTCTAGGCTAGGCAACAGAGTAAGGCTCCATCTAAAAAAACAAAAAAGAATGTGTCAAAATTTTTTCTTTAACTTATTAATGAGGGAACCAGTACAATGTTATAAGAAAAATTCGGCCGAGTGCGGTGGCTCACGCCTGTAATCCCAGCACTTTGGGAGGCCGAGGCGGGTGGATCACGAGGTCAAGAGATCGAGACCATCCTGGTCAACACGGTGAAACCCCGTCTCTACTAAAACTACAAAAAATTAGCTGGGCATGGTGGCGCGTGCCTGTAATCCCGGCTACTCGGGAGGCTGAGGCAGGAGAATTGCCTGAACCCAGGAGGCGGAGGTTGCGGTGAGCCGAGATCGCGCCATTGCACTCCAGCCTGGGTAACAAGAGCGAAACTCCGTCTCAAAAAAAAAAAAAAAGAAAGAAAAATTCAAATAACACACACATATGTAGGCAATCAGAAATGCCAAAATGCTACAATGAATGTACAATTAGGGACAAAACCAGTCAATATCCACTGGGCAATCATCAACTGTGGTCCACCAGACACAATTCATTTGCATTTCTATGGATAAGAATCAGTTGCATTATTATCTATTTGCCACAATGTATGGAGTTATAACTATCTTTAAAACAAGGAAAGGCTCACAAAAAACGAGAATGGTGCCCTGGGCAAGGATACCCAGCAATCTTCTTTTCCCATTTCAAAGTCTTTCGCAGTGTTCCTTGAAAAGATGATATCAACAGGATTTTGTTGATTAATCAGATGTGGTGATGATGAACAGGGAGGATTGAGAAAGGAAAGTCAAGTGTGTCCAGTGAAGGTGGAAGCCCCTTGTAAAACCACCAGATCTCATGAGAACTATCTCACTATTGATACAAACACAAGACAGAGAAATACTGGGTAGAAGAGGGTTTCTGGCAAAGGCTCTACCCTCAAGCCTGGATACTCGCTGCCCTAAGTAAGAATAGGCATTCCTGTTTTTGCACCCGAAAAGCTGCCTTTGGCATGCCATGCCCCCTGTCCGTACCCATATAAACCCTGAATCCCAGACTCCAGAAGCAGACGAGGAGATGAGGAGACGAACAGACAGCAGAGTGGCATGGCGGAGGAGAGAACAGAAGGAACATCAGGAGAAGTTGGCTGGGGATGTTCAGAGAATCGGCCACCGGACAGCCGGACTCCAGGTGAAGATCATATTACTACTCCATCCCCTGTCTAGTTCCCCATCCATCCCACTGAGAGCCACCACTCACCACTCAAAAACCCCTGCATGCATCCTTCCTGTGTGGCCCAATTCTTCTGGGACGCTGGGTGAGAGCTTGGGATACAGAAAGATGTCACACTAGCCCCCTTCTTCTGCAAAGAGGCAGAGGGTTCACTGAGCTGGTTAACCCTTAAGCCATGTGCAGATGGCAAGGCTAAAAGAACACACTGTAACACACGCACACTTGCACTTTGGAAGTTACAGACACTCAACCCTTGATGCTGCCATGGGACCAGAGCCCAAAAGCACTTGCCCCAGTTCCTGCTCCTGCCTGTTTGCATGCTCCCCCTCCCTTAAAGGGTTTGAGCTTGCTTGCAGTGGCAGAACAGAGTCACACCCCTGTTGCACATCATGTGGCAGGGGGCCAGGGAACTCTCCCATTTCACTAGTACGAGAACAGGATGGGGAAAACCGCCCCCAACATTCAACTCTCTCCACCTGGTCACTCTTATAACATGTGGGGGTTATGGGAACTACAATTCAGCATTAAATTTGGGTGGGGACACAGCCAAACCGTATCAGAAACTGACGGAGACCATTCTAGGTTAAAGAAGCACCCAATACAAAGACTTTGGGGTGGGAGCGTTTTGGAGGAACAGCAAGAAAGCCAGGGTAAGGAAGTGGAATGAGGAAAGTGGCAGGAAGAGAGGTCTGACAAGGTATTCCCAAGGCCCTGTGGCAGGGCAGTAGCAGGACTTTGCATTTTACTTGGAGCGCCAGGGGTCTGGGAGTTTTCAGAAGGTTTTGAGCAGAGGTGTGACATGATCTGACAGTTTCCAGTGAATCCTTGAAAGGCTGAAATGAGAATAGATTGAAGGAGAATCACCTGGTTTGATTTACATTTCACAAAGATGGCTCTGACCGTTGAGGATCAAAGTGTAAGGGAGACAGGAATGCAACCTCCCCACACACTCCAACCTTGCAGAAGCCCTGGAAGATTGGTCAGGCCTTGGAGACTCACTACAAACCCACAGGCCTCTCACACGCGTACCTTTTGCTTATTAGGAAGTGGAGAAAAGACTTCGGAGTATAGGTTATGTGGAAATGAAACTTATACCAACAAGTGAGCCCCATGATTGGGAAAGGGAGATTATGTCGGTGTCCTTGTCCTGCTGAGATCAAGTTATAAATCAAGTTAAATCATGCTGCCCCTTTACCACATCAAAAACTAAAGCAATAAGATACTTTAAAAATTTTCTTCCAAAAGGCTCTTTGTTGCGCCCACACTTGCAGGCTCTGAAGTTAAAAACAAGAAGACAGGAGAGTGAGCAAAGTAAGCATGCCCTAAAAATTAAAGACGTTTTTACCTGTTGCTCCAAACACTGTAATGACTTCCTTGCTGGCCATGTTACTGAGAAAAGAGGGGGTTGGTGGAGTAGAAGAACTTTCCTTGAAGGAGTGACAGCAGCTGAAATGCTGTGTTTCTTCTCAAGGGAGAGTTATAAACCCATTCCAATTCCTCCAATTACCATATCAGTTATAGTGCCCCTCCTTTTTCCTGTTACCACTAGCCTGCTTATTCACTGTGACACTGCAATTTTCTTTGTCTTTTTTTTTTTTTTCTGAGATGGAGTTTTGCTCTTGTTGCCCAGGCTGAAGTACAATGTCATGTTCTCAGCTCACCGCAACCTCCGCCCCAGCAGTTTCAAGCCATTCTCCCGTCTGTCTTCCAAGTAGCTGGGATTACAGGCGTGTGCCACCATGCCTGGCTAATTTTTTTTGTATTTTTAGTAGAGATGGGGTTTCACCATGTTGGCCAGGCTGGTCTTGAACTCCTGACCTCAGGTGGTCGGCCTGCCTTGTCCTCCCAAAGTGCTGGGATTATAGGCATGAGCCACCATGCCTGGCCAACACTGCTATTTTCTTTTTCTTTTCTTTCTTTTTTATTTTTGGAATGGAGTTTCACTCTTGTTGCCCAGGTTGGAGTGGTGCAATCTTGGCTCACCACAACCTTCACCTCATGGGTTCAAGCAATTCTCCTGCCTCAGCCTCACAGTAGCTGGGATTACAGGTGTTAGAAGTAAAATGCTTGGTGCCTCAGAGTGAAACCAGCACTTCAGCAAAAGTTTTCCCAGTAAGGCAATTACTTCTATAGAAAGGTGCATCATACGGATGGAACAATGGTGAGAGCACACCTGGACAAGGGTGGGGAAGGGTTTGTTACTTTTAATGCAAGGTCCCTACCTTTGCGCTACTTTCCTATGGGCTGGGGTCAGACCACACAATCTAAACTGACCCAGCTGACTATTGGTGAATATTTTCCCAAATAAGGAAGGGAAGAGGGATGTGTGAGTCACGATGGTGGAACATGCAGTTTCGAAGCATGGAATAGGTGCAGAGTGGTTAACCAAGGCAACAGATGTGGGTTATTGATTAGAGCTGGCAGGCATGCTGTTTACAGTAACTAGAGGCAAGGAGGCATGGAGAACAAGAAAGTTGAGTTTAAGAAAAAAGAACAAGGGAGTTAACAGGCTGAACCTTTGAAGAGAAATAATTCACTGTATCTTGCAACTCTGCCCTTTTAATTTTTTAATAATCTTTCTTTTTAAAAAATCTTTTTAAAAGTTTTGGCTTTGCTGTTTGACTTGATCCTTTAAAAGGAAACGCTTACTTGAATAGGGTGGAGAGCTAAGGGAAATTTCAGTAAGTGCTGTTTTTATAAGTTTTTGTATTAGACCACGGATATATGATATGACACAACACCCAACAAGAATGAGTATACCTATTGTGTCTGCAAGAGAAGTATGAATTGAGGCTATGATTTCTTTTTATTTACCAAACCACCTTTTTAGTCATTTTGAAAATGTGTCATTGATTTTAGAATATTTAGTCAATTTATCGGATAAAGCGGTAAGTCCCTGTAAGGCCTTTGTTATGTTTCCATTGGGGGCAGTATTGTTTGGGATGAAGGTACAACATTGAATTTTTTGCTTTTTGGGTTTTTTTTTTTTTTTTTTTGAGACAGAGTCTCACTCTATCGCCCAGGCTGGAGTGCAATGGAGTGATCTTGGCTCACTGCAACCTCCACCTCCCAGGTTCAAGCAATTCTCTGCCTCAGCCTCCCAAGTAACTGGGATTACAGGCGCCCACCACCACACCAGGCTAATTTTGTATTTTTAGTAGAGACAGAGTTTCACCATCTTGGCCAGACTGGCCTTGAACTCCTAACCTCATGACCACCTGCCTCGACCTCCCAAGGTGCTGGGATTACAGACGTGAGCCACTGTGCCTGGCCACAACATTGAGTTTTAATTATAACATAAACTTCACCTTTTTTTACTAATATTATATTGAGGGCTGTTTTGCTTTTCTAAGCGATTTGGCTAGTAAGCCCTAATTGGTCAGCTATTTCTTTGATAGCATTTCTGGTGTAATTAACAAACTGCTGTTGATTATAATAGATGTAATTTATTTAGTTTACACTTTTATTAATAGTTACCTATGAGGCCGGGCACGGTGGCTCAAGCCTGTAATCCCAGCACTTTGGGAGGCCGAGGCGGGTGGATCACGAGGTCAAGAGATCGAGACCATCCTGGTCAACATGGTGAAACCCCGTCTCTACTAAAAATACCAAAAAAAAAAAATTAGCTGGGCATGGTGGCGCATGCCTGTAATCCCAGCTACTCAGGAGGCTGAGGCAGGAGAATTGCCTGAACCCAGGAGACGGAGGTTGCGGTGAGCCGAGATCGCGCCATTGCACTCCAGCCTGGGTAACAAGAGCGAAACTCTGTCTAAAAAAAAAAAAAAAAAAAAAAAAAAAAAAAAAAAAAAAAAAAAAAAAAAAAAAAAAAAAAAAAAAATAGTTACCTATGGAAATATTCATTTAAATCCTGTAGCTATTTGGTCCCAGGCTTTGAATTTATTAGGTTACACCCCCATGGGACTCCAATTGTGTTTAAATAAACTTGGGAGTTATAAGATCCATAAGGGGCTTCTCTTATTTTACAATATTGTGTTTGTTTTCTCCCTCTGGTTGATGAAATGCCAGGGTGAAAGGGATAGCCAATTGACAAGAGCACAAATGCCACTCCAGTTACTTGGCAGAGTGTCCGGTAAGAGTTCACCACAATATCACCTTACATCGGCTCAAGGATGGCTAAGGGTGGACTGATGGGGAAGTTTCTGGAATGGCCTAAGCTCACTGCATCCTGTTAAGTTTCCAAGGAACGTTAAGTTTTTCCTTTGTTATGAGAGACACGAGGTGAAATTGACTTTGGGAGACGGAAGCTGGGTGGCCCTCGGGGGTGGACCCTCAGAGTGTTGGACTTTGGGATAGAGCAGAGAGAGAGCTTGGCATGACTTATTGCCCTAAGCTGTAGAATCTTGGAAGAGAGCTACCATGTAACCCATGCCTGGTCGACTGGAGGACCATTTGAGTGGAAAGCGGACAATTTGGGCCTCTGGCTGACCGTGTGCACAGCATAACGGTTGCTTTTGTTTAACCTGCAGATGGAATATTTGATCCATTTTAACCAGGCATTTGTATCTGGATATTTTGTTTTAACCGTTGGAGTTTGTCTTAAATTATTTATTTTTACAATATTTACTTTGGCATTGTCATGGGGCAGGGTAGAAGGTTTAGACGGAGAGGGAGAAGGGGGGCAATAAAACGCATTTCAAAGAAGCCTATAGGGTTGTCACTATTGGCCTCTAGTCCTAAGCTGTAAAAGTGCTCTAAAGGGGTGCAGGGTTGGTGGAGGTAGGAGTTTTAATGGAAATGATTACTGGGTTACAATGGTGAGACTGACAGTTAGAGGGTGTGGTTCCATTAGTAAAGTGGAGTAAGATTTCAGGCCAGTAGAGCCCTCTGGGGGGGTCCAGCCCTGGTCTCTGGTAGTGCAGATGACATCTGCTCATTGAGAACGTAACTCCCAACTTGGGGTGTCCGCCGTGAGCAAGGGTGCAAGGTTAATGGCTTCTCTGGAGAGGCAGAGGTATTTTTCTAAAGTAGAGATTTGTCTTTGCCATTGTAAGTCTTCATAAGGTATATAACAAGGCAAACATCAAAGATAATGATTGCGGGTGAGTCTGACCTAGTTATATTGACAGGTTGGCCAGCAATAGAATGAGAAAAGAAAAAAGAGTAATAGAATAGATAAAAGAGAGTTAAACTTTTCCTAACTTTAGTTTTTGGGGGGGGTTCCTCGGGGTAATGGCCCGTGACTGTGGAGGTGGCGGTGCTTTCTTGACTTAGGTGTGATGGGTCCATCTTGCTGTCTGGATTGTGGTTTCAGTGGTTAGAAGCACCAGGTAAGGTCCTTTCCAGGCCAGTTCAAGTTTTTCTTCTCTCCAACCTTTAATGCACTGGGAACTCCAGGGACGGCGCTTATGCTAGAAGACCTTTGGTTTTGAGAGAAGAGAAAGTAGAAGATAGGCCAAGGTAGTTTATACACAGCATTATTTGTATTGACAAGAACTGGAGATAACCTAAGTATCAACCATTAGGGGATTAGTTAAATAAGCTGTGGCAGAGCCATAAGACAGAGTGATATCATTCTCCACTAACAAAAACAAACAAAAAAAGATATAGATCTCCATTTAATACTATATTTTGCAGGAATTTTTATAATGTGGGACATGCTCGCAATGCAAAGTTATATGGAATAAGTGAAATAGGAGTTAAAAAAATTATTTACGCAGATAGTGAAGGTAAGGAAGTCCTCAGTAATGTTTTCCTTTTCATGATAAGCAGCCCCAACCTCATTTTCTTCTCTAACAAAGCGTAGCCTGTAAAATCCCTCTGCAGACATAGACAAGCAAGCTGGAAGCTTGCATGGGTGAATGACGGAAGTTGTGCCAATAGGAAAAGGCTACTGGGACTAAGCATGATCAAAATGGCGGCTCCATCTTCCCTTCTCTTTGCCAGCCACGTGTACAATAAGGAGCAGACAAGATGGCGCTGGCCCAGTGGAAAGCCCATTTGTATAATAAGATTAGGGTGGGATGGCCAGCCTTCTCCACATGCTATATAAATGTCACACCTGGTCAAACCAATCCACGTGACCTACATAAATCAAACACCACCTCCTCAAGCCTACCTCTAAAATCTGCTGCAGTCCACCGCAGGCCAGCTTTTCTGTTTCAGATGCCCCTCTGTCTCATAAGAGAGAGTGAGCTGCTGTCCTTTCTCTTTCTTTTGCCTATTAAACCTCTGCTCCTAAACTCACACTTTGAGAGTGCCATGTCTTTAATCTTCTTGGTGCGAGACAACAAACCCTGAGTATTTACCCCAGACAGTGAAGCAGCTTCATCAGCAGTATAGAGAACTTCATATATAATGTGATTCAAAGATGTAAAGGAACAAAATCTATATGTGCATGTGTACACCCACACATATTACCTGAGAGTAATTAAGTGGTTTCATGCAATACCTTGGGGTAGAGCCAAAGGACTGGGTGGCATGACATGACATTATTGTCACACCTTGATTACAGTGTGATATGATGAAATGCACATTTTAAAAGTTGGCTGAAAAAAAATCAAAAGTCTATGAGGGCATAACCATACTACTTATGGTACCCAAAAGTTGGAAGCAACCCAGACGTCCAATTCTAAGGAGTAGAATGGTAAAGTGTGGTACAGTCATACAATAACGTACCATACAGCAAGAAGAACAAACGAACTTCAGCAACACACAACAACCTGGAAGAACCTCACGAATATAATATTGAGCAAAAAAGTAAAGGAGTGTCTGGCACATGACTCAATTTCTATAAAATCAACCACAGGAAAGACTAATCCATGGTACAGACATCAGAATAATGCATATTTTGGTGGAAAGTAACTGCAAGACACTTAATGGGAGCTTCAGAAGGACTAGTAACATTCTCTTCTTAATCTAAATGTTGACTGTGTGCATTCATTTTGTAAAAATTTATCCAGCTTTACAGTTAAGATGTATACAATTCTCTATAGGTATCTTCAACTTCAGTAAAAAGTTATTTTTGAAATAATCTTTAAGGAAAAATGAGATGTATAAGTGACTCAACAAGAAAAGCTAAAAGGGACAAGCACCAGTCTATGAACTTTTACACTGGGAATAAGAAACTGTGGCTTTTTACCTGGGCTAATCTCTACCAGGACAAACCCACTAAACTCACAGGCCATTAAAGAGCACTCTGTGCTCACGGGGCGTCTGCGGTCAATGATTCCCCTGGACTTTTTTTTGACACTTTGTTGAGCTGAGGTCAAGGTGTTTATCTAGGGTTCCTTTGATGAAAGAGGTCTGCTTTTGGGGTTTATGCAATAAAGAAAATGAGCAGGATTCTTGTCTCCCGACATTCAGCTGTATAATCTTTTGCCTATGTTTACTCTTACTTCCAAGTGTAATTAGTTCAACCCAGCCTACTCTCAACTAGAAGGTCATATATCATAAGGATTAAAGCTTCGGAACATGACAGTCCTGGGTTTAATGTTTAACAACAAATTCTGCCAACTACTAGCTGTGACCTTTGGGAAGTTTTACTATTCTTCCTAACTTGAATGTTCTCATCTATAAAATGGGGATAATAATAGTATCTACCTCATATAGTTGTAGTAAGGATTAAATAAAATTAAACCACTTAATCTATGTGGCACATTTTTTTTTTTTGGAGACAGGGTCTCACTCTGTCACCCAGACTGGAGTGCAATGGTATAATTTTGGCTCACTGCAACCTCCACCTCCTGGGCTAAAGTGATTCTCCTGCCTCAGCCTCCCAAGTAACTGGGATTACAGGCACTCGCCAGCTAATTTTTGTATTTTTAGTAGAGACAGGGTTTCACCATGTTGGTCAGGCTGGTCTTGAACTCCTAGCCTTGTGATCCCATTTTAGGGGCCTCCTAAAGTGCTGGGATTACAGGCATGAGCCACCCTGCCCAGCCCTATGTGGCATATTCAAAAGAAATTAACTGTTATTATTTCTCAACATGTTTTTTCACTATCTGCTTAGCTTCCTGGCCCAACCAGCCTCTCACACTATCTTTTCCCACCTCCTACCTAAAATGGTAGTGCCTAGAAAACAATTCACTTACAAAGAGAAATAAAGCCAGGTGTGGCAGCTTTCACCTGTGACCCCAGCACTTTGGGAGGCTCAGGTGGGCAGATCACTTGAGCCCAGGAGTTCAAGACCAGCTGGACAACATGACGAAATCCTGTCTCTACAAAAAAAATACAGAAAAATTAGCCAGGTATGGTGGTGTGCACCTACAGTCCCAATGAAACAGGAGAGTTCCTTGATTTCCCCTTGCAGGACATGCGACAGGGGTGCAACTCGCCTGTTCAGTCACCTTGCAGCTCAGGCTCCTAGTGGGAGCATGCAAACGGGCAGGTGCAGAGGCCAGGGCAAGTGTTTTGGGCTCTCGGCCCCGCAGTAGTGCCTAGGGGCGGGTGCCTGCAACCCCAGTGTTATCAAGTTCTTTCAGCTTTGCTGTCTGCGGACAGCTTGAGTGTTAATCAGCTCTTATCACAAGGGCAGAAGGCCAGTGTGACAGCCTTCCATAACCCAAGCTCTTGCCCAGTGTCCCAGCAGAATCAAATCACACACAGGCTTGAACAATGAGTGCAAGGTTTTGTTTGTTTGTTTGAGATGGAATCTCACTCTGTCACCCCAGCTGGAATGCAGTGGCTCAATCTTGGCTCACTGCAACCTCCACCACCCGGTTCAAGCGATTCTCCTGCCTCAGCCTCCCAAGTAGCTGAGATTACAGCAAGATTGCTTGCCACCAAGCCTGGCTAATTTTTGTATTTTTAGTAAAGACGGGGTTTCACTGTATTGGCCAGGCTGGTCTCAAGCTCCTGACCTCAGGTGATCCGCCCACCTCGGCCTTCCAAAATGCTGGGATTACAAGTGTGAGTCACCGTGCCCAGCCGAGTGCAAGGTTTTCTCGAATGGTAGAAGTGGCTCTCAGCAAGATGAGTGGGAAGCTGAAAGGTGGATAGAGTGGGAGGGTGATCTTCCTCAGGGTCAGGCCACCTAGCAGCCAGCCTCTTCAACCGCCCCTGGTCAAACTCCCCTTGGCATCCAGACGTCCCTCCTCTTCTCCCTCTCTCTGCCACATTGTTCTACTGTCACTGGTCTACTGGTCAGCTGGTCTCCTGTGGGGTGGCTTCTATTGGGGCAGGATAGGGGGTGTGGCAGGCTAAAAGGCAAATTTTGGGGCATGAAAACAGAAATGCCTGTTCTTATGTAGGGCTCTGGGTATCTAGGCTTGAGGGTGGGGTCTGGGAGCTGCTCTCTTCTACCCAGTCTTCCTTTGTCTCCTACCCATATCACCAACTACTTGGGAGGTTAGGTAGGAGGAATGCTTGAGCCTGGGAGGTTGAGATTGCAGTGAGCCATAATCACGTACTGCACTCAATCTGGGCAACACTGCAAGAACTTGTCACAAAAAAAAAAAATCATAATTCTAAATAAAGACAAGATCCAAGAAGGCCACAACCTATGCGTCCATCAGTGGATGAGTAGATTTTTTTTTAATGTGGTATATATACACAACAGAATACTATTCAGCCATAAAAAAATAATAAAATCTTGTCATTTGCAGCAACATGAAGGGAACTGGAAGTCCAGTTCCTTATGTTTAGTGAAATAAGCCAGATATAGAAAGGCAAATATTGCATGTTCTTACTCATATATGAGAACTAAAAACGTGATCTCAGCCGGGTGCAGTGACCCACGCCTGTAATCCCAGCACTGTGGGAGGCTAAGGCAGGTAGATCATTTGAGGTCAGGAGTTTGAGACCAGCCTGGTCAACATAGCGAAACCTCAACTCCACTAAAAATACAAAAATTAGCTGGGCGGTAGTGGTACATGCCTACAATCCCAGCTACTCAGGAGGCTGGGTCAGCAGAATTGCTTAAGCCTGGGAGATGGAGGTTGCAGTGAGCCAAGACTATGCCACTGTACTCCAGTCTAAGTGAGAGAGAGAGAGTGAGACCCTGTCTAAAAAAAAAAAAAAAAGAAAAGAAAAGAAAAGAAGTTCTCATGAGGGTGGAGAGTAGAGTGGTGGTAGGGAAGAGATAAGGGGGCTGAAGACAAGTTGGTTAAGGGATAAAAAGTATATAGTTAGATTGAAGACAAGCGGGTTAAGGGATAAAAAGTATATAGTTAGATTGAAGACAAGCAGGTTAAGGGATAAAAAGTATATAGTTAGATTGAAGACAAGTTGGTTAAGGGATAAAAAGTATATAGTTAGATTGAAGACAAGTTGGTTAAGGGATAAAAAATATACAGTTAGATAAAAGGAGCAAGTTCTAGTATTCGATACAGTACAGTAGGAAAATTATAGTTAATAATAATTTCTTGTATATTGCAAAATAGCTAGAAGAGATTTGTAATGTTCCTAGCATAGCACAAAGAAAAGAGAAGTGCTCGAGGTGATGGCTATCCCAATTACCCTAATTTGATCATTACACATTGTATGCAGTTATTAAAATATCGTATGATCCCCAAAATATGTACAACTATTATATATCAACAAAAAAAGAAAAAAAATCAAAATTTCACATACTTTTTAGGAACTCAAACATCCCTACAATTTATTTAAAAGAATAAAGCTTTCATAAATGATCCAATTTTTTAAAAAAAATCATAAAGAAAGTGCGTCAGGGTTAAAACAGAAAAACAGAACCCTCCCTATGTGGGAGATATATATTAGGAGAATTCTTCCAAGAAATTGGCTCACACATATAGTTTGGGTGGGTTGCCCCCAAGAAGTCTGACACACCATATAGTGGTGTGTCAGGAAGGGCAGGCTGGGATTCTCAGGGACAGGACTCTGTAGTACACAGGAGTAATTTTTCTGTAGTCCACAGGAGTAATTTTTCTGTAGTCCACAGGAGTAATTTTTCTGCCTCGGGGAAGCCCCATCTCAGCTGTTTAGACCTTTAAACTGATGGGATTAGGCACACCCAGTTTAGGATAACGTCCTTCACTTAAAGTTATCAGATAATGGATTTTAATCACATCTGCAAAATACCTTCCCAGCAACACCTAGATTCATTTTCATTGAATAACTAACCAAGATAACACATCAAAAAGATGATTGCAAAGGGAGTCTTGCCTTACCAGTTTTAATGACACACTATAACGCCTTCATAATAAAATGTTTAAGCATTATTGTTACAGGCACAGTCAAGTAGATAAATGGAACAAAGGAGATAGCTTAGAAATCGACCTGTGCATATGTGGAAATATACAATAAAAGGAGCACCACAAAGGAGCCAAGGACAAGTTATTTAATACCCAACATTGGGAAAACTGGTGATCTATATGGAGAAGAATAATATGATCCATATCTTATACCAAACAAAAGTTCCTAGTAACACTGATAGCCATTTTAAGACTTAATAGAGAGGTGTTATAACAAAAGTACCTAAAAAAAAAAAAAGGCTTAATTGAGAAGGTATCAAATAGAAGAGCTATATCAGCAGAGTCTCCATAAGACACTTAGAAGCAAGCCATGCAGTCTGAATTAGAGCCTCAAATTCCCAGCGGCCTGTGGGCAGGGAGTGGTAGAGAAGTGCCAAAAGGAGAAAGCAAGCCCCTCCCTAGAGACTTCCTAGACCAATCAGGAAAGGTTGGGGCTGACTGGGGATGGGATGCAGGGTTTTAACTGGTTGAGGATCAAAAACTCTTTTGTAACTGGTCATGTGACCTTTCGCCTTGCCATACTGCTGTTGTCTGTGAATATTTGTGTTACTTTTTTTTTTTAATGGACAAATGGATTTTCACTCTGTTGTCCAGGCTGGCCTTGAACTCCTGGGTTCAAGTGATCTTCCATCCTTGGTCACTCAAAGTGCTGGGATTACAGGCGTGAACCACCGTGCCCGTCCTGTGTTACATTTTTTTAAAAACTCAGTCCACTCTTTGGGCCTTCTTTTAATGGCGTTGGCCCTATAAATATTTTGGTGAGGACAATATTAACATTAAGACATTCCATTTGCCCATAGAAAATCAGTAAAAGACAATCTCTCGTATCAAATTCGTCATCCTCTTTCTCTTCTGGCCAGTTCAGAAAATTCGTTCTTGCACTGAAATTTGTTTTCTGTGGTTTCTCCCCTGTTTTCAAAGTGAAAACTTCCCAACTGCTGTCAAATGTTTAAAAGAGACCATTTTTTAAATCCTAGAGGAAAATGTAAGGATACATGTCATCTCAGAGTGAGAAAAGACATTCTAAGCCTAAATGTAATAAAATTTTAACAAAGAATATTTACAGGTCTGAGTACATAAAAATTTAAAACTTCTTGTGGCTGACACAAATTGGAATAGCTGCTCAGCTCACAATGATTTCCTACTAACCACATTTGTGTCACTATTTTTTCCAGTAATACACCTGCCTCCAAGGAATAGGGGCAGACACATGACCCAGATTGACCAATCATCGTACCTTTCTCTTCCTACTCCCTATTCATTTTTTTCATGCATGCATTCATTCATTCCACAACCATTTATTGAATGGAAATTCAACGATGAGCAAGATTCCTACCTTCCTGAAGCTTCAAGTTTTGGGGGAAATAAGCATTAATTGAGCAATTCCATTAGTAAATATATCATTTCAAGTAGAAAATAAGTGTTCAGGAAAGGAATATGAGTCCAGGAGAACTATAAAAAAAAATCAGACATATTATTGGAGGAAAGAAGAGGGCGGTCAGTACTGAGGGGTGCCACTGGAGATGAAAGATGAAGAATGGATAGGAACTAACCAGATGAACGGGACAGTGTGGGTGGAGAGAGCACAGCAGGCGGGGAGAACCACAGCCATCGCTTTGTGGTAAAAGCAGTAAGAGATTAGCAGAGATAATCCATGTCACTTGTGGTAAAAGAAATGCAAATTAAAACTACAAGATGTCCTTTTTCACCTGTTAAAAAAATTTTTAGTTATGATGGCAATGGTGTAGCAAACAATCGTTGCTGCTAGGAGTGTAAATTAATGCAACTTTTCTGGAAAGTAAGTTCAAAATATGTTTCCAAAGTCCTAAAAATGATCTGTACTTGTCGACAAAGTGTTTTCTCTAAGTATTCTTTTCTTGGGAATCTATCTTAAGCAAAAAAAAATTTTCACTCAGATATAAATTTATACACAAAAATAATCACTGAATTTCATTATATAGAATGTTGAAAAATTAGGGAAAAAACAAAGAAAATGATTAAATAAATTATGTACAACCATATGGTACAATATTATGCAGCCAGTGTTATGCATGCAAAATATGACATCACTTTCATCATCAGGATAAAAAAGCCAATTAAAACGTTCTATTGCCAACAAAAAAAAATTAGTGCTTAATGTATAGTCACTTAATTACTCCATGTTAAATTAAAAGTTCATGCATGAAAGCAAATATGATTTATAACTTCCAAATGTATAATAAGATTTTAATGAATATCCAATTTTATGTTTGTATATTCAACTGCCTACTTGATAAATTTCACTTGGGTGTTTCAAAGCATCTCAAACTTAATTCAAAATAAAACTCTTGTCCCTTTAGCCCTGCCCAAACTCCTTCTTCCTCAATCTTCCGCAGCTCATCTGGGGCACCACAGCCTCTTTTGAGTTCTTGACATCTCCATCCCCTTACCTTACTACAAGTCCACTCGATTTTGGCTCCAAAACAGATCTACCACAGCCCTTTTGTCTGTGTCTCCTTTGCTATTACTGTGTTGCAACTGTCGCTTACCTGGCCAAATGCAATAGCTTCCTCACGGGTCTCCTAGCTTTTACCTCCTTCCAACCCATTCTCCATCCTATGGGGAATGTAGTCTTATAAAAATAAAAAACCGAGTCAAGTACTTCCCCTGATTAAAACATTTCTATAGTTTCCCATTGTGTTTATTTTATTTATTTATTTATTTATTTATTTGAGACAGTCTCCCTCTGTCACCCAGGCTGGAGTGCAATGGCATGATCTTGGCTCACTGCAACCTCTGCCTCTGGGGTTCAAGCAATTCTCCTGCCTCAGCCTCCCAAGTAGCTGGGATTACAGGTGCCCGCCACCACACCTGGCTAATTTTTGTATTTTTTTAGTAGAGATGGGATTTCACCATGTTGGCCAGGATGTTCTCACACTCCTGACCTCAGGTGATCCCTGCCTTGGCCTCCCAAGTACAGGGATTACAGGCATGAGCCAATGCACCTTGCCCTCATTGCATTTAAATAGCATCTGACTTGCTTTCCATGACCTACATAATCACTGTTAACTTATCATGGGTTGTACATTGTTCTAAGTGCTTTATGTATAGTAACTCTTTAGATCCTGACTATTGTAACCCAGTGAGTGCAAAATCACCACTGAGACAAAGACTAGGCCAAATGACAGGGTCTTTATTGCCGGCGACCACAGAGGACTCACGTCTCTAACTCGTGGCCCTGAAAGGAGGGTGTTGAGACCTTTTATGCCCGTAAACCACCTCCTGGGCAGGGGTGAGGGGGAGGGGCTTTGGACATTCTGAGGACCAGGGGACTTTGGACATTCCGATTGTTACTTAAGTGGTTTGCAGAAGTCAAGGTAAGCATTAGTTTATACATTGTCTGGGTAGGGTGGAAATTGCAGACCTTAGTTACTTATTACAAGTCGCAGGGGCCAAGACGGCTTGGGTTTGGACTGCTTGCCTGTCACATTAGGGTTACAGAGAGCAGTTTCAACGGAAAGCTGAGGTATGGTCAAGGTATGTAATTTATGGGCAATTACCATGTCACACTGACAACAAGCCTAGGAAGTAGGTATTATTATCATTCCTATTTGACAGATGAAGCCACAGAGGCACAGAAGTTACACTGGCCCAGGGTCGCTCAGGTATCTACTGCAGAGGCAGGAAACAGCCCCAGGAAGGCCAAGCCCTGCTCTGGACACCACAGTCTCTCGGGTGCTCGGATGAACCCTCTGGGATCCCAGAGTTCGGTCTCTCTGTTCCTGGAACCCCGCAAACACCCTCACCCCAGTTCCTTTGTGACCTTGCTAAAACTATGTTCCCTCCCAGGAACATAGTTTTCTCTGCTCTTTAAATGGCTGGCTTTTTCTCACCCTCCATGTCTCCATAAATAGGGAATGATAAAATAGATAATGGCACATATTTGCACTGTTTTAAAACATGAGATAAATCTATGTGTACTGATGTGGAACAATATTTAGCATATTTTAGATTGCTAAGTGAAAAAACAAGTTACAGAATAACATGTTAACATTTAAAAATATGAGCCAGTTCTACCAGCAGGAAAGAAAAACATATATATATGAGCTGGGTGTGTGGCTCATGCCTGTAATCTTGGCACTTTGGGAGGCTGAGGAGGGTGGGTCACCTGAGGCCAGGAGTTTAAGATAACAGCCTGAGCAACAGAGCGAGATGCTCTCAAAAAAACATAATTAAAAAAATTAAAAATATGTGTAGCTGGGGGGATTGGGGAGGGATAATATTAAGAGAAATACCTAATGTAGATGATGGGGGGATGGATGCAGCAAACCACCACGGCATGTATACCTTTGTTAACAATCCTGCACGATCTGCACAGGTATCCCAGAACTCAAAGTACAATAATAAAAAAAAATATGTATCGCATGATTCCATTTGTTTATGAAAAGAAACATTTTTAATGTATCTATCTAAGGTCTAGAAGGTTCCGCACCACATTTTTAAACTAGGGTGATCTCTGAGGACTGAGACTGGGAACCAGAGGATAGAAAATAGGGCTTTCAGGGACTCCTCTTTTGGCTTTGGAGCCCTCCCTCTGTCTCTGTGTGGGGGAGCTTCTTTCTTCTGTCTTCTCCCTTCTTGCCTATTAAACTCTCCTCTCCTTAAAATCAAAAAAAGAAAAGAGAAAAATAGGGTTTTCATTTTTTACTTTGCGCATTTCTCTTTTGCTCTTTGTTTTTTGAGACAGAGTCTTGCCCTGTTGCCAGACACTGCCTGAAGTCCAGTGGTGTGATCTCGGCTCACCACAACCTCCACCTCCTGGGTTCAAGCGATTCTCCTGCCTCAGCCTCTCGAGTAGCTGGGATTACAGGTGTGTGCCACCATGTCCAGCTAATTTTTGTATTTTTAGTAGAGACAGGATTTCACTATGTTGGCCAGGCTGGTCTCAAACTCCTGACTTCGTGATCCACCCACCTCAGCCTCCCCAAGTGCTGGGATTACAGGTGTGAACCACTGCGCCTGGCCTGCATATTTCTTATTGTTTGAATTTTTAGCCCCACCCTATATTAGTAGCATAATACTAATTCTAAGACAAAAGATTTTCTTCATTTGTTTAATGTTTGAGCTCTAAATTTTGTTATTTGGATATTCCATTTTTTGTTCTCTTCCTCTTTCCCAGATTTCTCTTAAGAATCTGAAGAGTGGTGAGGAGTGGGAGAGTCCAGCAAGCATTTATCAGAAATAGAAAAGAAAAAA
>NW_016107426.1:2729443-2759016 GCF_001604975.1 Cebus imitator | reverse complement strand
GGAGGTTGCGGTGAGCCGAGATCGCGCCATTGCACTCCAGCCTGGGTAACAAGAGTGAAACTCCGTCTCAAAAAAAAAAAAAAAAAAAAAAAATTTCCACTCAGTCCTAAGCTGGTTCATGAAGATCTGCCTTAGTTAAGTCTCACAGTTTTTGACTTCCACATTCATATTTCCAAGTAGTGTGTGGGTGTTCAGTCAGAGAGGCAGTGCCATTGATTTTCTGAGGGCACTCCCACACCACTCGCTTGAAGATCTCACTTAACCAAAGTAAGGTTTCCTTGACCACCTCTATGCTAGCAATTCCATTTCTGTGTATTCCACCCAGGTATCCCCTGAGCCCCAGACTGCTATAACCAGTATTACTTGATGTATCCATTTGGAGAAGTTACCACTGGTACCATTAACTAAGAAGAAAAATGAGGCCAGGTGGGATAAAATGATGAGAAGTTACTCCAGCTTCCCTCTCTCCTTCGCCTGCATATCTCAATAGTATCTTCAGGGACTACTCCTGGCAAAATTTCTGAATCAGTCTGTCCATTCTGAATTCTGCCTTCTCCAATCAGGAGAGATCAAATACACAGTAATTTGAACAGGGAAGCTAAATATATGGAATTACTAACTATAACTGAGGATAGGGGTAATGAAGGATTAACTAGTAAGAAGTAAAGAGAACTGTAAATAATACAGGAATAGCAGATATAAGGAGGAGCCCTAGCTCCAGGTCTGAGATAGAGAACCTAAAAAGAGCCTCCTTTTCCCAAGAAGAAACTCGGTCTGAAAGCTGAGATTCAGACTTTGGAGAGGGCACAGGCATGGATCTCTGGATCACAGAGAAATTGCTGTGATGCCACACTGGCAGAACTTGATGAAAACCACCAGCCCCTGGAATTTTCCGGAAACCTTTTGTCTAAGGTGCCAGGGACACTAGTTCATGCGGGTGTCTTACCTACAAAACTACCTGATGTGGCTCCAGGAGAGGCTGCCCTCTGCTGGGTGCTGCTGGGCATTACATGCTCCAGGAGCCAGGCACTAAAGAAGCTACAAATGCTGTTAGTGGGACATTTGTAGGTAACAAATTGCGGCGGGGGGGCGGGCACGGGTGCTCTAGGGGCAGCTGCTGGCTTCTGTGTGCTGCTGGCTGCAGGCACTGCAGGAGCCGGGAAAATAGAGACATGGTCAGCATACTACAGAAGCTCGGTGCTGGAGAGAGTTATGCTCTGCAGGAGTTGGTCCCTGGGTAAGCCTCATGTGCTTCAGGAGCCTGTGGCAGGAACACACACAGGAATCAGAAAGTAAAACCCTTTCCACCTGTAATGCCTGTCCAGTGCCCTATACTGAAAAAGCTTCTGTGCCATCTGGCAAAGAAAAATATTGAAAGGTTCCGATCTTGGGACGGGCGTGGTGGCTCACGCCTGTAATCCCAGCATTTTGGGAGACTGAGGCGGGTGGATCACCTCAGGTCGGGAGTTCGAGACCAGCCTGACCAACGATGTAGTGAAACCCCATCTCTACAAAAAAAAAAAAAAAGAAAGAAAGAAAGAAAGAAAGGAAGGTTCCAGATCTGTTTCCACAGAGCAGGCAAAAAATGTGAATTTGGAGCAGCTAGCACAGCAAATCACATCCACCCTCTCTAACCCCACTGACCACTGCTTTAGGTCAGGTTCACTCACTCGCTTGCTCTTTTTATTCCTTGTCTGGACTGTTGAAAGAGTTAGGAACTGGGCTCCCGGCCTGGCTGCCACTGGCCCAAAGGATGACATGCGAATGTGAAAAAGGAGGCCCTTCCTATGGGTGTACAGAGTGCATTGCCCGGCTCTCAGCTCTTACTGATCCTTGCCAGGTACACTGTGCCCAGCTCAGAACAGGAGGCTGGCTCCTCACCTGCTCCCGGTCTCCAATCTTCCTTGCCCAAATCACTCCTCAAACCCATGCTCCACACTCCACACACTTTTTTCAAACTTAAAGTTGAAAGCAGGCTGGGCGCGGTGGCTCACGCATGTAATCCCACATTCGGAGGCTGAGGTTGGTGGATCATGCGGTTAGGAGTTCGAGACCAGCCTGGCCAACATGGTGAAACCTCCCCTCTACTACAAATACAAAAATTAGCTGGGCCTAGTGGCGTGCACCTGTAATCCCAGCTACTTGAGGGGCTGAGGCAGGAGAACTGTTTGAACCCGGGAGGTGGAGATTGTAGTAAGCTGAGATCGTGCCACTGCACTCCAGCCTGGATGACACAGTGAGACTCTGTCTTGGAAATAATAATAATAATAAAATAAAACAAAATTGAAAGTATAATTCACCTTTTCAACACTCCTCAATACTTCCCTACTGCCCATTAAATAAAATCTGAACTCCTTAGCTGGGAATACATGGTCATCTGTGATCTGCTCCTTGCCTTTTATCCAGTATGTTGAAGGACTAAATGAGAAAAGGCAAAACAAAAAACAAAACAACAGCAACAACAACAAACCACACTAAAGACAGAATGCACTAGTGAATTCCAGAGCAGAAGTTGAAAATTAAAGGACAGATGTTGGAGGAGAGAGTCTATGACCCTGGAAGGACACAACAGTAAACAAATTTGAGTGCAGCCTCTGGCTTGGCTCTGAGCTATGGGAGTAAGCCTGTTAGACAGCATTCCCAATTGGGTGCATTATTTTCTCCTGTATATATCTCCCCTACCAGGACTCGGAGTTTTTGCTGTTGTTTTTTCTTTTGAGATGGATTCTCGCCGGGCGCGGTGGGGGATGCCTGTAGTCCCAGCTATTCAGGAGGCTGAGGTGGGAGGATCGCTTGAGCCCAGGAGTTCTGGGCTGTAGTGCGCTATGCCCATCGGGTGTTGGCACTAAGTTCGACATCAATATGGTGACCTCTCGGGAGAGGGGGACCACCAGGTTGCCTAAGGAGGTGTGAACCAGCCCAAGTCAGAAATGGAGCAGGTCAAAAACCCCTGCTGATCAGTAGTGGGATGGCGCCTGTGAATAGCCACTGCACTCCAGCCTAGGCAACATAGCGAGACCCTGTCTCTAAAAAAATAAAAATAAAAAAAATAAGTCCGGGCGTGGTGGCTCATGCCTGTAATCCAAGCACTTTGGAGGCCAAGGCGGGCGGATCACCTGAGGTCAGGAGTTCAAGACCAGCCTGACCAACATGGTGAAACCCCGTCTTTAAAAAAAAAAAAAAAAAAAAAAAAATTTTTTTAAAAAAAAAAAAATAAAAAAAAAAAAAAAAAGAGATGGAGTCTCACTCTGTCACCCAGGCTGGAGTGCAATGGTGTGATCTTGGCTCACTGCAACCTCCACCTCTCAGGTTCAAGCAATTCTCCTGTCTCAGCCTCTAGAGTAGCTGGGATTACAGGAGCCTGCCACCACCTCTGGCTAATTTTTCTATTTTTAGTAGAGACAGGGTTTCACCATGTTGACCAGGCTCGTCTCGAATTCCTGACCTCTGGTGATCCGCCTACCTCAGGCTCCCAAAGTGCTGGTATTACAGATGTGAGCCACTGTGTGCCTGACTGAGGACTTGAAGTGTTTTGTTTTGTTGAGACGGAGTCTTGCTCTGTTGCTAGACTGGAGTGCAGTGGCATGATCTTGGCTCACTGCAACCTCCACCTCCTGGGTTCAAGAGATTCTCCTGCCTCAGCCTCCCAAATAGTTGGAATTACAGGCATGTGCCACCACGCTCAGCTAATTTTCGTATTTTTAGTAAAGACAGGGTTTCACCATGTTGGCTTCAATCTTCTGACCTCTTGATATGCCCGCCTTGGCCTCCCAAAGTGCTGGGATTACAGGCGTGAGCCACCGCGCTTGGCCAGGACTCAAACGTTTTATGGTCATTTCTGACTACCCCTTTCCCCATATTCCTATCACATTGGCCAGTCAAGCCCACCCTTTCACAGTCTCGCTATTCCCTGCTTACGCCTCATTCCTGCTGCCTTGGGAATCTAATCCTCCCTGGCTCATATTTACAGTACTGGATCTGATCCCACGTGGCAGCTCATTCAACAGCCTGGCCCTGTGCTAGATGCTGGAGATACACACGTGAATGACGCAAGACCTCCAGCCTGACCTCCCTGTCTTTGCCAGGCCAATCTTGCCTCCTTTTAGCAAGTTAGTCTCCTGCTCAGGGACCTCTAAAGGCACCCCGATGCCTACCCAATCAATTCTAAATTCATACTTTGCTGCCTTTTAATCACGCAACAAGTATTACTAAAGGCTTACTGTGTGCCACGCACTAAGTATAAAGCAGTGGTCAAAACAGGCAAGAGCCCTGCCTTCAAGGAACTTACTATGTAGTGTGGAAGACAGACATAAAAGGCATAATCACGATAATAGTAATAAAAATAAAATAATTATATAATTATTATTCTTTAATATTTGTGAATAATATGAATGTCAAGAGGTGCCACAAGAATGTATAAGCAAGAGATCTAATCTAATCTAAACCAAAAAGCAAAATAAGGCCAAAGATCTGAGTAGGAGTCCAGGTTTAGGTGTGTGTTGAGGGTACAGGTACCCTCAGGAAAAGGGAACAGCTCATTCAGAAGTCATTTAGTCACACAGCACTCGAGTCATCACCAAATCTCTGGGTCTCAGGTAACTCAAATAGTGATTCTGCTCCAGATGACCATTTTACACCAACCAAGAGCCAAATTGCAAGCTCTTATAACTCAGTAATAAAAAGATAAATAACCCAATTAAAAATGGGCAAAGTATCAGAATATTCATTTCTCCAAAGATCTGCAAATCATTAATAAACAAGGGAAAATATTATTATTGCTAAAGAAATGCAAATCAAAACCACAATGAGGTACCACTTTACACCCACTAGAGTGGTTATAATTTTTTTTAATGCAATATAACAAGTATTGGTGAGGGTGTGGAGAAATTGGAAGCCACATACACTGCTGGTGGCAGTGTAAAATGTAAACTGAATATAGTCACTTTGGAAAACAGTTTGGCAGTTTCCCCCCTAAATTAACCATAGGGTTACTATACAATACTGCAATTCCATTCCTAGGTATATATCTAAGAGAAGTAAATTCATGTACTCATACAAAAATTTGTACATGAGGCCGGGCACAGTGGCTCACACCTATAATCCCAGCACTTTGGGAGGCCGAGGCGTCATCCAATCTTTTGGATGACGAGGTCAAAAGATTGAGACCATCCTGGTCAACATGGTGAAACTCCGTCTCTACTAAAAATACAAAAATTAGCTGGACATGGTGGCGCACTCCTATGGACCCAGCTACTCAGGAGGCTGAGGTGGGAGAATTGCTTGAACTCAGGAGGCGAAAGTTGCTGTGAGCCGAGATCGCACCATTGCACTCCAGCCTGGGTAACAAGAGCGAACTCCGTCTCAAAAAAAAAAAAAAAAATTGTACATGAATGTTCACAGCAGCATTATTCATAATAGTTAAAAAATGAAAACTATCCAAATTTCTATTAAATGATGAATGGATAAATAAAATGCGATATAATTGAATATAACTTGACAATAAAAAAGAATGAAATAGTAATACATTCTACAACGTGGACGAACCAAGAAAATGTATGCTAAGGAAGCCAGTTACAAAAGATACATATTATATGATTCCATTCATATAAAATGTTCAAAATAGGTAAATCTATTGAGCAAAAAAGATTTGTGGTTGCCTAAGGCTAGGAGGGTTGTGAGGAGCAGGGCGGATGCAAAATGACTGTTAATGAGTATTTCTTTTCTTTTCTTTTTGAGATGGAGTCTCACTCTGTTGCCCAGACTGGAGTGCAGTGGCACCATCTCGGCTCACTGCAACCTCAGCCTCCTGGGTTCAAGCGATTCTCCTGCCTCAGTCTCCCAATTAGCTGGGACTACAGGTACCCGCCAGCACGCCCAGCTAATTTTTGTATTTTTAGCAGATGGAGGTTTCACCATATTGACCAGGCTGGTCTCGAACTCCTGATCTTGTGATCCGCCCGCCTCGGCCTCCCATAGTGCTGGGATTACAGGCCTGAGCCACTGCGCCAGGCAAGTGTTTCTTTTCTTGATGTGATGAGACTACTCTGAAATTGCGACGATGGTTGCACATTTCTGGCAATAAATGCTATTTGGATTGTACACTTTAAATAAGGGAATTGCATAGATGAGTTATATCTCAATAAAGCTGTTTTTAAAAATCAGGAGTGGGAGATATTGGGCTGAGGCAAGAGGATCACTTGAGACTAGGAGGCGGAGGTTGCAATAAGCCACTGCACTCCATTCTGGACGATAGAGAGCGAGAGACCCTGCTTCAAAAAAAAAAAAAAAGAAAAGAAAACCAAAAAAGGGCCCTTTACCAGTGCCTCACCGGCCAGGTACCACCTTTTCAATGGATGAGGAGAAGTGCAGACGGCTTAAGTATCCGACACAGGGGTTGGGGGCGGTGGCTTACACCTATAATCCCAACACTTTGGGAGGCTGAGGTGGGAGGATCTCTTGAGCCCAGGAGTTCGAGACCAGCCTGGCCAATATGGCAAAACTCTATAAACAATCCAAAAAATTAGCCAGGCATGGTGGCAGGCACCTGTAATTCAGCTACGCAGGAGGCTGAGGCAGGAGAATCACTTGAACCTAGGAGGTGGAGATTGCAGTGAGTTGAGATCGCATCATTGCACTCCAGCCTGGGCGACAGAGTAAGACCCCATCTCAAAAAAAAGGAAACAAAGTAAGTATCGGACCTGGGCTCTTCTCACTATATCCTCTCACGAGGTAATGGCAGAATTAAGCTTCCCTCCTTGTGACGCCCCTGCAGTTATACATGCCTCTAGCACTTACAATCATTGTAATTGTTTAATGGTTCTCGTATATTATTTCCTAACTTCAGAAGAGAGATTGTGTCTGATTCCTGTGTATAAACATCTGACCTTTTTTAAGTGAAGACGTATTCAGGAAAGAAATATCTGCAAGTAAAGCAAAATGAAGTAAGAACCCAGTGTACCAATACTTCCCTCTCAAACAAAGGAAACGCACAAGACGAGAAACTAATAAGGCGGAGAAAGGAATGGAGACTGGGGGAAACAGAGAGCATCTCCTCCCTCCCCGCTCCCTCGACAGGTTCCCTGGAAAGTTCTAGAAGAGATTAAGGTGTGACTGGTGACATCACTGTGGCCCCGTGGCGCCCACCACAGCGGCCAACCGGCAGCCTAGCTTTCCCGCCTCACAGAGGCCGGGGAACGGGGGTGGGGCCCTGAGAGGGGCGGGGTTTCGTCATTTCCGGTGCGGGACGCGAGCCTGTTGGAGAGGAAAGGCAAAGCGAGGAGGGGCGAGGCCAAAAAAGCGCGCGTTTCTGGGCGGGGGCGGAGCCTGGCTAAGGAGCGCCGCGTCACGTCCGGTAGAGTTAGAGCCCGTGCGGAGGCGGTGCGGAGCGTTTCTGCTCTGAGCGGCTGGGCGACCGGCGTGTCGTGCGGGGCTGCGGCAGAGCCTCCTTAAAGAAGGCGCGAGAGGTTCGCAGCTTCGATTGAAGCACCTCAACCGGCGACAACAGCCAGGAGTCATGAGCGACAGCGGCGAGCAGAACTACGGCGAGCGGGTACGTAGAGCGGGTGTAGGGGGCGGCTGTGTGGTCCCAGCTCCTTCCGTCTTTTTCTAGGCCCATCGGCCTTGGGCCGGGAGGCTGCGGCGTTTTAGGTTCCGAAGTCTGAAGCTGGGAGGGCAGGCAGGGGAGCAGCGCTTAACCAAAAAAAGCCCTGTGGATAGTGCCTTAATGCCTTTGGTCGTGAAGGAGGGCGGCCACCGGCGGGTTTACGTGGCTTCTGCCCGGCACGGCCGTTTCTCCCGTTATAAGCGGGGGAAGATGAAAATGGCCGCTGCGTCCCGCGTTGTTGGGGGAGGGGAGTGGTATCTTCTTTCGCCGTTGCTCTCCTGCGAAGGTCCGCCGCAGCCATCTTGGACTGGCGGGCTGGGCGCGCTGCCAGAGGCACAAAATGGCGGAGGAGCCGCGCGGCTACTTGGGCCCGACCCGGTGCGGGCCGCGCCTAGCAAGGCCGCGTGGTGGGGTGGGAGGAGACAGACGGTATTCTTTGGGGACTTTGGCCCAGTGTTGAGGTTAACGAAGGGCCGTCTTCTTTGCCTCCCCGGAAAGGACGGAGTCTCGTATGTCCTTGGGGCTTAAGATGGAAACTAATCCGAGATCGACTAAGTTCTGGGCCCGTTAGGTGGAGGGGATTACGCGAGGGCTTTGTGTTTGGCATCAATGAAGTGCTTTTTTCTGATACCGAAGGGGCTTCCCAGGCAAAAATCCGTGTCAGTAAGCTATTAGAGCAGACCACAAAGTCGCTGAGATGATTTTGTGGCCATCGCTTTTCCCCAGAATTGTGAAGGAGAAATTGACGGGCAACAATTGACGGCGCCGTTATTTCCTTTGTTTTGAGGCGTTCTAATACTTAGAACCACAGCGTGTGTTGGGTACAATTTTCTTTCCTTTAAGTTTCCACCTCTTAAAGGTGTTCAGTGAGGGTGAGTTCTAGGGTTTAAACGACATACGTAGCTGCTCAGTGGGGTTCTGGGTATTAGATTCGCGGAGCATTGAGTGACGCGAAGATACAAGGATTGCTGAATTAGGAATCTCTTAGTAGGAAGGTAATAAAAAAGCACCACAGAATTTTTTTTTTTTTTTTTTGAGGCTGTTACGGGAGTAATTTGTGTTTTGTGTTTCGTTTAACTTGTTACCTAAGTTTTCCCGTACTGGTAGAGCCACCTTAAGATCTGAGTATGATTTATCAGGTAAATAAGATTATTAAATGTCTTAGCAAAAGTTTGTATTAATAATAGTTTAGATGATTCTTTAGTTTAGAAAGAAACTTACCTCGTGGCACTTAGTGATGAAGCGAGAGTAAGCAGTTTGGAGCCAAAACTGATTGATTTGGTGTGAACTAATCAAGCCTTGTCTTTACATATTCGGATGAGCATAGAGTTTTTAGTTTTTCATGTTTTACCTTAGGATGATTGACTCCAGTTTCACGAGTTTAGATTTTAAGTTCCTCCTTTCATGGGTGAGAAAGTAGGAATTGGGCTCAAAATTTAAGAGTGACTTTGTTGGCAGTAGAATCAACTGTTAAAACTAGTCATTGGCGTTTAGACTGCAAAGTAAGCGATTTTAAAGTCTTTCGTTATTAAACAGCAGTTGTTGGATACCTTTGTACTCTTCGAAAATACAAAATGACTGGCTTCTGACTAGGGGAACTCTAAGTTGAATACACTTGAAGAAGCTGCATATGGTGTGCTTGAGAATGGAAAATTGCCGGAAGAGTTCATTAGTATATTTTACTCGAGAACGGAAACAATTGAAGGAACTAAGTTCCAGTTTGAGACTCGGCTCAAGAGAAATTTTCGGATTGGTGGGTTTTTTTCCACTAGTAAAAGTACATTGTTTTGTTCACAATCCTTCAATTGTAGAGGGAGGTTAACTTAAATGTGTTAAAATTGAGATGTTTTTCTTACGTAAGAGTCTTGGCTTTTTGGCCGAGGTCTCTAAACATTGAAGTTGCGAAATACTTACATTGTTTTGTTTGGTGTTTGTGTTGCAATTGGAACCTTTAAGGGTTGGAATACACCTGAATCAAATTTGGAAGTCCAGGATTCCAAAGCAATGCTAGGAAAACCTTAAAGCTCGATGGAATAGTTTAATCTTAAGACATGCCTGTGGGGTAAATGCTTCTCTGGAGCGAGAAAAATGAGTTTTATTCAACTCCACGCTTCTGGACTGGCTTAATATAAATCACTGATCTCTTCAAATCAGTCGGAATTCTCCATTATTTATGTGTCTCTAATCCAGACATCCCCACCCTTCTGTGCCCCACCTTTTCTAGTAACTGTAGGAGTTTATTGTTGGGTCCCTCCCCTTTAAGGTTGGGGGTGTGGGATAAATTCCCAATTTGATCACTAACAATTCAGTATTTATTGGATGAATATAATGTCACTTAAAAACTGTTTCACTGTGTCCCTCATCCCTTATTAGTCTGTGGGATTTATTTCCCCTCCATCTCAAAGGTAATAGGTTTACACTAAATTAGTCTGTAGGGGTCTAATTAGCAGGCTTAACCGGATCTGGCCAAACCACTTAGATCGGTGGCATTTTCATCTCCAGATTAAAGCCTCTTTTCTCCCCCCCCCCCCCAAAAAAAAATTGCTTGATTTTTAAGGGGTTGACTAGCACCTTTTCTTCGCAAAAAAAAGGCACTCCTAGCAGTTAAGTCAAGAATTTGGATAAAAAGCTGATAGCAAGTTTAGAAGTGCAGGGTAATCTTTAGAGCCTTATAATCACAGTGTATAGGGTATGTGAGATTTGTATGTTGGTATTGCACTCGGTGTAACTTTCTAATCTCAACATTGTGATGAGTTTCTGCAAATGAGTCTTTACTAGAGGAATACAGAAACTAAGGAGACACTGATGTATGGACCAGGTTAAAGAAAATGTTTTGACCCAGCAAATACTCTGATAGAATACTGGCTGTTATTTTTGTAGAACCAGTACTGTTTGCAAGAATAGTCGCACATTATCTTTAGGGATAAATAGCAGCATCTGGACACCAACCCATCAAACTGCCTTTCAAATTCTGCAGTTTTTCCTCCTCTTCTGCCAAATCTTGGGATGTCTTTTTATATTCCTTGGTTTTAGCTTCTAAACCTAAATTCTGATTTTCAAAACTGAAACATCTCTCAATCTTCTTAATAAAGATTGTAGCCATCTCACCAAATTCCTTTAAAACGGGATTGAATTGTCGAATAGGAAATTGTTTTGTATTATGAGTCTAGTTAGGTCTATCAGTCTCTTGAAACCAGGTTGAAATTTTTTTTCTTGGTTTTAAACAAGAATGCTTTAATATTGTGGATATTGTCTGGAACTAGAACGTGACATTTTCAAGCTGACATTACAAGTGATTTTTATAAGGTAAGTAGTACGGGTTTTGCCAAAAAGTTGAGGAATTCAAGTGGTGGGGGGATCTGGAGTGTTAATGGCATTTGTCTTGCACAGCTTTTTTTTCTTCTTTCTCTTCAATAAAATCCCAATCCTAGGTGGTAAATATTAATGCTTTCGTAGTTATTTTGCCCAGGACAAAGGCATACAGTTGTGAATATTTCTTGAGCCTTAGCGTTTTGTTTTATGTTGATACATAAACAAAAGTGTTTTTACATATGTGATTGTTAAAGGCATGGTGACTGATGCATAGGAATTTTAAGTGTTTTGACCCAGGTTAGTATTGAGGGTGGGATATGTAAAATTAGATATGGAAATCATTTAGTATAGTTTTTAAAATGTAAGCCAAACAAGTTCTTCACTACAGCAAATTACAGTCTTGACATTCCCGAAAACCTTTGCTTTGAATTGGGTTTTGGAGGTTACTTCGAGATTGATGGTATATCAGCATGAATTGTTAAATGACAATTTGGATGAGGATCCCTTTTTTTTCTTTTATTAATTTTTGTGTTTAGAAATTAGGTTAAAAGGGAGTCTTGAAAAGTCAAAAAGTCTTGTATATTTGCTTTTGCTGGGAGGTACTGAATGTTTTATGATTGTAAACTTAAGAGTCTGTGCTATTTTTGCAAGAGTGTTTTTATAAGCTTGGGCCTATGACTAATTTCAGATGACGGTTTTGTTCCAGGCACTATTCTTCAGTGTTGTTTTTTTGTTGTTGTTGTTTTTGGTTTTTGGTTTGGTTTTTTTTTTTTTTTTTTTTTTTTTTTTTTTTTTTTTTTTTTTTTTTNTTTAAGATGGGGTCTCACCATTTTGGCCAGGTTGGTCTTGAACTCCTGACCCTCAAGTGATCCTCCCTAAGTGCTGGGATTACAGGTGTAAGTCACCTTGTCCAGCCCAATTCTCCAGTCTTTAAAGATTTTTATATCCATTCATCCTTCTGGTAGACAGTTTGGCTGCCAGAAAAAAAAAATGTAGTCATTATATTGATGAGAGCATTGACCTTAACATAACAGGATTAATGAGTTTTTATTTGCCCCATCCCTCCCAATTTTTAAAATATTGCCTTGACAGTCGACTTAATGAGTTTATGCATGTTTAATGTTAAATAGATTTCAGTTGTATCCCCTGGAATCATTTTAACAAAAATTGTGTTGCTAGGACAAGATTCTGTTTATTTCTAAGTAGGGTCTCAACTAAATGTATGTGATAACATTAGCCCAAGAGCTTGTCTTCTGATTTTATAAAGTAGCCACTTGAACTTAGCAACTGACTTGAAATAAGTCTAGTGTTTATATTAATCTGGTAGTGGTTTTGTTCTAAGACTGTAAGAGAAGGAAGCAGGTTGGGAAGGGGTGAAAAAGTAACAGCAGGAGAGTCTCCATATTGAAAACAGCTGTGATAGCTAGAAGTGTGGCCTCTATTCCAGTATCTTCTGTATCCAAGTGCCCTGTCTGTATCCAACTTTTAGAAGGCCCTAAGGAAACCTGCTTGGGCATTCTGATTCCACGATTACATTTGTGCTGCCAGAAAACATTTCCCATTGCATTTTAGTGATGGACATTTAAAGAAAACCAATGACTGTAACTCCCTAAAATAAAAAGGTATTTAAAGTATTTTGGATTAAATAAACAACGATTGACTTTAAAACTAGACTGGAAATTATGCTTTTGTTAGGAAAAACTCACAGCACTTGCCAGGCTAGCGATGGTTGTCTTTATGCCCAGACAGGTATAAAGACTTGGAGCTTTTTTTTTTTTTTTTTTAACAAAACCTTACATTTTTTTTTTGGAGGAAATAACTGACGATAAAAATATTATTAAGGTGAAATGTAGAATAAAAAACCAGAATGTTTTATAGATGCAGTATTTAGCATGTTCAACAACAGATCAGCTAAATTCAATCTTTTTAATTACTTGAGGCGGTGAGCTATAATTTTCTCTTAATAGTGCCACCTTTTAAAGTAGAATTTCTCCTTTGGACATCCAGAAGGCTTAATATTTTCTTCATTGAGGGGGAAATGTAAAACAAAATTCTTCGAAAATACCACTGTTGGATTCAAGTTTGTTCTGCTTTTCTTCATAGCTACTGGCATATTTTGTAGGTGGTTGACTTGATTTTGTCTTTTTATGACTCATACTATAAAATCTCACTAGAGCAGCTTTTCCAGGGGTGGGTTGAACACTACAGTTCCAAATTGTCAGGTTCCCTGACACTGTCTTTCTACAGAGCTCTAATACAGTACAAAAATGTGTGACGTTAAATACGTTTCTTTATACTATCTAGACAAGTCACAATACTGTAAATCCTTTCAACCCCGAGCCTTTGTCATCATACAAATGAATTGTCCGTACTTTTCCTTTCTTGCACTTAGGTATTAATATGCCACTTTTTGACTAGAGGTGTGCTTTTGACACTTATCCTATTTTCTATTTAAGAAGTGTGAAATGTAATAGTTCTTAAAATGTTAAATGAACAGTAAATGTTCACTGGCTCACTTCACAGTCAACTTAAGCATGATAAATCTATTTGGAGTAGACAAATGAGATTGATTACCATATATTCTAGAACCAGCAGAAAACTGTAGTTTCAGTTTTTTGAGCTGCATATTCTAGTTTCTTTTTTTTTTTTTTTAATCCAAATCAACAAAGGGATTTTTTTTTCTAGTTTCAGTTTTGGCACTGGATTTTATCCTGGAGTTTTAAAATATTCTTCATCCTGTTCTTTTTCTATTAAGGTTAATGTTGAAGAAGGAAAATGCGGAAGTCGTCATTTGACAAGTTTTATAAATGAGTATTTGAAGCTCAGGAATAAGTGAAGCTGAAATTTGAAAAAATAAAAGAAAGAATGCATGCTAATTATCAGACCAGAAGTCCCACTTGTAGAATATTGAGCAATTTGTGTGAAGTGGGGAAGATGAAAGAAGTCAGAATTTGAAACGGAAGAATGAAGAAAAGAAATAAAAATGAAGTTAAGATAAGAAGTAATCTGGAATCAGAAAGCACTACGCTAAGTAATTACTAGTCTGTTTATGTGTCCCTGTATATTTTGCTAAACATGCATGCATTATTTGTTTAATAGAAAATATATACAGGGTAAAGAAGTGCCTTCCAGGGGAATCGTTTAAATTAGGTAATTCTGATTTTAACTGCTTAGTGAAATGATTGAAATGCAATTTTTAAAAAATAATCTTTGTAGTCAAACACCCGGCAGCAAAGAGCTCTCCAGCATGGGTAACAATGGGCTTCTTGTTGTCCTGTAGATAAATTTTTCACCTGTCTAATGTTGCTGCTCCTGGGGCACGAGTGAATACCTTCAGGGTTGGAACTGGTCGTCTTTGCCACCTCCCTGGACTCTTAAATTGCACTGACCCCTTTCCTTCAGTACTAAGCAATGTGTAGTAAAATATTTCCTGTAAAACAGTTTTCAAAAGAAATGTCGCCAGGATGGTTGTAGAACGAAACCCCCAAAATCCAACAAACAAAGCATTGAGTAAGATATTTCCTTTTGTCATTAGTGTCAGTTTTTTTCCCCCATATAGCAGTAGTGGAATTCAAAGAGCATTTGGGCCCTAACTTTAAGAAGCATATTTGCTAAATACACAGGGATGATTTTTCAATTTCTATTTCTACTTAATGCCTATTCCAGCAGAATGACTAGAGTTATTGATAAAATACAGTCGCTTCACCTTGCAAGAGGTGGGTCACACAAGTGAACAGGTTAGCTAATTCAAAGTGCAATAGTGACAGATGCTTTCATTCCCTTTTCTTCTTTTCCGCTATCAATATTGAGCTATTGTAATGATGTTAGAGGTACAGGTTACAAAGGAGCTTTATTCTGGTTCCCCATCCCTACCACGTAATGAGAAATTCAACCTAAAAGCTCTGTCTTTTCCTTTTCTGTGTTTTGTTTTAGCTGAGTAGAAGAGTCAAGTGATAGGTGTAATGTTACTGTCAGCTGGGTGAGACAAGTACACATATATCAAAATAATACCCAGTAGTAGCCAGCCAGCAGTTTTCTACCCAATTGAGAATGCCAAGGGTATTATCTCATGCGTTTCTTCCTGAAATAAACTGTCTCTGAGAGTTGTCAGGTCTTCATGCTCTTGGAGAAAGTGACTTAGTGGCATTTCTTGGAGAATCCATTTTCTGATGCTTTTAGGCCTATTTATTTCTGTATTTTGAAAGCAGAAGAAAATTTTCTCATTTGTGAAAGGTTTTGCGTTGCTTTGTTGCTTTGCCAAATTTCTTGCTGTGTTAAACCAATGACAATATAACTGTTACTTTTATTTTCCAAAATTAAAGAGCAGGGAGGTAGCTTAGTTAAAGTGATGGGAACGAATATTACATTTTAATTGAAGCCCATGGATTCTTTTATTAAGAAACTTGACAGGTGCTTTGGGTGCAAAAGAGGAAAAGACCTCTTAACCCCCAGCCTACTGAGGGAAAGAAAGCAATTTGGAATCTGATTATGTGACACAAGCTGGATAGACTTAAGGTGAGAAAACATTGCTAGTGAACCATTGGGTCCATTTGTTTTTGTTTTCCCCCTGGCCAAAGCATCTGTGGGTCCTACTGTGTCTCTGGGCCATAGGGAAGATGAGGAGGCAAGCCTTTTCTGTTTTCTGGGAACAGGCAGTGCGGGGAAGACTGCATTAAGTTGAAGGAAGGAAGGAGATGACAACATTTCAGGAAGATACTTTTGCCAAGGGATAAAATTTGTAGGAAGCCTGTAACTTCTGAAGTTGACTGAGTCAAGTAAGTCAGACTTAACCTAGTTACCGTAAACACACTTGTTTTTAAGAGACGCAGGTGCCCAAGTCCAGACCGCCTGAAAGTAGACTCCAGTTGAGGGTTCTGTATTTGAAAATGCTATAGAGGTTTAGTGCACATCTGTGTTTGTGAGCCACTGTTTTAAATCTAATACATTACATCGAGTTTTTGAAATAATATAGGGATTGGATGGTTATCCCTTCTTTCGACTTACTGTTCTCAGAATAGGGAGATGTAGATTATTTTGTTGGAAGGCTAAGCATGTTGTGTTTTTACTTGATGTGTTCCCTGCAGGTTGTGTATTAGGATATAGTTGAGATCCAGTCTGAAGAGCTTGATTGACTCCCTGAGTATTTTATTTTCCCCCAGACAAATTTTGGCTTTATTTGATTCATGCTATTTTAGGTTCATGGTCCCTTTGAGGCAGTGGTGTCCAGTTCTTTCGCTATAGTTTTAATGTGTTGACTGTGTCAACTGTAAGAGTGGAATTTGAAGCATCCTTACATTTAGAGGCTTTCCCAGCTGGTTTTACAGATTGGCCTTGTCTGTGCCTCTTAAGGTTTAAAGTTAACATTGTGCTTTTGATTTGGGTGCTGAATTTAGGTCTTGTTTCTTGTAGACAATCTTTATTCCCTTGCATATATATTTCCCATCCAGTTAAATGGCCAAAAGAACTTCAGAAGGCTTAACTTTTGAAGAAAAATATCCCTGATAAGAAAGAAGATGGAGACGTTTAAGTGTTAGCCCAAACAAGTGTCAGTGTAGAAAATGAAGCCTTTGCATTCTGGTATTACCCTTATTCCTGGCCTAAGAAATGATTGCTTACAAAATATATCTGCTGCGTAGTCGTTAGTTTTGGAGGCTGAGTGAAAACTCCTTTGATTTCACAAGTATTATATCTTTGATCTGTGATCTGCCAGGATTCAGTGAGAAAACGTCATGAAGTCTTACTTTCTAGACTAGGAGTACTATCTCTTCCCTCAGTGGACAGGCTGGTAAAACAGCTTAGCTTACAATAAAGGTTCTTCTGTTAAAGCCAGGGGCTTGAAGAGGGTCTTGACTTGACCCATTCTTCCATTATACTCAGATTCCTGGGCTGACTGGTTTCTGTTAACCATTACTGTGAAGCACCCATGTTCTGCTTTCACTTCCTGAGAAAATCGTTTCATTTCCATTGGGGTAATCTTTCTAGTGTTGGAATCAAACAGGCATTTAGCAACTTATGAGTTCCCCATTTCTGTCTTCTTAGTTTTTGCCTGTGGTAAAAATAGCAGAAACTACACCCTCATTTTCGAGACTTCCTCCTTTTTCCATGGAGAGAAGGGAAGTTCCTGTTCCAAATATTTGATAGGGAACCCCAAGGGATTGTCCCCAGAGCATCACTACATCCTTTAACCATTTCTTGATATTAAAGGCAATGTCCTCACTAATAAAGAAGGGCACCGTCTTTTTTCTTTTAATCTCTTGATAGTTGCTCATGGAGGGAGTTAGAGGGGAAAGGCTGTCAGGTTTCATGTCACTCCACAATGTTTTATAACGGCTTTAAAGTCATTTGAAAGTTTCTGGAGTCTCTGGGGCCTGGAGACCGCCCCTGAGCACCAAAGGACCATCCAAATTTTCTCCATTATGCTGTAAACCACAGAACTATCTTACAAAGTACTTTGAGCTGTAATAATTTAAAATAACCCTCTATCTTCTGCCCTTTCAAGAATGTCCATAATACTCTGAAAATATACCAAACAAGGAAATCTCTTGTGATTAAATTTTATCTGGAAGCTTCACCTTTGATTCATGCCCTATAGTGATTTATTGTAATACTGCTTCCTTTGTCAGAGTCTGGAGCAGAGTCTTGTCATTTCTGCTCTTTCAAGTAGAAAGGCCCACCTGATTTTTATTTTGTCTAAGTTGGATAACTTAAAGGTTGTCTTGATAACTTTACCTAGTTATCAGACTGACTAGGAGTAGGTTCTGTCCCTTTCCTCATCTAATGTTTTGGTGCCTTGGAGAACTTTTCTTTGGTTTCATTATTTAGTATACCCTTTTGTTGATAAACTTGACTATGTGTCTTTAGCTCGTTGATGAACTGGTTAACCTGTTTAGCCATTCCTTTGCCATTTTTCATTATAGATTCCCCTCTTCCCCAACCTGCCAGCCAATCCCAGTGTCGATTGGGAAAGCTACGAGTATACAATATTTACCTGAATTTTGGCTTTTGTATATAATTCTTTACTCTTGCTTCCTCAGCCCTAGATTAGGACCTCCTGATTTAGCTGCCCTGGTTTTAATGTGTATTTAAGTAACTAGGAAAGTTAGGTTAATTTCTGGTTTTTCATAAGTTTGCCCTGGCTCATCATTATTTAGCTAAAGAAATCTATGGCGGATCTCTCTGACACCCTCTCTACTCTTATTTGTGTGTAGTTAACTGTTCTGTTGTATGTAGCTCCATCTGGTTGCTTTCAGTTTCTTTAGGGGGCCTCTTACCATATTTAGATGTAATAGGGTTTTACAGGGTTTAGCCTTTGCTTTCCACTAGGTTTCTCCCTTTCTCTAGAACTTGAAACGGAGATCATTGTCTTTATCTGAATTATAAATATAATTTGAAAGATCAAGGTTAAAATCAAGCATTTTTTATGTAAATTCTATACATTTTATAGGGTTTTGTTTTATTGATTGCAACCTGATTGAAATAGGTATAAAGTATAGGTGTCATAGTTAATAAGGTTCCGTCTCACCCTAGTCTTTACGGAGTAACATTCTGAAAACACAGTCCTTGGACAGTTCCCTTAACTGCTTTGCTTTGGCACACCTTTCTGAAGGAAGTGGAGTCAAATAACCCTTATCCCTGCTCCAAAAAGGTGGAAGAAAGGACAAGTTAATTGACTTATGTTGTTTGGAGCAATGAAACTATTAACACCAGGTATACTCAGTTCCTGCCCTTACCTATATTTTCTTATCTTGGAAGGGGATTGCTGTCCCTCACCATTTATCTCACAGCAGCTTATTTGTTTTTAAAGTTGCCCAGAAAGTGTACAAATTAAACTTTTAACATCTACGTGTAGGAATCCCGTTCTGCTTCCAGAAGTGGAAGTGCTCACGGATCGGGGAAATCTGCAAGGCATACCCCTGCAAGGTCTCGCTCCAAGGAAGATTCCAGGCGTTCCAGATCAAAGTCCAGGTCCCGATCTGAATCTAGGTAAGAAAGACTGTCTTGAGATTTTCTCATTACTCTTAGCTTTGAAAGTGGTGCGTGCTTTGTAAACCAGGAAGGTAGAGAGTGTTAGATTATTTGTTGTCTTATTTAAATATTGGTACTAGAAGTGAACTTAAGTTCTGGAAGACAAGACTAAAAGTGGTTAAGAGCCTGGGCTTTTGGAGTCAGGGTCCTCTATTTTTGCTGCTTTGGGCAGATTACATAACCTTTCAGCTTTAGCTTCTTTATAAAAGGCAAATAAATAATTATTACAGTACCAGTTCTTCAGGGTTGTTGTGAGGATTTACTGAATGTAAGTAAACTGCTTATTAGTATGGCAAATATACTGTAGAACATTGGCTTTCAGTAATTGCTGTTCTTGATAAATAAGTATATGGTGTGCTTTTTTTTTTTTTTTTTTTTTAATGTTGGTCAGTGGTAGGCTATATATACATATATATACATCCTGGTTTGCCTGGGACGAAATCAGTTTATGCCTCTTGTCAGGCATAATTAACAGCACCCCTTCTCAAATGTGTCCTGGTTTAGATGACAACTTAGAGTCACTCTAGTTAGTCAAAGAGCAACTTGATTTTGTTTTTGTTTTTAACTGCTGGGGAATACTTGTGGTTTTGTTACTGTGTTAAATTAGTGGTGGGCATAATGAGAGAAAGAAAGTTAGAGAATGGTCTTCTGAGGGGGAAAGATGGGCACAAGCCGAGCTAGTAAAATGCTGTATGCTTTGATTTGCAAAAGATAAGTTTGTAAACTTATATATCTTTAATTGGAAGAAATGCTGGAGAAGAGGTTGTGGTTTTTAGAACGCTTCCTAGCAAAGTTGAAATGACTGTAAATAGAGAAAAAAGTATTGATCCTAATTAATTGGTAACCATGTTAGCATATTCTTGGATTGTTCCCGCTTTGGGAGTTTAACTTTAGAACAGAGTAATAAACTTAAAGAAGACAATATCTGTTGTCAGGTGAGTCGTAACCTTGAAGTCTTTGTCTTGCAGGTCTAGGTCCAGAAGAAGTTCCCGAAGGCATTATACCCGGTCACGGTCTCGCTCCCGCTCCCATAGACGATCGCGTAGCAGGTCTTACAGTCGAGATTATCGCAGACGACACAGCCACAGTCATTCTCCCATGTCTACTCGCAGGCGTCATGTTGGGAATCGGGTAAGATGAAAAACTGGTTTTGAAGCAATGGACTGCCTAAATTTACTTTTTCTCAAAGTTAGAGCTGATTTTGACAGTAGAGCTTTAGCAGTGAGTGTGTAAGTGAAATCCTAAGAGACTTTTTAGTGTTTTGAGAGCATCTTTTAAGTTATTTTAAGTTAATCTTCCGTGATGGGGGTCTGCATTTGGGCTACTTGTCATTTAAGCATAACATTGACACAATGGTGTAACTCCTTAGTCTACCCAAAAAAAACTTCCCACTGTAGATTACTATACTATAGTATTAGCACATTATTTCAAAGTACTGTTCTATGCTAACATTACTTGTTTTCTGGGTTGCATAAACCCAGTTAGATGTTCTCCTAACTTTCTCATTTAATTTGAAGGTAGTTTCTTTTGGGTGTTAAGGCATTCTTTATATTTCATGAAAGGTTTCAAATGAGATGGTATTTACTGTGATTTCATTGTATAATCCAAGCGATTTAGGTGAAGGGTGTGGGGGACTTCACGTTTTTATGTTCCTTTCTCTTGTTTTGAGACTCCGTCTCACTCTGTTGCCCAGGCTGGAGTGCAGTGGCACAATTTCAGCTCACTGCAACCTCCACCTCCTGGGTTCAAGCGATTCTTCTGCCTTAGCTTCCCAAATAGCTGGGATTACAGGTATCTGCCACCACGCCCAGCTATTTTTGCATTTTTGGTAGAGATGGGGTTTTACCATGTTGGCCAGGATGGTCTCCATCTCTTGACCTTGTGATCCACCCATTTCAGCCTCCCAATACAGGTATGAGCCACTGCGCCCAGCCAATGTTTTTAAAGTAGAATTTTTCCCTGGTAAATGGTTTGTGAAATGAATGGAATCTTTAGGTGAATTCATCACAGCATCTGGGATGTTAGCAACATACGGCTCACTCCTATTCTTCCCTCTTTCATCTTTTTTCCATTTTGAGACAGGGTTGGTGTCTCTTGCCCAGGTGGGAGTGCAGTGGTGCAGTCTCAGCTCACTGCATCCCCTACCTTCCAAGCTCAAGCTATCTGCCCATCTCAGCCTCCTGAGTACTTAAGGCTGCAGGGATACGTCACCATACCTAGCTACTTTTGGTATTTTTGTAGAGACATAGGGTCTCACTATGTTGCCCAGGCTAGTCTCATGCTCTTCTGAACTTCAAGCAATCCACCAGCCTTGGCCTCCCAAGTGTTGGGATTACAAGCATGAGCCACTGCAGCTGGCCAACTCTTGTTTCTTACAGCGATTGCAAGCTGTTTATGACATGTAAAATGGTTTGGTACACATCCCCTCAGCCTTACGTACGTACTAAAACAAAACGTGTGTTATGCTTCTAAAAAAATAAAATGATACATGCTTATCTTTTTGGCAGTTGAGAACTTTGATTTTATGACAAGTTTTCAAAGTTTAAAATTCACTTTTTTTTTTTTTTTAATTTCTAGGCAAATCCTGATCCTAACTGTTGTCTTGGAGTATTTGGGTTGAGCTTGTATACCACAGAAAGAGATCTAAGAGAAGTGTTCTCTAAATACGGTCCCATTGCCGATGTGTCTATTGTATATGACCAGCAGTCTAGGCGTTCAAGAGGATTTGCCTTTGTATATTTTGAAAATGTAGATGATGCCAAGGAAGTAAGTAAAAGTCAACCTGTTCTTTGTAAATCACTAGTTCTATTAACACCAAATACAAGTGACCAGTTGCTAGGATAAGAAGTCAGTAATACTTTGAACTTTTTTTCCAATCTCTTGTGGAGACCCAGATACATGCAAAATAACAGAAAAGTTCGTATGACATAGCGAAGTTGGTCCTATTACCTGCTTCATTAGTTGCCAACTACTGGGGTCAGCTATACCCCAATTTTGCCAGGGTATCTAGTTAGTGTTTACAATGAGTTTACATTCTAGAGTCAAAAATAGCCAAAATAAAGTTACGATGCAGAAGGAAAATGTTATTCCTTTTTTGCTAAGTGAATGATGACGTGTTTGGATTTTGATTGGTCCTGAGGCAGAATGTAGAAAGAGTAAAGATCTGTGAGTCTAGACCACATTTCAAGAATGGTAGCTCAAGTACCCTTCGAGTAGAAGAAAGAGGAAAAACTGACAAACCCTCTAATAGTCAGTGTTGAGATTAGGAATTGAGCTCCAGGTAAAATAACTTAATGTAGGTAGGCTTTTATGGAAATTAGAATTTTTAAAAAGTATAACTTTTTAAAGGGGTAACCTACTGGAGCAATAAAAGCCGAATGCAACTAGTTATAATTAGTGACTGTGGAATTGTGAGATTCAAAGAGACTTAAGATACACAGCTTCATTTTAAGAAAAATTGAGATGCCAAAGGTATAAGTAGGATTCACTTAAGTTCTCCCATTTCCTAATTAAATTTTGCAATAGATCACAGCTTTCAGAAAATAGCATAATTTTTATCTTTATTTCTAGTGCCAAAAACTGCCTGGGACATAAACACTAGCTTGAACATCTGAACTAGAAGATTTTTGGAATTTGAAGTATAGATTCTATTTAGGTGAAACAATGTTTCTTTAAATGTATGCGGTTAACACTTAATACATATTCTGGGAAAAGGAACTATAAGTACCTAACTATTTACAAGGCTTTACTTCAGCCTTAGCTTTTGGCTTCCAGAGAAGGGCTAAGAAAACTTTTAAGCATTGAATAATACATATGTTGAGGTTTGAGTCATTGAATCTCAGTCACAGCTATTTAACTCTGCTGTTTTAACCCAAAAGCAGCCAGATGAATGAATGGGGCCGTATTCCAATAAAAGATTATTCGTCAGCATTGGAACTTGGATTTTATGTGTTTTTTCACTTGTTGTTAAATACTGTTTTTTCCCCCTAGTTATTTAAACTCTTAGCTTATGGGTTATACAGAGACAGCCAGCTGGTCAGATTCGACGTACAGGCTGTAACTTGCCAACTGTGTACTGCTTTGGAGCTGGAAACACTGTCAGGATTGTAGTTAGGTACAATAATTACTTAAAGTTTTTATGAGTAGCTTATACAAATGAACATTTAGTGTAGGAAGAACACATTTGTAAGTTGTAGACCTTATGTTCTGGCTAACATTAAGATAAAGCACCCAACTGAAATGTTCAGTGGGACCTTACTCATAGCCACAGGATACTTAGTGGTTTTGTTGAGGATGTATATGACGATTTATTATTTCTCTTTTGAAGGCTAAAGAACGTGCCAATGGAATGGAGCTTGATGGGCGTAGGATCAGAGTTGATTTCTCTATAACAAAAAGACCACATACACCAACACCAGGAATTTACATGGGGAGACCTACCTAGTAAGTTTATTTTCAAAATAAACATAATTGGCAGTTGTTAACTGATCAAAGAAGCACTTGTATTAGTGGAAAGTCTTTATTCAGCACTTAGGTTTGTGCCGTAATCTTGACTGTCAGTTGATGAAATGTTCCTCATTAGGGCATTTTTCTCATAGAAATTTAACCACTACAGGACTACAGGTAAAACTATAAATCTTTGTCAAGTGCATTTTTAAATTTTCTTTGAAACAGTTTCCCTTTTGTTGCCCAGGCTGGAGTGCAGTGGTGTAATCTTGACTCACCACAACTCTGCCTCCTGAGTTCAAGCAATTGTCCTGCCTCAGCCTCCCAAGTAGCTGGGATTACAGGCAGGTGCCACCACACGCAGCTTTATTTTTAGTAGAGACGGGGTTTCTCCATGTTGGTCAGGCTGGTCTCGATCTCTTGACGTCAGGTGATCCACCTGCCTTGGCCTCCCAAAGTGCTGGGATTACAGGCGTGAGCCACTGCACCTGGCCAAATTTCTTTTCTTTTTTGACAAAGTCTTCTTTACCCAGGCTGGAGTGCGGTGACATGATCTCAGCTCACTGCAACCTCTGCCTCCTAGTTTCACACAATTCTCCTGCCTCAGCCTCCCCAGTAACTGGAAATACAGACACGTGTCACCACACCTGGCTACTTGTTGTATTTTTAGTAGAGACAGGGTTTCATGTATTAGCTAGGATGGTCTTGATCTTCTGACCTCACGATCCGCCCTCCTCGGCCTCCCAAAGTGCTGGGATTTACAGGCGTGAGGCACCAAGCCCAAACTAAATTGTCTTAAGTAGAGCAAAGTGATAACTGTTTTTCTTATCCTTGTAGAAGTATGTGGGATGTGCAGATTGACCTCTGGTAGGATATCTGTGCTTCCTTAACCAAAGATTTTTTTTAAAGTACATTTATATATACTGTAACAAAGGAAAGGGCAGTGCTTGTTTAATATAGGTGAGAATTTTAACAGATATAATATTCATTTTCTAGTTAATGTGTCAGAAAAGACCCATTAGTAGATACAAAAAGTCATGTCCAGAAATACAAGGGACACTTGGTATTTTTTTCTTCATAGTGGCAGCTCTCGCCGTCGGGATTACTATGACAGAGGATATGATCGGGGCTATGATGATCGGGACTACTATAGCAGATCATACAGGTAAGTTATGAAGGTCATCTTCTGAATCTCAGCTACAGTGTACAGATTAGCACTATGCTTAAGTTTTAGCCTTTGGTAAAGGCTTTGCTGTAGTACTTTGAGAAACACAGAGCAGAAGCTTAAACCAGATTTTAAAATGATGTGTCTTTCAATTCATGTGTAATTGGATTTCTGTTCCAATATTATAGAATTTAAATGGGATTTAAGTCACTTGGAATGTTAATAAAATAACGTGGGTTGGTTTTTGTTTTGTTTTGTTTTGTTTTTTTCCTTTCTTTTTTTTAATACGGGGGTTTCATCATGTTGGTCAGGCTGGTCTCGAACTCCCAACCTTAGGTGATCCGTCCAGCCACGTGTTTTCTTTTATGTGAATTGGCTGTCTTAGAGTGACAGGCCAGGCATGGTGGCTCACACCTGTAATCCCAGCTCTTGGGGAGAGGCCAAGCCGGGCAGATCGCCTGAGGTCCAGCCTGGCCATCATAGTGAACCCTGTCTACCAGAAATAAAAAATTAGCCAGGCATTACACAGGACACTGAGTTACCAGAATCACTTGAACCTGGGAGGTGGAGGTTGCAGTAAGTTGAGATTGCAGTACTATTCTACTCTGGGCAATATATCAAGACACTCTCAAAAATACAAAGCAAAATTACAGGCTAAGGCAGGGGGATCACTTGAACTGAGGGATTTGAGACCAGTTTGGGCAGCATAGGGAGACCCATCTCCACAGAAAATGAGGCAGGAAGCTGGGGAGTTTGTGGCTGCAGTGAGCCAGGTACACTCCCACTAGAGCAGCAAGGCCCTGTCTTTTAAAAAAAAAAAAAAAAAAAAAAATCAAAAAATAATTATAGCCTATGTCTTAGTTTTTATAGAAACAAATTTGCAATGGCTTATAAAAGCAAATTGCATAAGCCATTCTGGAAAGCCATCGCTTTTCAGGCAGTTTCTTGGTATGGCTGATGCATTGGTTGTACACTTAGGGGGCAGGTAAAACGGAGGCTTTTAAAAGCCCAGAAAATAATTTTAAAGACATTTTAATTAAAAGGGTAAGTGACTTTTTGTTACTGCCAAAAATTTGATACTTAAGAGGTTTGGGTAGGGAAATGTCAATCATTGTTAAAGATATCTTTGAAAACAACTTGATAAAAATGAAGTAAAGTTGGGAAATTTAGGTCCTCCCTTGCTTGTCAAAATGTGTAAGTTGACAAGTGAAATAGTGTAGTTAGCACTGAGCACAGTTGTCATTGATAACCTTGATAATGGTATTAAGACACAGATGTCTTTTTTTTGTACATTTTTTGGTAATGTTTAAGAAGTTAACAGTTGTGGATCATTGAAAGTGAGCTTTTAAGTATGTTCTTGTTCAGCATTTTATCACCCATGAAAACCCTTTTTTTCTCTTTAAAGCATCACTCTATTGAATGGTACTTAAGGTATTAATTTGACAGGCCTGTTTGATGTTTTTTTTTTTTTTTTAAATAGCACTTAGGAATGTTCTGTGTTCTAATACTACTCATTTCAGTCACCGGAGAGAGCTGTATGCCAGTTTCTAAAAAGGGTGGTGAATCACTTGATATACAAGGAGCATCTCATTCATGCTGTATGAAAGTCTTAATTTTACCAAATGAATGACATAATTTGACAAAACTGAATTCATGTTGTCCTTGTGTCTTCACAGAGGAGGAGGCGGAGGAGGAGGAGGATGGAGAGCTGCTCAAGACAGGGATCAGATTTACAGGTATTCCAGGAGAGGACTTAGCATCTGTACAACAGTAGAAAGCTTCACATAAAGATGTTTGCCTACTAATATATTTCGTAAATTATAAGTGAAATACCCAAAATCAGACTGTTGGAAGCTCATGAAAATATTCTAAATGAAACTAAATGACTGTAATGTCTTTGTCTATTTATAAAAATTGAGTTTGCAGTAGGTTATTAGTGGTACCATTTTATACCTTAATGATGTTACGGGTAGTCACTGATAAGAACTAGTTTTTTGTCATTACTTTTGATATGTTCTTGTATTACATTTTCTTTGCTTTTTGTAAGCATCTCAGGTACATTCAAGCCAGGCTTTTTTATGCAAAACTAAATCCTGAAGTGCTTGTGAAATTAGTTTTGGGTGTTCATGAGGATATTGTTGGAATTATTTAATGATATGGGACTTTCCTCTCATTTCCATCGTTTTGGAGACGGTGTTACTCTGTTGCCTAGGCTGGAGTACAGTGGAGCAATTCAGCTCACTGCAGTCTTTGCCCCCCGGGTAGCTGGGATTACAGGTTTGTACCACCATGTCCGGCTAATTTTTTTGTATTTTATAGAGACAGGTTTTCACCATGTCGCAGGCTGGTCTAAAAATTTTGGCCTCAAGTGATCCTCCTGCCTTGACCTCCCAAAGTGCTGGGATTATAGGCATGAGCCACTGCACCCAGCCAGGAATTTTCTTTTACCTCTCTTAACATACGTAAAATTTAAAAGGTAACCAGATTAAAATATAGCGGGGATTATTTGACCTGAAAGTTATTAAGAGTGCTTATTGGATATTTGGGCCTGATAATGTGCTCCATTCTCAAGACTTAAACAGACTTTGAAGGTTCATGCAGCTTTCCTCTTTCGGGAACTGATAGAGGGGCAATACATGTTGTCATAAATTTATATGTTTAGTCTAAATGTGATCTGTGGAAACTTGGACAGTCTTCCCATTTGTTTGTAGAAGACGGTCACCTTCTCCTTACTATAGCCGTGGAGGATACAGATCACGTTCCAGATCTCGATCATACTCACCTCGTAAGTTTTTATCTTAATGTGATTGTTTATATTGTAATACTATGGCTTGCTTTGACAAAATATGCCAAGTAACTTCCCTTTTGCAGATAATGGATTGGTGTCAGGTAGTTTAATGTATACTTAAAATATCCCCACACAGCCTGAATGTTTTTTGAGTTCAAGAAAGTAATGGAAACAACCGAAAGAAAAATTGGGCAGCCTCCTGAGCCAGAGTAGGCTCACAGACTCCTGTTGTTTCTAACTGAAATGGTAAATAATATATATTTACACCATTTAGTAGTTTGTCAAGAGTCCTTATAAATTTTGGGCAGCACAGAATCAGGTGAAATTTTGAAATTACTTAGCCCTTTAGCTCTCAAATTCCATATACTTCTCAGCAATTTCTGTTATCTCATTGCTATCTCATTTCTAGTGTAATACCTAGATGGAAATATGCAGACAGGGTGGGGTTGGCTGCTACATAGGAATTAGTTAATGGCAGAATATTCTAAAGTTATCAGCATTAAAGTATGCTTGATAATTAATTCACTTAATATTATACATGTTCATTCTTTTCTTCCCAGGTCGCTATTAAAGCATGAAGACTTTCTGAAACCTGCCCTAGAGCTGGGATATTGTTTGTGGACAATATTTTTTATTGTCTCTTGTTTAAAAAGTGAACAGTGCCTAGTGAAGTTAGGTGACTTTTACACCTTTTATGATGACTACTTTTGGTGGAGTTGAAATGCTGTTTTCATTCTGCATTTGTGTAGTTCGGTGCTTTGTTCAAAGTTAAGTGTTTTCAGAAAAGTATGTTTTGCATGTATTTTTTTACAGTCTAAATTTTGACTGCTGAGAAGTTTCTATTGTACAAAACTTCATTTAAAAGGTTTTTCTACTGAATCCAGGGTACTCTGAAGATTGAAGCCTGTGTAAAATGCTACCAAATGGCAAAAAGCAACAATAAACAGTTTGATTTTTACTTTTCTTTCTAACATATCAATGCTTAGCAGAACTATTCAGTTGTCAGTAGTAAATTTAAAGACAAATGGCCCGTTTTCCTCCAGTTCATGAAACATACCATACTTATACCTGCAACTAAGTGTTAAAAATTATGCTTTGTAACTCTGTACTGCTAGGATTAGAACTAAAAATCTACAATACAGCCAGTGCTTAATGCTTATATAAATGTGGATTTGTCAGCTTTTATGTAATCTGTAATATGTATAGCAGGAAATACAAAGAGTTACACAGTGTATGCCTTAAAAGGCTGTTTCTTAAAGCTGTTACAAGGGGGTGATAGTATTTCAACTAGTTATCAGCAAATGACAATACATTCCACCATAAATATACTCTTGTTCTTCTAGCTTTTAGACTATGAAAAAAACTGGGTGCTTCAAAGTACATGATGAGAGAAGGGAACACTACACCTGTGTCATGGATGAACTGAAGACTTTGCCTGTTCATTTTTTAAATATTATTTTCAGGTCCTTTGCTTACCAAAGGAGGCCCAATTTCACTCAAATGTTTTGAGAACTGTGTTTAAATAAACGCAAATGAAAAATGCTGGTGCAGCTGTTTACAAAGTGTTCTTGTTCTATTATAATTAGACTTTCTGTAGTTGAATTGCTAAGGCATTATGTTCCTTGGGCTGAGATATATCTTTGCTATTTGGAGGGTGTGGGATGAGGAGATGAATTTCTATATTCCTGGAAAATTTAGAGTGTATAACTAGATAATAGAGTGATGTGCATTTGGGGATGGAGTTACAGTAAATAACTTTGAGGGTACTTGAAATGCATGTTCTTAGTATTCGTTTGCATTTAAGTAATTTTCACGACCAATTGTAGGGATGTTGCTGTAGGTGGGTTATTTGTGTTAGTCTGCTGACTTTTATCTAATTTAGATATTTAGTATGTCCCAGGTACTTTGAGAAGCACTTCACATGTAATCTTTAGCAATGAAATGATACAGGGTAACTTCATTCAAATAGCTGTTGAGGTGGCAGCCTCAACATGGTCTGAACCTAGGTGATCTTAGCTCACAGTTACATTAATCAAGATGTCATTCTTCTTCTAATCTGGGTAGCTGTGTGATGGAAAATACCATTGATGGAGCATAGGCAGTATTGGCAGGTCTTAATTTGTAAAATTTACTTTGTAGGATATTGTTAAGTGTCTGCAACTTTCAGTAAATTAATTTTTTTTTTTTTTTTTTTTTTTTTTTTTTTTTTTTTTTTTTTTTTTTTTTTTTTTTTT
>NW_016107426.1:2722072-2729298 GCF_001604975.1 Cebus imitator | reverse complement strand
TTTAGTAGAGACGGGGTTTCACCATGTTGACCAGGATGGTCTCGATCTCTTGACCTCATGATCCACCCGCCTTGGCCTCCCAAAGTGCTGGGATTACAGGCATGAGCCACCGCACCCAGCCCTAAATTAATATTCTTAAACTACCCTTAAACGTGTTTCTGATAAACATGAAAATAATTTAGTGTGTGCCTGATGGATTATTTCAAATTGTTCTCAACCCGTTTTGGAATAAGAATTTGTATTAATATATAAAGTCGAGTTTTAGAATGTGGTCCAGAAAGGGTTGTGTTACCGAGGGATAAATTAAAGGCCGAGAGGCCTGGTTTTATTTTGGTAGTATATACTTTATGAAGGAATATAGTATGCTTATAGCTGTTCTGGCGGGATGGGGGGGATAGGTCAGCTGTATATGCTCTTTGCTGATTACTCAGGCTACGTGGTTATCAGATCAGTTACCTCTTACAATGTACACAGGGTTAAGTGCTAAAAGTTTTGGCATCCACTGGAGGTCTTGAAATGTGACCCTCATGAACTGTTATGCTGTTGTGTACTGCATAGCAGTTTATAGTTCTGAAACAGCATCCTTTCTTGAAGTAACTACATCTGCCACCATTCTCTCCCTAACCAAACCCCTCCTGCATCAGTTAAATGATGGCTTGTGAGTTCACACTACCAAGAGTGTTAACAGGCAAAAGACCTGAGGAAAATTTGGAATTTTACCAGGTTGAGACAAACTGAAGAGTAGTGAGACAAAGTGGTAGTTTGTTGATGTGCTCTAATGCTAATCACCAGTTTCATGAAAGGGAGAGACAGCAGACCCCTTGTTAGTAACTGCTGCCATGGGCAGTTGAATCAGACAAAAAAAATAATCATGGGAAAGGATAAATTTGAGTCTTGAAGTTCTTGCCTCAAGGCAAAGGGACCTGGAGGCTTTTACATGCCAGTACAAATAATCCATTGTTTATGGCTGTAGGTAAGGCTGAGACTATAAAAGCAAATGCAAAGTTCATTTGGAAGATTGCTAAGTTAAATAATTCATACTAGGCTCTTGTGAAACATTTCAGGAAATAAACAGGGTCCCAACAAGTGGAATAAGGCTGTGTCAAAAGATTTGTAGACCTGAGAGCAGTGGTTTCCAACCTCCCAGCCATGGATTGCTACCTGAGCTCCACCTTCTGTCAGATCAGCAACAGCATTAGATTCTCATAGCAAAACCCTATTGTAAAGTGTGCTTGTGAGGAATCTGGGTTGCACATTCTTTATGGAAGTCTAAACTACATGTTAGAGAGTGCTCAAGCTCAGAAATGTTTATTGTTAACCCTACATAAGGAATATATGCCTTAGGATAAAACTAATTTATAATAAAAGGAATAGCTCTTAGTCCTTTTATTCCATTGACTAGGATTCCAATTCTGCAAAGTCCAGGAGGGGAAACTGGGAATTAGAAGTTTCACCCTGAAAAAATAAAAGGATTTGATCTGCATTATCAAAATTCTGTGAAAATTTTGAGGGTGGCTTAGGCTGGGTTCTATTAGCAATGGTCACCCCAATTTTCCTTCAGCATGCCATCTCGGTGGTTTTTTATTTCATTGACCCTTGTAAGATTGGACTTGATACTAGTTGATGCCGAGTGTCATCAAAAAGCCAGAATGCTACTGCAATAATGTAAAGGATTGTTATGTATTATCTTTTACATACTTAAAGACTTAACAGTGACAAGGATACTGGATTGGTTCTATTCCAGTCACTCTGCCCCTTACTAGCAAGACGACAAAAATCTCTTCTCCCCATGAGTTACCAGTTTATGAAGCTAACACTATTTCAAGAGTTTTGCTTGACTGGGAAGAGGAGATGAATTGAAATGGGATCCCAGGTTAGTAGAGACTAGTAATCACTGTTTTTTGGTTTGTGGCAGCAGGAGAGAGGGGTGGTTTTTTAATTTCACTCTTGTTGCTCACACTGGAGTGTAATGGCACGATCTTGGCTCAGTGCAACCTCCATCTCCCAGGTCGAGCAATTCTCCTTCCTCAGCCTCCCAAGTAGCTGGGATTACAGGTTCCGGCCACCATGCCCACGTAATTGGTTTTGTATTTTTAGTAGAGACAGGGTTTCACCATGTTGGCCAGGCTGGTCTCGAACCCCTGACCTCCAGGTGATCACCTGCTTGGCCTCCCAAAGTGCTGAGATTACATATGTGAGCTACCTGTACCCGGTCAAGACCAGGTAATCACTGAACCCCTAGAAGCTGAAGTTGGCGGAGTTAATTATAGCAGCAAGGTACAAGGAGTGCGTGAAAGGATCTGAGACGAATTTCAAGCTGTAGTTAACTAGATACCAGTTCACAGAAAACTAGAAAGACGAGTCATTTGCTAAAGACAACCTGCAACCACTGCACTGTGTTGTAGAAAAGTACACTCCCAAACTTTACCCAGAAATAACAGTTGACCAACAACATGGTTTGAACTGTGTGGGTCTCCTTACAGGAATTTTCTTCTGCCTCTTACACCCCTGAGACAGCAAGACCAGAACCCCCAGCCCCTCAGCCTACTCAACATGGAGATGATGGAGGATGAAGACCTTTGTGATCCACTTTGATGTAAATATCTCAGGATTTTATTTGCTCTGGCTTACTTTACAAGAACACAGAGTGGCTCCATGTTTGGGTCCCCTTCTACGAACACTCACGTAGAAGCTGCTTTTTCTCTCCTAAACTCCATCTCTCTCTTGGTTCTCTTCCACTCAGTGTGGAAGTTGTCTTTCCTCGATTCCATCTTTCTGGATTCTCAGTGTGAGAGCTGTCTGTTTCTCCTCCTGTTTCTCTATAAATAAATCACTTTCTGCAAACAAATACATATAATACACAAATTTTGTTTTACCTGTGGTATTGGTAAGGGTTCTAACTAAGCTGTTTAGGGGGAGTCAAAAGTGTGCAGCTGGGTACAGAGAATTACATGAGAACAAGGAGTATAAGACCAAGAAACACTTGAGCTCATTGTCTTGGTCTGACAGATCAATATCTAATGATCTTTGTGGTTAAAGGGTTGGACCAGTAGGGTACTCGGATTGGTAACAAAGCAAAGGCAACCAACATCCTCAGCATGGTTATCCACTTGCTTAAGTTTAAACATTATTACCATAACTGAGCTCCAATGTAAAATACGCTTTGATGGAAATAATTGCAGTATTAAGTTTCCTGTGAAGGGGGACAGTAATTTGTTCTCATTTAAAATAACATTCTGAATTTGGTTTCTTGTCATTCTTGTATAGGACCTTACATACCTGTATTGTACCGTGTAACTTGGCTTCTGTACCAAAGTTTACCGGAGAAATAGAGCCATTACTATATAGATGTCAACTATACATATACCGGTTTTATTTTTGAGACGGTCTGGCTCTGCCCCAGGCTGGAGTGCAGTGGTGTGATCACAACTAAACTGCAGGCTTGAACTCCTGGGCTCAAGTGATCCTCCCATTTCAGCCTCCAAAGTAGCTGGAACTACAGGCCCAGCTAATTTTTTTTAAGAAATGGGGGTCTCACTGTGTTGCCCAGGCTGGTCTCTCAATCCTCCCACTTTGACCTCTGTAAAGTGCCGGGTTTACAGGTGTGAGCCACTGCACCTGGCCTACATACACTTTTAGATTCATGTTATGTTTATATTTTGAACATTTTAATATACTTTTAATATGCTTTGGAAAATCCATTTAGGAGAATTTCTTAGGTCCAGAGTATTTAGGAATTACCACATTAAGCTTTTGATTTGTGATTTTTATTACTAAAAGTATATAATCTATTCAATATAGGTTCTATATTTTTCTTAAGGAGTCTCACACTCTTTCGCCCAGGCTGTAGTAGTACAGTGGCGCGATCTCGGCTTGCTGCAACCTCTGCCTCCCAGGTTCAAGCAACTCTCCTGCCTCAGCCTCCCAAGTAGCTGTGACTATAGGTGCCTGCCACCATGCCTGGCTAATTTTTGTATTTTAGTAGACAGGGTTTCACCATGTTAGGCTGGTCTTGAACTCCTGACCTCAAGTGATCCACCTGCCTCAGCCTCCCAAACTGCTGGGATTACAGGCATGAGCCACCGCATCCAGCCAGGTTCTCTGTTTTTAAATCTTAAAATAGAATTAACTGCATCATCAGGTGTATTAACATTTTTTAAGGTTCTTGAATGTACCAATACATGTCACTAAATTATTTTCCAGAAGGCCTCTGCTAATCAACCTACCAGGAAATGTATGGTAGTGCCCTGAATCCTTAGTCTTAACACAAAGTCGATGCATAAAAGCACTTTGCTCAAGTTTGAAAACGTCTGTACTATCTGATATGAAAGGGCATATGCTTCTAACTTCATGCCCTGTGAAGTTTGCTTTCATTCTTCCACTGCATCTCAAGGGAAGTAACGGTGAATAGGGCATGGTTGTCTTCCATTCTTCATCCCATTCATTTCTGCTTACATTTCCCCCAATACAATGATGTCACCAGGCGCAGTAGCTCACTATAATCCCAGCATTTTGCAAGGCTGAGCCAGGTGGATCACTTGAGCTCAGGAGTTCGAGACCAGCTTGGACAACATGGTGGAACCCCACATCTACCAAGATACTTGGGTGGGGGGGCCGAGGAAGGAGAATTAACTTGAGCCCAGGAGTTGGAGGTTGTGGCAAGATGAAATTGTGCCACTGCACTCCAGCCAAGTATATCTAGTCAGCCATTGCTCCATGATAACCAGTCATAAAATCTTAGGCATACAACAATAAGGATTTGCCTAGTATACTGAAACTGATGGTTCACCTGTGAATGACTGTGCCAGCCTCTCACCTGCATGGCAGCACGGGAGTTGGCTAAACTAGGCTGCAGTGACAAAGATAACTGCTTCACCCTGCAGGTGTGTGGGTCTGCTTCACATGTCTCCGCTTCCTTGGAAAGTTAGCAAGCCACCACGTGTTCCTCTAATGGTGACGGCAAAAACACCACCACAGCAGAAGTGCCAAGTCCAACCACCCAGATGCATTTTAAGCTTCTGCTTGTATTACATCTACTTACTTTTTCCAAAGCAAAAATCAAGGAATGAGGAAAATTAGCCGGGCATGGTGGCTCACACCTGTAATCCCAGCACTTTGGGAAGCTGAGGCAAGTGGATCATCTGAGGTTAGCAGTTCAAGACCACCCTGGCCAACGCGATGAAACCCTGTTTCTACAAAAATTAGCTGGGCATAATGATGGGTGCCTGTAATCCCAGCTAGTCAGGAGACTGAGGTGGAAAAATCACTTGAACCTGGGAGGTGGAGGTTGCAGTGAGCCGAGATCACTACTCCAGCCTGGACAACAGAGCAAGAGTCAAAAAAGGAATGAGGAAATCACTGATTATACTTGGGGAGATTGCAAAATTAGTGCCAAAGGGCATAGAAAGGAATCAATAATCCACCACGTCCAGTTTTCCATGCTGATACTAAACGTGTCATTTCTGCTGCTTAGCTCCCTGGCATTAGGACTCTGCCTTTAATAGAGAGGCATTGAATGAGTCTTGATGGGAGACAGAGCCCACTTTTAACAGCACAAATGCTGAATATCCCAAATACTTGTGTACCCAGGCTCTTGCATCTACAGCACATGCATGTGTATATGACCTAGGCTTGGTCATCTAAACTAAATCAGTCATCAGTGACCTGCACTAGAAACAATGGAAAGTGTATTTGAGTAGAGTGTATGATAAGGATGTCTCAGAGATGGCAGCCACACTGGGGGAGGGACGAAGGGTTGTTCTAGCTCTTATGGCCAAGTTCCTTGTCTGCTACCAATGGCAGCTGTATGGCAACCTGTGGTATCTGAGTTTGACAGTGGCCTTTGACCTCACTGAGCTTTGTGGTGTGACTTTAGCTGTTAAACTTCTATACCTGTTTTCCAAGCCGGGTTCTCTCACTGTAGTCTTCCAACTACCCAGTGTTCTTCTAAAAAAAAAAAAAAAACTGCTCAAATCAGCTGGCATTGTTTCTTCTCTCTTACAACTAGTAATCCTGATAAAATATTTCTTCCCTATTATGATGCATAATTGGCATGTCTCCTCCAATCCATTCTCCACTAAGTGGTAGAAGTGAATGTCTCAGAAGGTAAGTCAGATCACTTACCTTCTTAAAAAAAAAAAATGATCTTTTGTTAATTGCATCTTGTATTTAGATCAAATCTTTAGTAGTCTACCAGGACCTCCATTATCCACCCACCTCCCAACCTCTTCCTCCAGCCTCATCTTGCAACTTTCTTTTCCTTTGACCACTGGAAGCAGTGCTTCCTCAGCTTTAGTGACCTAGAGTAGAAAAGTTCCAGCAGGAAGGCACTTGAGGAAGAGAAAACACAGGAGAGAGCAAGATGGAGATAAATCTTGGAAATGGATGCCTGGGTATTTCTTAGGCTTGGGACCAGGTCCCTAACCCTTACTGCAAGCTTGATCTTTGTGATTTTGATACAATTTGTTAAATGTTATTTGAAAGTAGGCAAGCTAATTTTTTTTCCCGACTCAATGTCCCAAAGCTGTAAATGCCCTTACAGTCTCTTTGATTATGTGTACCTTAATTTTCTCAATATAATGAATATATTTTTATCAAAGCTAAAAAGAGTCTTCATCCCTGAGAGATCTGGGGTGAAAAAAGTTACCAAATTCATAAATACTATATTTTTTTCTCTCTACCCACCAAAATGATTGTTTCTCATGAGTCAATATAAAGAAGAATCTACATTATAACTCTGCATCAGTCTAAATGTGTTATTTAAATGAAAAAGGAAGCAGTGATGGCGATCAAACCACTGACATATTACAACCAACATCCATCTATGTAAAAAAAAAAAAAAAAAAAGATTTGAGCTTCTTAATTGCAAGCGCTTTTTTTCCCACAAGTTGTTTATTGTACAATTATGTTATACAAAAAAAGAATTCATTTTGTCTATTCTAAATCTTCCTGTAAACAAAGTTATCCAGTGTGTACACTTTTGTGTCTGGCTTCTTTCACTCAGCATGTTTTCGTGACTTGATTATATGGTTGTATATATCAGTGGTTTGTTCTTTTTATTGCCAATAATATTCCACTGTATGGAGGTATGATGTTTTTATCCATTCTATTAAACACCTGGCTGTTTATAGTTTTTATTTTTATTTTATTTTATTTTATTTTATTTTTTTGAGACGGAGTTTTGCTCTTGTTGCTCAGGCTGGAGTGCAATGGCGCGATCTCGGCTC
>NW_016107426.1:2714578-2721972 GCF_001604975.1 Cebus imitator | reverse complement strand
TTTTAGTAGAGACGGGGTTTCACCATGTTGACCAGGATGGTCTCGATCTCTTGACCTCGTGATCCACCCGCCTCGGCCTCCCAAAGTGCTGGGGTTACAGGTTTGAGCCACCACGCCCGGCTATAGTTTTTAAATATTATGAATAAAGCTACTATAAACAGTTTTATATTGGTCTTTTTATGGACATAATTTTCTCTGAATAAATACTCTTGAGTAGAAGAGTATTTCTGGGCCATAAAGTAAAAGTATGTTTAACATTTAAAGAAGCTCAGTCTCCAGAAGTGATTGTACCATTTTATATTGTCACTGCCAAGGTATGAGAGCTCCAGTTGGTCCTTAATTTTGCCAGTATTTAGTGTTATCTTGGTTGGTTCCTAGTGGTTTCTCATTTTTTTTGAGATGGAGTCTCACTCTGTCACCCAGGCTGGAGTGCAGTGGCATAATCTCAGCTCATTGCAACCTCCACTTCCGGGTTCAAGCAATTCTCCTGCCTCAGCCTCCCCAGTAGCTCAGACTACAGGTGTATGCCACCACACCCAGCTAATCTTTTCTATTTTTAGTAGAGACAAGGTTTCACTACATTGGCTAGGCTGTTCTTCAACTCCTGGCCTCAAGTGATCAGCCTGCCTTGGCCTCCCAAAGTGCTGGGATTCAGGCGTGAGCCATCGCACCTGGCTGTTTCTCATGATTTTAATTTGCATTTTGCACACTTTTATTAGAATTCTCCATCATAGAAACAGAACCATTAGGCTGTATATTAATATTTCAGGAAAGAGATTTATTGTAAGCTGTTGGCTCACTCAATTATGCAGTTTGAGAAGTCTCACAATCTGAGTTCTGCAAGGTGGAGACCCAGGAAAGCTGGTAGTGTAGTCTGCAGGACTTGAATGCAGAAGTGCTGAGGGTATTGATTCCAGTTCACATCTGAAGACCTGAGAACCAAGAACAGTGAGTGCAGAAGCCCTACGCCCAGCTCATTCAGGCATAGAGCAAATTCAACTTTCCACTTTTTTGTTCTATTCAGGCTCTCAACTGATTGAATAATGTCCATGCACATTGGAGAGGGCCTTCTCCTGTACTGGGTTCACCAGTTCAAATGCTGTTCTTTTCTGGAAACATTCTCACAGACATGCAGAAATAATATTTAACCAAGAATCAGCATCCTGTGGCCCAGCCAAGTTGACACGTGAAATTAGCAATAGTACAAACGCAGAGAAACCATTTGCAATGACGCTTCATGAATTTGGTTGTTATCCTTGTGCAAGGGCCATGCCAATCTGAATCATTTGTACTTTAGTATATGTGCTTCAGAAGCAAACATCAGAGGATTTTTAGATTAAAAAAATTGTCTTGGCAGATTGATGGGATGCAGGCTCGGTACTTTTATGCCTTTTTTTTTTTTTTTTTGAAATGGAATCTCACTGTCACCCAGGCTGGAGTGCAGTGGTGTAATCTCGGCTCACTGCAACCTCCCAAGTTAAAGGTTCTGTTGTCATCCCTAAATCAGCAATATACAAATCTATACAGGGTTCCAATAGCATCTCATTTGTTTCAAAATATTCATCTCCCCAGTTATTTGTTTTGATAATTATTTAGAAGAAAGGTTCTTTCTAGTTTTCAAAGTATTAATTGAGGGCTGAGTGCAGTGGCTCATGCCTGTAATCCCAGCACTTGGGAGCCCGAGGCAGGCAGATCACTTGAGGTCAGGAGTTTGAGACTAGCCTGGCCAACGTGGTGAAACCCTGTCCCTACTAAGAATGCAAAAATTAGCTGGGCGTGGTGGTACATGCTTGTGGTCCCAGCTGCTTGGGAGGCTGAGGCAAGTGAATCACAGAACCCAGGAGGTGGAGGTTGCAGGGAGCTGAGATTGCGACACTGTGCTCCAGTCTGTACAACAGAATGAGACTGTCTCAAAAAATAAACATACCAGCCTGGCTATCATGGTGAAACCTCGTCTTTATTTAAATACAAAAAAAAAAAAAAAAAAAAAACACTAGCTGGGCAGGGTGGTGTGTGCCTGTAGCCCCCAGCTACTCGGGAGGCTGAGGTTGCAGTGAGCCAAATCACGCCACTGCACTCAGCCTGGGCAACCAAGCAAGACTGTCTTAGGATTATCATACAACTCCGCAATTCTCCTGGGTTTATACCCAAACAATTGTAAACATAGGTCCACACAAAAACGTGTATGTGGATGTTCATAGCAGCATTATTAGTGATAGCCAAAACCCAGAAACCAACCCAAATATTCCTTCAACTGATGAACTGATTAATAAAATGTGATATATCCATACAATGGAATGTTATTTGGCGATAAAAAGGAATGCAGTACTGATACATGCTGACATGAATGAACCTTCAAAACATTTTAAGTGAAAGAAGCCAGTCACGAAAGACCATATATTACATGATTTAATATAGATGAAATGTGCAGAACAGAGTTCCATGGAGAGAAAGTAGATGAGTAGTTTCCTAGGAATGACAGCTTGCAGGAGGGGTGGGAAGTGACTGCAAATAGGTATGGCCGCCACTTTGGGCAGGAAAAAAACATTCTAAAACTGATTGTGGTGATGATCACATGCGTTTGTAAATATACTAAACGCAATGGAATTTTGCACTTTAAGCAGACGGATTTCATCTTAATAAAGCTGCTAAGCACTTCCAGTCATCTAAAGACACTGTTAAGAGAGTGGGCCAGGAGTGGTGGCCAACACCCGTTATCCTAGCACTTTGGAAGGCTGAGGCAGGAGGATCCCTTGAGCCCAGGAGCTCAAGACCAGCTTGGGTAACATAGGGAGACCCTGTCTTTTAAGAGAAAAAAATAGGCCAGGTGTGGTGTCTCATGCCTGTAATGCCAGCACTTTGGGAGGCCGAGGCGGGCGGATCACCTGAGGTCAGGAGTTTGAGAACAGCCTGGCTAACATGCTGAAACCCTGTTTCTACTAAAAATACAAAAAAATTAGCCAGGCATGGTGGCTCACACTTGTAATCTCAGCACTTTGGGAATCTGAGGTGGGTGGATCACGAGGCCAGGAATTCGAAACCAGCCTGGCCAACATGGTGAACTCCCATCTCTACTGAAAAAAAAAAAAAAAAAAAAATTAGCCAGGCATGGTGGTGCATGCCTGTAGTCCCAGCTACTGGGGAAGCTGAGGCACAAGAATATCTTGAACCCAGGAGGCGGTGGTTGCAGTTAGCTGAGATCATGCCCCATACTCCAGCCTGGGTGACAGAATGAGACTCTGTTTCAAAAAAAGGTATAAGAATGTTCATAGTAGCTTCATTCATAATACATCCAAACTGAAAACAACTCAAATGCCCTTCAACAGGAAATAAATTGTGGCATATTATATAATGAAATACAATACAGGAATAAAAATAGTACCAAAAATAGTACCTGCTACAATTTGTTACAGGGATGGATCTCACAGACATCATATTGTTAAGTGAAATAAACCGAACACAGAAGAGTACGTAACATATGATTCCATTGATGTGAAGTTCAAGAACAAGCAAAACCAGTGGTTATTGATAGAGCTCAGAAGAGTGATTGCTTCTTGGGGTTGTATTACCTGGGAAACAGCATAAGAGAGCCTTTCATGGTACCAGAAATATTCTATATCTTGATCTATGTGTGGCTATACAGGTATATACATATATACACATATAATTATATGTAAGGTTCATCAAGCTCTATAATTAAAATTGTATATGTACATTTAAAATTATTTATTTTTCAGTGTATAAATTATACCTCAATTAAAACATTAAAGTGGTGAAATTTATATAAAAGAAGGATATTTTTAAATTATCATTAATAGCATTGGAGTGATAAGATACTGCATCTATAAACAAGAAGTACTGCATCTAAAAGTAGGGTCAGGCATGGTGGCTGATGCCTGTAATCCCAGAACTTTGGGAGGCCGAGGCGGGCGGATTGCCCGAGCTCAGGAGTTTGAGACCAGCCTGGCCAACATGGTAAAACCCTGTTTCTACTCAGAATGCAAAAATTAGCTGGATGTGATGACATATGCCTGTAGTCCCAGCTACTTGGGAGGCTGAGGCAGGAGAATCACTCGAACCCAGGAGACTGATATTCCATCTCAAAAACAAAGTAATAAAACCAGGAACAATATAGGAGAACAAGGCCAGGTGCGGTGACTCATGCCTGTAATCCCAGCGCATTGGGAGGCCAAGGTGGGCAGACTACCTGAGGTCAGCAGTTCGAGACTAGCCTGGCTAACAAGGTGAAACCCCGTCTCTATTAAAAATACAAAAATTAGCCGGGCGTGGTGGCACATACCTGTAATCCCAGCTACTCAGGAGGCTGAGGCAGAAGAATTGCTTGAGCCCAGGAGATGGAGGTTGCGGTGAGCCAACATCGTACCACTGCACGCTCCAGCCTGGGTGACAGAGTGAGACTAAGTCTCAAAAACAATAAAATAAAACCAGGAACAATTGGAGAACAAGAGAGAGGTCTTAAAAATTAAAAATAGGCTGGGCTGTGTAACTCATACCTGTAATCTCAGCACTTTGAGGGGCTGAGGCAGGTGGATGTCACTTGAGCTCAGAAGTTTGAGACTACTCTGGACAACATGGTGAAACCCTTGAGTCCAGGAGAATGAGACCAACTTGGGCAACATGGCACAACCCCAGCTCTACAAAAAATACAAAAATTAGCCAGGTGTGGTGGCACATGCCTGTAGTCCCAGCTACTTTGGAGGCTGAGGTGGGAGAATTACCTGAGCACAGAATGTCAAGGCTGCAGTCAACTGAGATTTTGCCACTGCACTCTAGCCTGGGCAACAGAGCAAGACCCTGTTTAAAAAGAAGAAGAATTAAAAACATTATAGATGGAATTTTAGTTCAATCAAAGGTTGAAAGGTAAAGTTGAGGAAACTCCCAGAAAGTGTAATAAAACACAAAAACCAAAGAGGTGGAAAATATGGGTAATAAAAATTTAGAAATGTATTCCATGTGATTGGGAATAACAGAAATTGCAGAAAGAGAGAATATGGAAGGGAGAAAATTATTTCAGATATGGTACAAGTAGATTTCCCCAAGCTTCATGAATGTCACTTGATTGGAAGTCACCATATTGAAAAGGCCTACTGTGTACCCAGCACACAAAGCCATGTTGTGAAATTTAAGAACACAGGTAGGGAAGGAGGAGAGGGAAGGAAAGAGAGAGAGAACACAGTTTTCATTCAAAGAAATAGAAAGAGTGGCATTGGAACTTTTCAAAAGCAACACGGGATGCTAAAAAATAGCAGAGAAGCGACTACAAAATTCTGAAGAAAAATTATTATTTTGAAACAGAGTCTTGCTTTGTCACCCAGCTGGAGTTCAGTGGCGTGATCTTGGTTCACTCACCGCAGCCTCAACTTCTCTGGCTCAAGGGATCCTCCCATTTCCGCTTCCCCAGTAGCTGGGACCACAGGTGGGTACCACCATGCCCGGCTAATTTTTTTGTATTTTTTGTAGAGACAGGATTTTGCTATTTTGCCCAGGCTGGTCTCGAACTCCTGAGCTCAAGGGATCTACCTGCTTCAGCCTCCCAAAGTGCTAGGATTACAGCCATGAGCCACCGCGACAGGCCAAGAAAAATTATTTTCAACCTAAAATTCTATACTCATCCAAATTTAAGTCAAGTATGAGAGTTAAATAAGGACATGTTAAGGCATACAAAGACTTCCCTCCTTAAAAAACAAAAACACCCTATGCGACTTTTGAGGAATCACCTACATAATGTGCTTTGGCAAATAAGGAAGATGAAGTGTTTTTATATTCAGAGACAATACTGAAAGGCTTTCACAGATTTGAAGTAGTCAAAGAAAATTAGATATATGCACATACAAAATTTTAACAATGAAAAAAACCCATTTGAATTCAAGGCTATAAAACAAAATTTGTGGGGAATATGAAAGCCATTCATGGTGGGGCGTGGTGGCTCATGCCTGTGATCCCAGCACTTTGGGAGGCCAAGGTGGGCAGATCATTTGCCATCAGGAGCTCGAGACCAGACTGTCCAACATGGCGAAATGCCGTGTCTACTAAAAATACAAAAATTAGCTGGGCATCGTGGCAGGGGCCTGTAATCCCAGCTACTCAGGAGGCTGAGTCAGGAGAATCGCTTGAACCTGGGAGGAGGTTACAGTGAGCTGAGATCACGCCACTGCACTCCAGCCTGGATGACAGAGCCAGACTCAGTCTCAAAAAAAAAAAGAAAGCCATTCATGCTATGTTATAGTACCAGACTCAGAAGTGAACAATATTCAGGTGGTCAAAATAATGTAAACAAACACTTCCTATCAACTCTGAAAAGTGTCATATCCCTAAATGGTGAAGATGGGAGGAGGAAAACAGTGGGTGCATAAGAGAAGCATGCTCAGTCTTCAAGGAATTGATTTCACTGAAAGATATAGAAACTGATTATAACTGACTTGAAGTAGAATACAAAATAAACGTGCAAAAATGTGTATTTAGTTGTGTGTGTCCTAATCTTGGCATGCTTGTCATACTTTTCCTGCATTAAATTTTTGCTTTTAAAGGGGTTAGTTAATGCTTCTGAATTTCATGTGGTCTGGGAACTCTGAAAACAGACTCCTCTGTTTGATGCCTCTCTTATTTCTTTTCTTTTTTGAGATGGAGTTTTGCTCTTGTCACTCAGGCTGGAGTGTAATGGTACCATCTCGGCTCACTGCAATCTCTGTTTCCTGAGTTCAAGTGATTCTCCTGCCTCAGCCTCATGAGTAGCTGGGATTATAGGCACGCGCCTCCATGGCTGGCTAATTTTTTGTATTTTTAGTAGAGACAGGGTTTCACCATGTTGGTCAGGCTGGTCTTGAACTCCTAACCTCAGGTGATCCACCTGCCTTGGCCTCCCAAAGTACTGGGATTGCAGGTGTGAGCCACTGCACGGTGACCCTCTTATTTCTACTGAGAACTTTGCATGCCTTTTGGGTCAGCTGTGTGGCCTTTCAGGAAATTTAACTACACAACTACTGATCAAAACTGACCTATCAGGAAATCAAGAAATGGACAGAGGAGGGGTTTGTTACAGTTCAAAAGAATGTGGAAAAAAATGAAACTCTACTTAGATAAAGCAAAGGATATGAGAAAGTAAAACTTATTCTGAAGGATGAGGCTGTGTTTATGAGCTGCAATCTTGCTAGTGATTTAAGAGATTGGCTTGTTCTCTAGGATTTACATTAGCAACACTTGCAAACCTAAAGTGTAGGATTGTAGATTTAAAAAGAAAACACGGCCGGGCGCGGTGGCTCAAGCCTGTAATCCCAGCACTTTGGGAGGCCGAGGCGGGTGGATCACGAGGTCAAGAGATCGAGACCATCCTGGTCAGCACGGTGAAACCCCGTCTCTACTAAAAATGCAAAAAA
>NW_016107426.1:2712692-2713538 GCF_001604975.1 Cebus imitator | reverse complement strand
AGCCTGGGTAACAAGAGCGAAACTCCGTCTCAAAAAAAAAAAATTTTTTTTTAATAAATAAATAAATAAATAAAAGGCTGGGGCAAAAGAATATGAAGAAAAACTGGCACATGCAGGTCCCTAATTCGAAGGCATTTCTTCTGTCTACTAGAGGAAACCAGACAGGTACTGCGGTGAAGATAGCACAGTGTAGAAGATTATCAAACAGGGGGGCGCAGTGGTTCACACCTGTAATCCCAGAACTTTGTGAGGCTGAGGTGGGCAGATCACAAGGTCAGAAGATCAAGACCATCCTAGCCAACGTGGTGAAACCCCGTCTCTACTAAAAATACAAACATATGCTGGTCCTGGTGGCATGTGCCTATAATCCCAGCTACTTGGGAGCCTGAAGCAGGAGAATGGCTTGAACCAAGGAGTTGGAGGTTGCAGTGAGCCAAGATCACACCACTACACTGCAGCCTGGCAACAAAGCGAGACTCCGTCTCAAAAAGAAAAAATAAAAAAGAAATAAAAAAATAAAAGAGGCACAGATACAAGCCAAAAGCAGCAGCCGTCCTTTTGAATTGGAGTCATGAGTGCTGGGGTCAGGAAGGATGGGCCCTGTGAGCCTGTGCCTTGGAGGATGGGTGGGGCATGTGGCTGGACTTCATAAAACCAAAGCCCTTGGTCAGGCACATGGCTCACGCCTATAATCCCAGCACTTTGGGAGGCAGAGGCACGTGGATCACGGGAGGTCGGGAGTGGAGACCAGCTTGGCCAACATGGAGAAACCCTGTATCTACAAAATATACAAAATTAGCTGGGCGTGGTGGGGCATGCCTGTAATCCCAGCTACTCGGGAGGCTG
>NW_016107426.1:2708324-2710007 GCF_001604975.1 Cebus imitator | reverse complement strand
GGCAGGAGAATCGCTTGAACCCGGGAAGTGGAGGTTGTGGTGAGCCGAGATCCTGCCACTGCACTCCAGCCTGGGTAACAAGAGTGAAACTTTGTCTCAAACAAAAGAAAAGAAAAAAAAACGAGCCCCACCAGAAAGAAATTACAGATGTTTCTGACCCTTGTTAAGGGATTAATAAGATTTATAGAGTTAATGGTGCAGTCTGGACCTGAGGGCTGGAATCAATTTCCCTGAGACACTCACTTCCATCCAGCAGAAAGTAGGAGGGTGTCCAGCGAGTCACTCTCTGACTGGAAACTGCTGACACCAGGCACAAGCAGGTTGCTGACTCAGGCGGAGGGGAGCATCCAAACCCTCATCACCCTCAGTGTATGAATCTTCACTGCAGCCATTGGAGCAGGGCCAGACTTGCAAATGGCCTTTCATGCTACTTACCAAGAGTGAGTGTTCACTACTTTTTCTCCGCTGGGCAGAGGAATACATGACAGTGACTTTCTTGGCATTCTCTCCTGACAGAAGTCAGTGAATTCAAAAGGTAGAGAGTCGGGTAAACTTTGCGTTTCTGTACAGGCCCAAAGCTGGAAGTTGTACAAATACAATCACGTTTGTGGGTTTGCCTATTTATTATCACATCATTGAAAACCAGATGGATGTCAGTTGACAGAGGAAGAGAAGATTCATGCAAAAAAAAAACAAACAAAAAAAAAAAACGGATGAAACATTTTCATGAAGTTTAAAGACAGGGAAAACAATATTGTATTTGTGGAGATACCTACCTGTGAAGTAAGATGATGAAAACAAGCATGATGGGCTGGGTGCCATGGCTCACACCTGTAATCCCAGCACTTTGGGAGGTTGATGTGGGTGGATCACAAGGTCAGGAGTTCGAGAACCACCTGGCCAAGATGGTAAAACCCTGTCTGTACTAAAAATACAGAAAAAATTAGCCAGGTGTGGTAGCATTCGCCTATAATCCCAGCTACTTGGGAGGCTGAGGAAGGAGAATTGCTTGAACCCAGGAGGTGGAGGTTGCAGTGAGCCAAGATCATGCCACGGCACTCCAGCCTGGGCCATAGAGCAAGACTCTGTCTCAAAAAACAAACAAAACAAAACAAAACAAACCCACAAACAACAGCAAAGAAAAACAAGCATGAGGATAGTAAATGCAGAGAGGCAGACGCACAGAGCGTCTGCTTGTGTTTGTATTGCTCTATTTCGTAGTCTGAGTGATAATGGTAAGGGTGTTTCCCATTACTCTGTATACTCTTGTGTGTGCCAATATTTGATATTTAATAATATTTAAACATTTAATAATTTTTTTGTCTCAAGAAGTATTTTACCTTTTTCTGAGCTTTATTGGAATATCCTGAATAGCTGGGATTACAGGCATGCACCACCATACCTGGCTCATTTTTGTATATATTTAGTAGAGATGAGGTTTCGCCATATTGGCCAGGCTGGTCTCAAACCCTTGATCTCAGGTGACTGCCCACCTCGGTCTCCCAAAGTGCTGGGATTACAGGCATGGGCCACCTCACCCAGCCAAAACGGACCTACTCTTACGTGTTCAATTGTTTTTTTACCAAAGTATCCAAGGAATTTGATAGGGAAATTAAGTCTGTTCAACAAACGATACTGGCACAGTTGTCTATGTAAAAAGATATTAAGTAATTTGTTTTCCAG
>NW_016107426.1:2701758-2708202 GCF_001604975.1 Cebus imitator | reverse complement strand
TTTGAGATGGAGCCTTGCTCTGTCACCCAGGCTGGAGTACAGTGGTGCAATCTTAGCTCACTGCAACCTCTGCCTCTCAGGTTCAAGTGATTCTCCTGCCTCAGACTCCCAAGTAGCTTGGATTACAGGCTCCCGCCACCATGCCCAGCTAATTTTTGTATTTTTAGTAGAGACAGAGTTTCACCATATTGGCCAGGCTGGTCTCGAACTCCTGACCTCAGGTGATCTGCCTGCCCTGGCCTCCCAAAGTGCTGGGATTACAGACATGAGCTACCATGCCCGGCCCCCATTTCGTATTTCAAAGATATTTTAGTGCTCATCAGAGCTTTTAAATTAATAGGATGATTCCACTTAAGTTGATGTGATAGGAAGATGATTTGACTTTATTATTTGGTCTTTGTGACCTCAATGAAGGCAAAAGTATAAACTTTTTGTTGTTTTTGAGACAGAGTCTCACTCTGTCACCCAGGCTCGAGGGCAATGGTGTGATCTCAGCTCTCTGCCTCCCAAATTCAAGTGATTCTCCTGACTCAGACTCCCAAGTAGCTGGGATCACAGGCTCGTGCCGCCACACCTGGTTAATTATTATTATTTTTTTTTAAGTAGAGTCACACTCCTGACCTCAAGTGATCTTCCCATCTCAGCCTCCCAAAGTGTTGGGATTACAGGTGTGAGCCACCACGCCTAACCTGTTTTTTTGTTTTTAATACCAAAAACATTTTTTGCTTTCCTGTAGATGTACCTGTGCATCACATTATGACAAAAAGAAAACTACACACAAACTAATAAAAATAACTGCATCTTCTTATCCCTGCTTAACAGATGAGGAAACAGATCCAAGCACACACATCCAGGACTTGGAAGAACAGATGATGGAACTGGGGTCTACCTGATGCCACCACCTTTGCTCTTACAAAATTAAATGTAAATATGTAGGACTTCAGTGGTGAGGTGCTTATCTGATCGAGAGCCTGACTTTAGCATAAGATTAGTCATCTGTACGAATCACTATATCCAGGAGGTTGGGATAACTGGAATTGTTGGCCCATCAAATACCACTTCTGATAAACAATCAGTATCAAAAGGTTTTAAATGCTCATACTTTTGATGTGGTCATTTCAGCTTTAGGAATCAATCCCAAAGACAAACAGACATGTGTTTGCCAAATCAGATTTTCATTACAGCCTTATTTATAATAGCAAAAATTTGGGAACAGTAGAAATATTCAACAATAGAGAAATGTTTAAAATAAATCCCAGTATATTCATGATGAATGATTATGCAGACATTCAAAATAATTTTTTGAAGAATGTTTCAAATGTTTGCAATATATTAAGTAAAAAATATGATATAAATATATAAAGCCAAAAATAGAGTACACCCAAATTTCCTTATTCTAACTGGTTTTGCCAACATTTTATTATCCTGACCCTCAAAGACTAACTTTCAGGAGAAGAAAGATATTTATCTTTCTGTTTTATAAACCAAAACGAACACAGGCACAATTTACTTCCACCTGGATCTTCGTCCAACTTGACCCAAACAAGCTTCTTTGAGGAAAACTGATACTCTCAACACTGAGATTTGTTTTGCATAAAAGGATTCCAGCCTGGGTTCCTCACCTGTATGTTTCTTCTCGTTTTTAGCTGAAGTCAATCTGTCCCAAGAAGAAACAGTACTTGCTGATTACTGAGCTGCCTTCCAGGTGTGGAGAGATAGTATCTGGGAGCCCAGCACTGTGTCTGGTCTGCAGAATCTGAAGTTACCTGGAGCAGTGAGAGCAAGCCTAGAGGTTTCCGCTCGGCAGCCTGGGCGGGTCTCTTCTTTGTTAGGTTTGCTTCCATACCCTCCATAGATCAGGCAGAAAATATCAACAGGGCCGCCGTCTTCAGAAAAGGTCGATCTAGGCCGGGCGTGGTGGCTCTGGCCTGTAATCCAAGCACTTTGGAGGCCAAGGCGGGCGGATCACCTGAGGTTGGGAGTTCAAGACCAGCCTGACCAACATGGTGAAATCCCGTCTTAAAAAGAAAGAAAGAAAGAAAAGGTCGATCTCTGTTAGAGTGCTGGGCTGCATAAGCTACCCTACCTCAGGGATCCTCCTGCCAAGGAATTTTATAGCCAGCCTTGTGCAGCTGTAGCCTTGTGGGACTGCTGAGAAAGTTCAACAAGCAGAGATCTAGGTATAGGTCACCTGCTAAGGTCTAGGGCTCCTGGCACCCTGCTCCTAAAGGTGACGAAAGTAGGGTAGTCTGTTGCACCAGAACAACTGGCTATGGTCTTAGCAAGGTAAGTCCACCCTGATGATGAGTTCTGCAGTGGCATTGCTCAAGACCATCCAAACCCTGATGATGGACATAGTGATATCCACCGGACCCACGTTAACACAGTTCCCTCTAAAGGACAATCATTGCAGCCCTTGTCAACACCTGAAAGTTAACTTACTCCACCTGCTCCAACCCTACCTACCTTCCTACTACAAAATCATAATGAATCCCACGAGTCCATCTTCCTCTTAGCGCCACAAGGTAACTTAGGCCAGAATAGCGGTTCCAACAGCATATGCTGCCTAGAATAGTCTACTGGTAAATATCCCTCTTTAATTTTTATTGGCATATAAAATACATACAGCAGCATACACAAAGTGCACTTAAGTGTGTACAGTTCAATGAATTCATGCACATGTATACACCTATGTGACTATTCAGATCATTATAAAACATTTTCAGAAATAAAAAAACAAAACAAAAAAACATTTTCATACTACAAAAGCCTCCTCTATTCTCCCTAGTCAATACAGAAGTTACCACTATTCTGAATCTTATTACTAGAGTTTTCTTTCTTTCTTTCTTTTTTTTAGATGGAGTCTTGCTCTGTCACCTAGACTATAGTGCAATGGCAAAATCTCAGCTCATTGCAACCTCTGCCTCCCAGGTGCAAGCGATATGGGCTCACTGTAACCTCCGCCTCCTAGGTTCAAGAGATCTCGTCTCACTGCAACCTCCACCTCCCGGGTTCAAGCAATTCTCCTGCCTCAGCCTCCCAGGTAGCTGGGATTACAAGCACGTGCCACCATGCCTGGCTAATTTTTGTATTTTCAGTAGAGGCAGGGTTTCACCATATTGGCCAGGCTGGTCTCAAACTCCTGACCTCAGGTGATCCACCCACCTCAGCCTCCCAAAGTGCTGGGATTACAGGCAAGAGTCACCGGCCCAGCCTCTTTTCTTTTCCCTTTTTGAGACGGAGCCTCGCTCTTTTGTCCAGGCTGGAATGCAGTGGTGTGATCTCAGCTCACTGCAACCTCCACCTCCCGGGATCAAGTGATTCTCCTACCTCAGCCTCCCGAGTAGCTGAGATTACAGGCCCACACCACCATGTCCAGCTAATTTTTATATTTTTAGTAGAGACAGGGTTTCACCATACTGACCAGGCTGGTCTTGAACTCCTGACCTCATGCCGCTGGTCTTGGCCTCCCAAAGTGCTGAGATTACAGTTGTGAGCCACCACACCCGGCTTCTTTTCTTTTCCTTTTGTTTTTCCTTTTTTTTTTTTTCTTGAGATGGAGTCTTGCCCTGTTGCCCAGGCTAGAGTACAGTGGTGCGATCTCAGCTCACTGCAACCTCCGCCTCCCAGGTTCAAGCGATTCTCCTGACTCAGCCTCCCAATTAGCTGGGATTACAGATGCAAGCCATCACGCCCAGCTAATTTTTTTGTATTTAGTAGAGATGGGGTTTCACATGTTGGTCAGGTGAGTCCTTGAACTTCTGACCTGAGGTGATCTGCCCTCCTCAGCCTCCCAAAGTGCTGGAATACAAGCATGAGCATGAGCCACTGCACCTGGCCAGTGTTTTTGTTTGTTTGTTTTTATTTTTGTTTTGTTTTGTTTTAGACAGAGTATCACTCTGTCATCCAGGCTGGAGTGCAATGATGTGATCTTGACTCACTGCAACCTCCGCCTCCTGGGTTCAAGCAATTCTCCTGCCTCAGTCTCCCGGGTAGCTGGGATTACAGGTGCATGCCACCACTCCCGGCTCATTTTTGTATTTTTAGTAGAGACAAGGTTTCACCCTGTAGCCAGGATGGTCTCGATCGCCTGACCTCGTGATCCACCTCCCTCAGCCTCCCAAAGTGCTGGGATTACAGTGCTGGGGTTACAGAGCCACCGAGCCTGGCCCCAGTTTTCTTTTCATGCTCTTGGTCTGGCTCCTTTTGCTTGGTTGATCTGGGAGATTCAGTTATATCGTTGCATGTAGCAGTGGTTTGTTCTTTTTTGTTACTGTGCAGCATTCCATTATCTACATACGTCACAGCTCATTTGTCCATTGTCCATTTTTCTTTTTTTTGAGATGAAGTCTCACTCTGTCACCCAGGCTACAGTGTGGTAGCATGATCTTGGCTCACTGCAGCCTCTGCCTCCTGGGTTCCAGAGATCCTCCTGCCTCAGCTTCCTTGCTGGCTGTGATTACAGGTACATGCCACCATGCCCAGCTAATTTTTGTATTTTTAGGAGAGACGGACTTTTGTCATGTTGGTCAAGCTGGTCTTTTTATTTTTATTTTTATTTTTTAGAGATGGGGTTTCACCATGTTGGCCAGGCTGGTCTTGCACTCCTGACCTCAGGTGATCCACCCGCCTTGGCCTCCCAAAGTGCTGGGCTCACAGGCATGAGCCACCATGCCCCGCCTGCCCATTCTCCTTTTGATGGATGTGTGAGTTGTCACCAGCTTGAAGTTGCCATTAATGAAATTGCTATGGACACTCTTGAACATATTGCTCGGTGGACATATGCACTTATTTCACGTGGGTGTATAACTAGGAGTGGAATTACCGGGTTACCACACACATGTGTCCAGTTTTGGTAGATCTTGCAAGACACTTTTCCAAAGTAGCTGAACCAATGTACACTCCCACCAGCAACGTACAAGAATTCTAGTTGCTCCATAATTTCACCAGTAATTAACATTAGTGTGGGGATATGGTGGTATACCATTGTGGTTTTAATTTGTATTTCTCCAGTGTTTATTGGTTATTCAATTTGAGTTTCTCCATTTTTTTTTTTTTTTAAACAGAGGCTTGCTCTGTTGCCCAGTCTGGAGTTCAGTGATGTGATCTCTGCTCACTGCAACCTGTCTCCCAGGTTCAAATGATTCTCCTGCCTCAGCCTCCTGAGTAGCTGGGATTACAGGTGCTCACCACCACACCTGGCTAAGTTTTGTATTTTTAGTAGAGCTGGGGTTTTGCCATGTTGGCCAGGGGTCTTGAACTCCTAACCTCAGGTGATCCGCCCATCTTGGCCTCCCAAAGTGCTGGGATTATAGGCATGAGCCACCACGCCTGGCTGAGTTTATCCAATATTATTGGCCACTTGGATATCTTCTTTTTAAGTGAAATACCTGATCTGGTATTTCATCCATTTTATTTTTACAATTTATTATAACCTGGGGAACAAGAAGTAGTTTCTTCCATTTTAAAGCAAGAGACGCTGCTGTTGTTTTCATTAACTTGTAGTTCTTTATACATTCGGACCACAAATTTGTGCTAGATAGTGCTATTGTCAACATGGTTAAGCTAGAAATCATGATTCTTCTGAGTGACAGGTCTCCCTCTGTCACTCAGGCTGGAATGCAGTGGTGTGATCATGGTTCACTGCATCTCAACCTCTTGGCTCAAATGATCCTCCCGTCTGAGCCTCCCAAGTAGCTAGGATTACATGTACATGCCACCATTCCCAGCTAATTTTTTTAAAGTTATTTTTTGTAAAGATGGGGTCTTGCTATACTGCCCTGGCTGATCTCAAACTCCTGGCCTCCAGTGATCTCTTCGCCTTGTCCTCCCAAAGTGCTGGGATTATAGGTGTGAGCCACTGTGCCCAGCCCATTTTTCATCTTTTGAGGTTAGACTGAATTTCGGAAATGACCAAAGCCCTTCATGTCCAGTCTGCAGCAAGGTGGATGATTGATATAGGAGTTAACATTTTGTTCAAAACTCAAAACAACGTGAAGGAGGGAAGCTGGAGCTGATTTCTAGAGAGGAGCAAGGAAGAGCATCCTCTCCGTCATGACGCCCTGACAATTGATGGTTTTGTTCTATCTGGGGCCTGGCCCACTCACAGTGGAACAGGAATGACCAGGAAGGACAGGGCACACTTGATTGCCTTAGGCATTTGTTTCTTTGTGTTTTACTGATTCACAATAGTTCACCGTGTCTTTGATGTTCTCGACTTCTTCAAAAGGAAAAAGTAATCTTAACACAATGTGCAAAAATGTACACTTAACTTTTCTTCTGAGTAAATCAAGGAAAAAATATGGTCTGCGAACTGGTGTTTAATTTCTCTCTCTCCCTACTCCTTGGCCTCCTTTTGCTCTCCTGGTCCCTCATTTGTAGGCACTGCCCCCTCCTTTAATTTCTCCATACTCCCATTCCTTTTTTTTTTTTTTTTTTTTTTTT
>NW_016107426.1:2698278-2700208 GCF_001604975.1 Cebus imitator | reverse complement strand
AAAAATTGCAGGCTGGGCACAGTGGCTCATGCCTGTAATCCCAGCACTTTAGAAGGCTGAGGCGGGCAGATCATGAGGTCAGGAGTTCGAGACCAGCCTGGCCAATATGATGAAAGCCTGTCTCTACTAAAAATAGAAAAAATTAGCCAGGTGTGGTAGTGGGCACCTGTAATTCAAGGTACCCAGGAGGCTGAGGCAGGAGAATTGCTTGAGCCCAGGAGGCGGAGGTTGCAATGAGCCACTATCACGCCACTGCACTCCAGCCTGGGAGACAAAGTGAGACTCTGTCTCAAACAAATAAATAAATAGTAAAATTAAAAAAAAAATGTAAATGCTTGTTGAATGGAACTCTATATATTCAACAAGCAAGGATTATCTCTTCTCTATTCATGCACTCGTTTATCACATTATAGTTTTATCGTTTTCTTTGAATAAATCTCTGGTTCTAAATCAAGTCAATAAAATTTTATTACTATTGTGAAAAGAAGCTGTTTATATTGCATTTTCACTGTATGAAAATAGAACAGAAAAATATAATGAATTTTTATCATATACTGTAAAATCTTGCTTTAATTTAAATTTTAAATACTTCCAGTTTTAGGCTGACATCTGTGATAATGGAATCAAAAGATAACATTAAGAAAATGAAAACACAAGCCAACCATTGAGAGAAGATATTTGCAAATCACGTATCTGATAAAAAACTTGTATCCAGAATACATAGAGCTCTTACACTTCAATAATAAGGCAAACAACACTCAATTTGAAAAATGGGCAAAAGACTTGAATAAACATTTCACCAAAAAAGACGTGCAAGTGGCTAATAAAGCACAGGAAAATGTGCTCAGCATCACTAGTCATTACGGAAATGCAGCTTTAAACCACAACGAGATAGTGTGTCACTCACACTAAAATGGCTATAATTACAAAGACAGAAAAGAGCAAGTGTTGGCGAGGAAGCAGAGAAACTGGAACCCGAACGGAAAAATGGTAGAGCCATTTGGGAAAACAGGTAGTGGCTTTCTTTGTTGTTGTTGTTGTTTTTTTGAGATGAAGTTTCACTCCTGTTGCCCAGGCTGGAGTGCAATGATGCAATGGCTCACCGCAACCTCCCCCTCCCAGGTCTGAGCGATTCTCCTGCTTCAGTCTCCAGAGTAGCTGGGATTGCAGGCATGTGCCACTACGCCCGGCTAATTTTGTATTTTTAGTAGAGACGGGGGTTTCTCCTTGTTAGTCATGCTGGTCTCGAACTCCTGACCTCAGGTAATCTGCCTGCCTCGGCCTCCCAAAGTGCTGGGATTCCAGGCGTAAGCCACTGCACCCAGCCAGGTAGTGTTTTTAAAATATAAATTTGTGTCCTAAAACCCAGCCATTCAATTCCTAGGAATGTACCCAACAAAAATAAAAACATATACCCACACACAAAAAAACGCAGTCAAATGTTCACAGCAGAATTCTTCATAATAGCTCAAAACTGGAAACAACCTAAATGTCCATTTCCTGTTGAATAGTTAAACAAAATGTGGGCTGAGATAGGTGGATCACCTGAGGTAAGGAGTTCAAGACCAGCCTGGCCAACATGGCGAAATTCCATCTGTACTAAAAATACAAAAATTAGCTGGGCGTGATGGCACAAGCCTGAGAGGCTGAGGCAGGAGAATCAGTTGAACGCAGGAGGCGGAGGTTGCAGTGAGTCGAGATCACGCCATTGCACTCCAGCCTGGGCGACAGAGCGAGACTCCGTCTCAAAAAAACAAAACAAAACAGAAATGTGGTATATCCATATAATAGAATATGATTTGGCAACAAAAATGAATGTAATTCCAATACATGCTTCAACATGGATGAACTTCAAAACATTATGCTGAGTAACACATTATGCCAAGTGACGGAAGCCAGACACAACCACCATATATATATATATATATAT
>NW_016107426.1:2696257-2697963 GCF_001604975.1 Cebus imitator | reverse complement strand
TTGACCAGGATGGTCTCGATCTCTTGACCTCGTGATCCACCCGCCTCGGCCTCCCAAAGTGCTGGGATTACAGGCTTGAGCCACCGCGCCCGGCCAACAACCACTATATTTTATATGATTTCATTTATATAAAATGTCCAGGAGAGGAAAATTTATAGCAACAGATGGCAAATCTGTGGTAGGCTGGGGCTGGGGGTGGGAGGAGACAGTAACCGCATGAGGTGAGTTTTAGGAGTAATAAAAATGTTCTATAATGAATTGTGATGGTAATTGTACAACTTTATACATTTCTTCTTTTTTGAGACAGAGTTTTGATCTTATTGCCCAGGCTAGAGTACAATGGCACGATCTCGCTCACTGCAGCCTCTGCCTCCAGGATTCAAGTGATTCTCCTGCCTCAGCCTCCCAAGTTGCTGGGATTACAGGCGCCCACCACCATGCCTGGTTAATTTTTTTTTTTTTTTTTTGAGACCAAGTCCCACTCTATTGCCCAGGCTGGAGTGCAATGACATGATCTCAGTTCACTGCAAACTCCACATCCCAGGTTCAAGCTATTCTCCTGCTTCAGCCTCCCGAGTAGCTAGTACTTCAGGCAAGTGTCATCATGCCCGGCTAATTTGTGTAATTTTAGTAGAAACGGGGTTTTATCATATTGGTCAGGCTGGTCTTGAACTCCTGACCTCAGTGATCCACTCACCTTGGCCTCCCAAAGTGCTGGGATTACAGATGCGAGCCACTGTGCCCGGCCTTTGTATTTTCAGTAGAGACAGGGTTTTGCCATATCAGCCAGGCTGGTCTTGAACTCCTGATCTCAGGTATTCTGCCTGTCTTGAACGCCGAAAATGTTGGGATTACAGGCGTGAGCCACCACACCCAGCCACACATTTCTTATAAATCACTGAATTACGCACTTACAATGGCTGAATGTGTAAATTATACCTCAATAAAGCTGTTTCTTAAAAATAGGTACCTAATTATGTTAGTGTTTTAATCAAGAAAGGATGCTGAATTGTAATCAGCGCTAGGAAGCTGGCAGAAATCTCTATTTAGTCAGAAGAGTTGGCTTTTTTTTTTTTTTCAGAGGGAAGCAATTGTTCCCAGAGGAGCCTACTCAGGAAAGTCTGAGCAACCTTGTGAAAAAGGAATGTTGAACTGTGTGTCCTGTTGATGCCACTGTTTCTATTAACTCCACTCATCATTCAACAAAAGTCATACAGTGCTCACTTAATTGCCAAGTATTATTTGTCAAACTGGAGGGGGATAATCAAAAATGAAAAGGCAAGGTCTGGCCTCTGACTTGTCAGCATTTCAAAACTTGGGCTCCATTTAGCTGTCTTGGCCTTTCTTCCTTGTCTAGCCACTACCCTCTCTCCTGGACCTCGTAGCTGACATCCTTGCTTTTTCCACTTCCTCGCCTCTGCCTTTTTTTCCTTTTTACCTATATTTCAATCATATAGGAAGGTATAGAGAAAAATATGTGAACATCAATGCTCCAGTTAGCTGTTAATCTTATAGATCTCTTTTAGATCTTAATCTTAGGTCTTTTGTTTATTTTTACTTTTATTTATTTATTCACTTATTTATTTTGAGACAGAGTCTCACTCTGTCACTTAGGTTGGAGTGCAGTGGCACGATCTCGGCTCATTGCAACCTCCACCTCCTGGATTCAAGCAATTTTCCTGCCTCAGCCTCCTGAGTAGCTGGGA
>NW_016107426.1:2689250-2695813 GCF_001604975.1 Cebus imitator | reverse complement strand
CCTCGGCCTCCCAAAGTGCTGGGATTACAGGCTTGAGCCACCGCGCCCGGCCTAAGCAAGGTTTTTATGGGATCTAAACCTAGGAGGGGAAATGCTGGGTGATATGGCATATGGTTTGGCAAACTTGATAGATAGTTCTAAATTTCTGCTCAATTGTCCAACTGACACATATTAGCAGAGCACCTGAGAATTCCCATTTATCCACACCTTTGTCAACATACAGTTTATTAAATTTTACCTACATTAAAGTTGTAGGCCGGGTGTGATGGCTCATGCCTGTCATCCCAGCACTTTGGAAGGCCGAGGTGGGTAGATCGTTTCACTCTAGGAGTTCGAGACCAGCCAGAGCAACACAGCGAGACCTTGTTTCTACAAAAGATACAAAAAAACACCTGTAGTCCCAGCTACTCGGGAGGCTGAGGAGGAAGGATTGCTTGAGCCTGGGAAGCTGAGGTTGTAGTGAGCCGTGATCATGCTGCCGCATTCCAGCCTGAATGACAGAGTGGAGGTCTCAAAAAAAAGGTACAAAATGGTAACCCACTGTGGTTTTTAATTTGCCTCTTCCTGATTACAAGGAAGTTGAGCATATTTCATGTATTTGTTGGCACTTCAGATTTCCTCCTCTGTAAGTTTTCTGTTATTCCTTGACTATTTTCGTATTAGATGATTTGTCTTTTTCTTATTGATTTTTTGTGCCTCTTCAATCTTTGTTATATGCATTTATCTTTTTTCCGTCTACTTTTCTTTATTTCTCATGATCTTTGTTAAACAGAATTTTAAAAGTTTGAATGTTAACAAATATATAAGCTTTTCTTTGCGATTGTGTTTTTTCTATCTTGTTAAGAAAGCCAGTTGGGTGCGGTGGCTCAAACCTGTAATCCCAGCACTTTGGGAAGCTGAGGCAGGAAAACTACTTGAGCCAAGGTGGAGGCCAGCCCCGGCAACACGGTGAGACCCTGTCTCTGAAAATTAAAAGAAATCAGTTGGGCGTGGTGGAGCGTGTCTTTGGTCTAACCTACTTCGGAGGCTGAGGCAGGAGGATCACTTGAGCCCAGGAGGTCCAGGCTGCAGTGAGCCGTGATAGTGCCACTGAACTCCAACCTGGATGACAGAGTGAGACCCTGTCTCAAAAAAACAAACAAACAAAAAAAACGAAAAGAAAAGAAAAAGAAGCCGAGTGCGGTGGCTCACGCCTGTAATCCCAGGACTTTGGGAGGCCGAGGCGGGTGGATCACCTGAGGTCAGGAGTACAAGACCAGTCTGGCCAAATGGTGAAACCCTGTCTCTACTAAAAATACAAAATTAGTCAGTCGTGGTGGCACGCACCTGTAATCCCAGTTACTGGGAGCCTGAGGCAAGAGAATCTCTTGAACCCGGGAGGTTGCAGTGAGCTGAGATCGTGCCACTACACTCCAGCTTTCATGGCAAGAGTGAAAAATAAATAAACAAATAACAATTTCAACACTGCCACCAATCAGATGATTGCCATAAACACTTTACACAATTTTTAGCCGTCCTTTTTTTCCTCAGAGTACATTCTACTTGGATAAGGAATTATGACTACATTTTAAACTAACTTGAAACAGGCCCTCTCTGTGTCTGTGCCACGAATTTGATTTACAGTTCAGTTCTTTTGTTTTGTTTTGCTTTCCATTTTTAAGAGATTGCTTTTAAAATTTAATTTTGTTTTATAATTATGTAAATATTTACATAGATCCTAAATCTAATTTATGAACAAACAAAAAATTTAAATATTAGCTTTATTCCTCTTTTTTACTCTCTCCTTCTACAGATAACCTTTCAAAAAATGTTATGGCTTATACCTCCCATACATTTTTTTTTTTCTTCTTGAGACAGAGTCTCATTCTACACCCAGGCTGGAGTGCAATGACAAGATCTTGGCTCACTGTAACCTCCATCTCCTGGGTTCAAGTGATTCTCCTGCCTCAGCCCCGTAACTAGCTGGGACTACAGGCACTCGCCACTATACCTGGCTAATTTTTGTATATTTTTAGTAGAGACGGGGTTTCACCATGTTGGCCAGGCTGGTCTTGAACTCCTGACTTCAGGTGATCTGCCTGCCTCAGCCTCCCAAAGTGCTGGGATTACAGGCATGAGCCACTGCACCCGGCCCCATTCTTTTTAAATTCAAGCAATTATTTTACATAAACAGTTTTCATTATGAGCTCCATTTTACGTACTCTCTCCCTCTATTTCTCTCTCAGCAGATTTTCTGGTGTTGAGGAATACTACCTCAACAACCCTCTTTGAATTCCTTCACACGGAAGGAGGGCCTGCCAGGGAGAAGAATCAGGCACAGTTATTGGGACCAATCATGACTTCTCAGGCCAAGAAGGCACTGCTGGGGATCAGGAGAGAACGCAGTCCCAACCAGCTGTGGGCACCCTGAGTGCGGCAGGGGAAGGTGGAAGCGTAGCTGGAGATTTTCTTCTCACAGAGGTTCCATTTTCCCCTGCCAGACAATTAAGTGGAGGTTCCTCTAGATGACCTGGCTTTGTGATCTGTTTTCCTCTGAAGATTTCAATATTTGTAGAAACATAAGGTTTGTGGAGAACTTTGAGAAATCACATTTTTTGTTTCCTGGCTAGGGATGGGAGGTGCGGGACATGAGGTTCTTCTCCCAAACCCAGCCCACCACTGCCCAGGAACCACTTCGGTCTCTACCTGTTCAGTGGCCCTTGTGCCAAGTGGCTACCTTGGATGGCCTCTGCAGGTTCCATGTGTTGGTGGGTAGACATGACCCACTACACCACTCAACGCTTCCTTATTTCTGGAAGCTAGAACAGTATGAACCCTAACTGTGTGTTCTCAGTTCTTGGAGGACCTCAAGGACTACACTATGAATAGGTCAGATATCCTAGCTTCCGGAGGGCCATCACCCTGGATTCCAGTCCCTCATAGCCCGTGATTCATCATCACATCAATCTTGGGATTCCCCTGGCCCTCTGTGACCATCTCCTGCATCTTCTCCCTCTTCCCCTTCCACTCAGCCCTGGAGGACAACACCTCCTGTTCGTACACAGACACCAATTCCACTGACCTAAACCGTGATTCTAGGTATTATGAGTGAGGTACTAGATTCCTAGTGGTGGCAACTCTAACACCTGGTCCCTTGTGAGGGGCACAGGCTGGGGGACAGACAGAGGAACTGGAGAACTGCCTCAAGCGCCTTTACCATCTCAAGGCATCACCTCCCTTTGGGAGGGGAAGTCTCTCTAGGGTCAGGCCCCAGATATCAAACCATCGGAAACACAAAAAATAAAAAGGTGTGACTAACATAGTAGTCCCTCCTCACCCTTGGTTTCACTTTCTGCGGTGTTAGCGACCGACGGTCAACTGTGGTCTGAAAATATTAAGTGTATTAAATGGAAAACTCCAGAAATAAACTTTTTTTTTGAGATGAAGTCTTCCTCTGTTGCCCAGGCTGGAGTGCAGTGGCATCATCTTGGCTCACTGCAACGTTCACCTCCTGGGTTCAAGCAATTCTCTTGCCTCAGCCTCCTGAGTAGCTGGGATAGCAGGGATCGCAGGCATCAGCCACCATCCCCAGCTAATTTTTGTATTTTTAGTAGAGACGAGGTTTCACCATGTTGGGTCAGGCTCGTCTCGAACTCCTGACTTCATGATCCACACACCTCAGCCTCCCAAAGTGCTGGGATTACAGGCATGAGCCACTGCACTCAGCAAAATCAACTATTTATAAATGTTATTTTATTTTACTTTTATTTATTCATTTTTTGAGATGGAGTCTCAGTCTGTCACCCAGGCTGGAGTGCAATGATGCAATCTCTGCTCACTGCAAACTCCGCCTCCCGGGTTCAAGCGATGCTCCTGCCTCAGCCTCCCAATTAGCTGGGATTACAGGTGCATGGCACTATGCCAGGCTAATTTTTTTTGTATTTTTGTAGAGACAGGTTTTCGCCAGTTGCTCAGGCTGGTCTCTAACTCCTAACCTTAAGTGATCTGCCTACTTCGGCCTCCCAAAGTGCTGGGATTACAGGCGTGAGCCACCGCACCTGGCCTATTTATAAATTTTAAGTTGTGAACCATTCTGAATAGCATGATAAAATCTCGCACCCATCTGCTCCACCTCACCCAGGACAGGAATCATCCCTTTGTCCAGCACAATCATGCTGTAAACACCACCCACTCATTAGTCACTTGGTAGCTGTCTTGGCTGTCAATCAAAAAACATTCCTATAGAGTCCAGTACTATCTGCAGCTCTGGGCATCCACCAAGGATCTTGGAATGTATCCCCTGGGATAAGGAAGCACTACTGTATATTCCACACGCCGGGTTCGGAACACTACTCAGACATGTACTTTTTTATTGACATGTCATCTTCCTTTGCAGGTCTGTAGGACAAAAGATTGAAATACAGTTAATTTGTCTTGATATCTTCAGCACATCAGCGCAGTGTATCCTGGCACGCTGTACGCACCCAGAGCCAGAAAGGCGGGCCAGAGAGTAGCAAACATTAGCGAGAGAGATCAAGGATGGCTGTAGCTGGATTCTCCTATCCACATGGAAAGATGAGAGCCCTCAGGGATCTGCCTGGGGACGTTTTCTTTTCTCACCCTCTCCTGACACAGGCTCATTTCTGACTGTGGCTTCCATTGTCACAGTAAGCAGTTAACTCCCTTCTCTGTATGCCCAGCTCCAGGTCCGTATATGAAGGTGGCCACAGGGCTTCCCACCATGGAGGTCTTCCTGGCATCTAAAACTTACTGTGCTCAAGATGAATCACCAGCTTCTTCCCCAAACTGGCTCCTCCTCCTTCATCCTCTATTTCGGTGTGCGTCCCCCTCCCTCTCCCACATGTTTTACCTGGAAGCCTGGAAGCATCATTAACTTCGGCTCTCCCCTGGCCTCTCGTCCCCTCAGCCATTCAGTTCTGTTGAGTCCATTCTGTACATAACTAGTGAGCGGGTCCATCGCACCCCCTCTCTGCCAATACGCTGCACAAGCCACCATCCTTTCTTATCTGGACATGCAGCAACAACCTCCTAAGAGGTCTCTCTGCCTTTACCTTCTTGGTAAAGTAGATATACTTTTATTTCAGTCACAGAATCAGGGCTAATTTCAATGCAGGTCAATTTTCGTGTTTTTAATTATTATTATTATTATTATTTTTTGAGATGGAATTTCAATCTTGTTGCCCAGGCTGGAGTGCAGTGGCATGATCTCAGCTCACGCCTGTGCTTCCAACCTCTGCCACCTGGGTTCAAGTGATTCTTTTTTTTTTTTTTTTTTTGAGACAGAATCTAGCTCTGTCGCCCAGGCTGGAGTGCAGTGGCACAATCTCGATTCACTGCAGCCTCCTCCTCCCGGGTTCAAGTGATTCTCCTGCCTCAGCCTCCTGAGTAGCTGAGATTAGAGACACCTGCCACCATGCCCAGCTAATTTTTGTATTTTTAGTAAAGACGGGGTTTCACTGTGTTGGCCAGGCTGATCTCTCGAACTCCTGATCTCATGATCCACCCACCTCCGCCTCCCAAAGTGCTGGGATTACAAGTGTGAGCCACCATGCCTGGCCAAAGATTCAAGCGATTCTTCTGACTCAGCCTCTGGAGTAGCTGGGATTACAGGCATGCACCACCCCTTCCGGCTAATTTTTGTATCTTTAGTAGAGACAGAGTTTCACCATGTTGTCCAGGCTGGTCTTGATCTCCTGGCTTCCAGTGATCCACCCGCAGCCTTCCAAAGTGCTGGGATTACAGGTGTCAGCCATCGCACCCGGCCTGGATATGTGAATGTTTTAACAAACAGTTGTAATAGTTGACACGCTGAAAGAAACAAGGGGGCGAGACTGTGGTATCTTACTGTCTCTTTAAAACATGTTAAAGCTTATGGGAGAAGTCCTTCCTCCACCTTATCAGCCACAGGAATGACAAGATGACGTGGGTGACAAGAGGCTGCGACAGCCAGGTTGTCAACACACGGTGCAGGCAGAAGTGCAGAGACTGGGTGGGCATCAGGACACCACGCCTGGAGCAGAGCAGAGAACAAGATTTCTCAGAGTGTGAAGATCAGTGCCTCTAGCTTCAGAGGAGTTGGGGTTACGGAATTGAAAACAAACAAAAATCCTCAATTATTAATACTTACGGATATGCCATCCTCTTTTGACTGTATCATTTGACTATGACTCACAAGAAATACATTTTTACATTGTAATATAATACAAAAATATATACGAAACAAAATTTTCAAAAAGAATATATGTTGTTACGTGTGACAAAGTAAAAGTATATCAAAATTTGACCAGACACGGTGTCTCACACCTGTAATCCCAGCATTTTGGGAGGCCAAGGCGGGTGAACTATGAGGTCAAGAGATCGAGACCATCCTGGCCAACATGGTGAAACCTCGTCTCTACTAAAAATACAAAAATTAGCTGGGCGTGGTGGCACGCACCTGTAGTCCCAGCTACTCGGGAGGCTGAGGGAGGAGAGTTGCTTGAACCGGGGAGGCAGAGGTTGTAGTGAGCTGAGGTCTCACCACTGCACTCTAGTTTGGGCAACAGAGCGAGACTGTCTCAAAA
>NW_016107426.1:2681530-2688800 GCF_001604975.1 Cebus imitator | reverse complement strand
AGACGGGATTTCACCGTGTTGACCAGGATGGTCTCGATCTCTTGACCTCGTGATCCACCCGCCTCGGCCTCCCAAAGTGCTGGGATTACAGGCTTGAGCCACCGCGCCCGGCCCTGCAGTGAGAGAAATTTCAAATAAACACTACAAAAACAAAAATTGGAAAACACTGGGATTATAAAAAGGTGGACTAGGCTGGGCGTGGTGGCTCACACCTGTAATCCAAGCACTTTGGAGGCCAAGGCGGGAGGATCACCTGAGGTCAGGAGTTCAAGACCAGCCTGACCAACATGGTGAAACCCTGTCTTTAAAAAAAAATAAAAATAAAAATAAAAAGGTGGGCTAGCCATGGCTTATGCCTGTCAGCACTTTGGAGGCCAAGGTGGGAGGATCACATTCTAAACCCTGGATGTCAGGAGTCCAAGGTGAGCTTGGGCAACACAGTGGGACTTTGTCTCTTCTGAAAAGTGTAAAAAGAAATGAGGAATACCTATATATACTGCTACAGAGTGGCGCCCCAGACATATTAGCAAACGAAGAAAGAAACCCCCAAAATTGCATATGGTATGCTAGAGAGAAGGAAAGGGTAGACGAAACAGGCATAGAAAACCCCTTCTGAACACGTCTTGTTTTATACATGTGACCACGGAATCATGTAAACATTTTATACAAGCATAAAATATGTATCTTGTGTTTATTTTTTTCAGAGCCAGGGTCTCACTGTCTTACCCAGGCTGGAGGGCAGTGGCATGAACATAGCTCACTATAGCCTCAACCTCCTGAGTTCAAGCAAGCAATCTTCCCTTCTCGGCCTCCTGGGTAGCTAGGGCTGTAGGTGTGCACCACTCTACCCAGCTAATTTACTTATTTGCTTATTTTTATTTTTTTAAAATAGACACAAGGTTTCACCCTGTTGCCCAGGGTGGTTTTGAACTCCTAAGCTCAAAGCATTGTCTGCTCCAGCCTCCCAAAGTGCTGGGAATATGGCTGTAAGTGACCATGCCTGGCCAGTCTTTTAAATTTTGTATAGAGACAAGGTCTTGCTATGGTCTCCGGGGTGGCCTTGAACTTGTCTCAAGTGATCCTCCTGCCTTGACCTCCTAAAGCTCTGGGATTACAGGTGTGAGCCACCATGCTAGCCAAAATATGCATTAAAAAAAAAACAACTCCAAAATATCAAAAGCAAAATGAGATAAACAACCCTAATTTATGTATGTTGAGTTGGAGGTATAACCGTGCAAACATGAATTATTTTAAATGAATTGAAAATGTTCTAATTTGACTGTATATTCTTAGTGGGATATACCCTAAGGACAAAAACAATTAAAAAAAAAAAAACACCCCGTTTTGAACAATCATGTTTGTGTTAGTGTCAGTACTGTTATTCTAAGACTGATGTGTGTGCGTTTTGAGATAAAGCAAAAGGCTGGGTATACTGATTTTTGTTGGGGAAGAAAATAAGTAGATTGAGATAGATGAGGTTAAGAAAAAAATCCTGTATTCCTAAGTCTGAATTGGAAGTATCACTATATGACCAGGTGCAGTGGCTCATGCCTGTAATCCCAACACTTTGGGAGACCAAAGTGGGTGGATCGTTTGAGGTCAGGAGTTCAAGACCAGCTTGGCCAACATGGTGAAAACCCATCTCTATTAAAAATACAAACATTAATCAGGTATGGTGGTGTGTGCCTGTAATCCCAGCTACTCAGGAGGATGAGGCAGGAGAATCGCTTGAGCCTGGGAGGCGGAGGTTGCAGTGAGCCAAGATCATGCCACTGCACTCCAGCCTGGGCAACAGAGTGAGACCCTGTCTCAAAAACAAAAAAGAGCTTTTTTCTAGCTATGTTCATTGAAAAAGCCCACAAACAAGCCCCAATCAAACATCAATGAACACTTGATTCAGATTGTGATATCCAAAATCCATTTTGCACTTAAAAAACCAGACCTCTAGAGAAATGATTGATTCCAGGTCTGGGGCAGAAAATATACAAACTGAGCCTGAAACATGTCGGAAAATAAGAAAACGACTAAAGGTTACTGAGGGTGTGTTAAGATGACCCAAAAGCACATTTGAAGACGTGTCCACTGCCCCATAATGTGACAATTGCCCAAATGCCCCAAAATGTCCATGAGAATAATAATTGCAATTATTTGAAATTCCCCAAATATGCTCATGAGTTCATGATGGCACTCAAAATTGGTCACCTTTGGAAGATTCAATGGAACCAAATCATTAATTTGAAATCTGATAATTTAAGGGGGAAAATGGCAAGCATTTATGCTGCCTTTTAGACATGAATTTCACTTCAGAGTAAACAAACAGTGGATAAGTTTCCCTTTATATACTTTGAGAGGCTGAGGCGGGTGGACCACCTGAGGTCAGGAGTTCGAGATCAGCCTGGCTAGCATAATGAAAACCCTGTCTCTACTAAAAGTACAAAATAATTAGGCGGACTTGGTGGTGGGCACCTATAATCCCAGATACTTGGGTGGCTGAGGCAGGAGAATCGCTTGAACCCAGAGGTTCAAGGAGGCAGAGGTTGCAGTGAGCTGAGACCGTGCCATTGCACTCGAGCCTGGGCAACAAGAACGAAACTCCATCTCAGAAAAAAAAAGAAAAAATTTATAGAAATATTTCAGCTGATAAATGAAGAAAGAATGATATTGTCATTTTGTAATCAATAATGAAATAATAGATCTCAGTATCATTCGTCAACAACTGCTAACATCACATAGAGACAACTAGACATCAGGTATCTTCTGATAGAAATATACAACTGCTATGTATGTCTTCCAGAAAGATCAAACCTCCATCTGATCAAGCCTCCAGATTTAACTACTAATTTAGAAGAAATAAAGAACAGAGGCTGGGTGTGGTGGCTAACACCTGTAACCCCAGCATTTTGGGAGACTAAGGCAGGTGGATCACTGGAGGTCTGGGGTTCAAGACCAGACTGACCAACATGGCAAATCCGCATCCCTACTAAAAATACAAAAATTGGCAGGGCCTGGTGGAGCACACCTGTAATCCCAGATATTCTGGAGGCTGAGGCAGGAGAATCACTTGAATCTAAGACAGAGTAAGACTCTGTCTCAAAAAAAAAAAAGAAAAGAAAACATGTTCAGCAACACCACGTGGACACATCAGAAAAATCCAAAATCTAGACTGTGAAAAAAATGCAGCATAAATTAATTGCTGGAGGGAAAAAAAAGAAAGGGAGGAGGGTTATCTGTTAGGGTTCAGTCAGGGAAGTAGAACCATTTTGGGCACTATATTTATTTATTTTTGAGACGGAATTTGTCTCTTCTTGCCCAGCCTAGAGTGCAATGGCGTAATCTCGGCTCACTGCAACCTTCGCCTTCGGGGTTCAAGCGATTCTCCTGTTTTAGCCTCCCAGGTAGCTGGGATTACAGGCTGGCATCACCATGCCTGGCTAGCTTTGTATTTTTAGTGGAGACCGGGTTTCACCATGTTGGTCAGACTGGTCTTGAACTCCCAACCTCAGGTGATCCACCCACCTTGGCCTCCTAAAGTGCTGGGATTACAGGCATGAGCCACCGTGCCCGGCCAATATAAGGAATTTATGATGGGGCTTTGACCTGACATAATTCAAGGATTTGGCTAATCAGTCTATGTAAGTCACCTGCATCTGCTGCTGGGCCTGAAGCTGGGGCAGCTGGCAGTCACAAAGAGATAATGAACGTGAAGCAGGGAAGAACAGCAACAAGCTGGAACACATGTCTGTCTGTCCCTGGAGCCCATGCTGGTCTTTCACCAACGTTAGGCCTCTGGCTTCAGTGATGCAGGTGATCTGCAGAAAAGCTAGGGCAATTCTTGATAGAGCTGCACATACCTCTGGCCCGGGATTTGGTGAAGCTGAAGAAGGCATCTGGAGGGAGCTGAGGCGCTTTGGTCTGGCTGCTACCCCACACCAACAAGCCTGCCAGCTGACAACATGCACAAAATACAACGGAGCCTGACATTCTGCCAAACTTCTAGGCATAAAAATGGCTGCTGCTTCACTTCTGCTTCCAAATCCCTTACGGCCAACTCTAAGTTACAGCTATGCAGGGATGAAGTTTCTGGAATATAGCTAATAAAATATAGTTTAGTGGCCGGGCACAGTGGCTCATGCCTGTAATCCCAGCACTTTGGGAGGCTGAAGCAGATGGATCACTTGAGGCCAGGAGTTCAACACCAGCCTGGCCAACATGGTGAAACCCCATTTCTACCAAAAATACAAAAATTGGTCAGGCGTGGTGGCGTGTGCCTGTAATCCCAGCTACTCAGGAGGCTGAGGCAGGAGAATCACTTGAACCCAGGAGGTGGAAATTGCAGTGAGCCAAGATGACACCACTGCACTCCAGCCTGGGAGCCAGAGCGAGACTCTGCTCATAAAAAGAAAATATATATATATAATATATATACTTAAGCTAAGCTGATACAATGCAAATTCACCTGTCACCTCTTGGCACTGTTATATACCTCTTACTTTTGGAGACTCGCTCTGCCACCCAGGCTGAGAGTGCGGTGGTGCGATCTCAGCTCACCACAACCTCTGCCTCCCGGGTTCAAGCAATTCTCCTGATTCAGCCTCGTGAGTAGCTGGGATTACAGGTGCACACCACCACGCCCAGCTAATTTTGTATTTTTAGTAGAGACAGGGTTTTACCATGTTGGTTAGGCTGGTCTCGAACTCCTGACCTTGTGATACGCCCCCCTCAGCATCCTAAAGTGCTGGGATTACAGGCATGAGCCACTGTGCCTGGTGTATACCTCTTATTATTTTTATTTTTATTTTTTCTTGAGATGGAGTTTCGCTCTTGTTGCCCAGGCTGGAGTGCAAGGGCACAATCTCAGCTCACTGCAACCTCCGCCTCCCAGGTTCAAGTGATTTTCCTGCTTCAGCCTCCCAATAGCTGAATTACAGGCATGAGCCACCATGCCTGGCTAATTTTGTATTTTTAATAGAGACAGTTTCACCATGTTGGTCATGCTGATCTTGAACTCCTGACCTTAAGTGATCCACCCGCCTCAGCTTCCCAAAGTGCTGGGATTACAGGCTGAGCCACTGCATCTGGCCTTACATACCTCTTTTAATCATACTTAGCTTCCAAGTGGAGAAAATAACAAAATCATGCCTCTGCCTATTACAATTTAACTATTCCTCATTCAAACAAAAATATGCTAACGTTTTCCCAATGAATGTATACAAATGATAGATGAGCTAGAAAGAAATTATTTAGGCAGGTCGTGAGGGTAAAAGAGTCCTTGGTAAGGTTTCCTTATAAGAAAAAGCAGCCCCCAAATCATTTCTTTTCTAACAAAAAGGAGCCTGAAAAATCAAGCCATAAGCATAGATAAGCAAGCTAAAAGCTTGCATAGGTAAATGTGGTCAGCTGTGCCAATAGACAAGGGCTACCTGGAAGCCAGGTATATTCAATGTGGAGGTTACCCTTTCCCTTTTCTTTGTCACTACACGTGCAGTGAAAAAGCAGGTAACATGGTGCTGGCCAGGTAGAGACCCCATCTGCAAATCCAAAATAATAGAAGGTTGTGGTGGGATAGCCAGCTTTGTGTGCTGTGCAAATGGCACACCTGGTCTGACCAATCTCTTGTGCCCTATGTAAATTAGATGCCATCTCCTCAAGCTCGGCTATTAAATACCCTCCCCCAAGCCCTCCTTGTCCATTTCACCGCAAGACTGGAAGACCCACTCAGAAGCCCCTCTGTGTGAAGAAGAGAGAGACTTTCTCTTTCACCAACTATACCTCTGCTCTTAAATTCATTCCTTTTGTGTGTCTGTGTCCTCGATTTTCTTGGCATGAGGCAAGGAACCTCGGGTATTAACCCAGACAAATGAGGTCACTTCACAAATTTCCTTTATTTATCTTTGGAGGAGTTTATTCCTCTTCTAGCTGGGTTATACTCTCCCTTGATATACTGTCATTAAAATACTGAGATAGGAAGTTAGTTACTATTAACATTTCCTGGCCGGGCGCAGTAGCTCAAGGCCATAATACCAGCACTGTGGGAGGCTAAGACAGGCAGATCACCTGAGGTCAGGAGTTCGAGACTAGCCTGGCCAACATGGCGAACCCCCATCCCGACTAAAATTACAAAAATTAGCCAGGTGTGGTGGCATGCACCTATAATCCTAGCTACATGGGAGGCTGAGGCAGGGGAATTGCTTGAACCCAGGAGACGGAGGCTACAGTGAGCTGAGATCACACCACTGCACTCCAGCCTGGGCGACAGAGCGAGACTCCATCTCAAAACACACATACACACCCCCCATTTCTTGTATTAATGGTAGGGGACTGGCTGGGGAAAGGAAAAATATGTGCTAATATAAATACAAATAGTTTCATATCAAAATAAGGAAGGAATATTTCTAACTATTACAGTCTGTGTTTTCACGACAGATTGTAGGGTCATAGCCAGCATTTATAACTGCTTTCCTCCATTAACCATTATGCCTCTCATTTGCTCTCAGTACCAAACAGCTGGCTATGATTCCTTGCCTGGTAAAGTGAAGCAAGCCTTTACTCCTGAAGAATCTCGTCTGTTAGCAGTCCTGCCTGGCTGGGTTAGTTGAATTTGTCTACTGACTAATCACTGAACATGGAAGCACACACAGTATGCACCTAAAATAAGCTGACAATGAGGCTTTCTGACTGTCATAGAATGACTAAGAAACTGCGCAGGTAACTTTAGATCACTTTCCTTACTTCTTAAATATTCAAGGGGATTATCACCACATTTTTTTATGCTGTGTTGCCAAGAATCATTTTTATTTTGAAGGCTTTAAGCTTTCATTTGCGAGAACACCAATACCAGAGAATACATTGTCAGACCAGGTGCGGTGGCTCACGCCTGTAATCCCAACACTTTGGGATGCTGAGGCTGGTGGATCACCTGAGGTCAGGAGTTCTAGACCAACCTGGCCAACATAGTGAAATCCTGTCTCTACTGAAAATACAACAACTAGCCAAGTATGGTGGTGCACGCCTGTAATTTCAGCTACTCAGGAGGCTAAGGCAGGAGAATCACTTGAACCCAGGAGGCAGAAGTTGCAGTGAGTCAAGATCATGCCACTGCACTCCAACCTGGGTGACAGCGTGAGATTACGTCTCAAGAAGAAACAGTCTGGGCATGGCAGCTCATACCTGTCATCCCAGCACTTTGGGAGGCCAAGGTGGGTGGATCACCTGAGGTTAGGAGTTTGAGACTAGCCTGGCCAACATGGTGAAACCCTGTCTCTACTAAAAA
>NW_016107426.1:2679067-2680389 GCF_001604975.1 Cebus imitator | reverse complement strand
AGACTCCATCTCAAAAAAAAAAAAAAAAAAAAAACAAAGACCAAACAAAAAAAAAAAAAAAAAAAAAAAAGAAAATCTCAATTTGCCAACAGCAGATACAATAACATTAAACTTTGCTTCAACTTTCGCTGCAACCCTGCAACACTGACCCCCACCCCCATTACGTTGATAGTCCAATTCACCAGCGTATACCAGGGGACAAAAGACCAAATCCTAACCAGCACAAGTGTTTTCCACTTCTCTCTCCCCACTCATTGCAGCTGGGCAGAGGATATGCAGTTTTTGCTAAGCATCCTTATGATGAACTCTGGTGTTTTCTACTCCATTATACTCTAGTATATTCTATTACATTTAAAAAAAAGCGACTGGGTGCAGTAGCTCACACCTGTTATCACAGCACTTTGGGAGGCCAAGGCGGGCGGATCACAAGGTCAGGAGATGAAGACCATCCTGGCCCACATGGTGAAACCCCGTCCTACTAAAACTATAAAAATTACCCGGGTGTTGTGGCATGTGCCTGTAGTCCCAGCTACTCGGGAGGCTGAGGCAGAGGAATCACTTGAACCCGGGAGGCAGAGTAGTTATAGATAGTGAGCCAAGATTGCACCACTGCACTCCAGCCTGCTGACGGAGTGAGACTCTGTCTCAAGAATAAATAAATAAATAAAATAATCGAGTTGAGAGCCACTAACTTCATGACACATTAATGGATTGTGACTTGCAATTTGAAAGCCACTACTCCATGGTGGGTTATATTTACAAGATTAAAATTTCCTCCTCTTTATTAATGTTTAAATTCATTTAACCTTTTGAGTCTCTGTATCTTTGTTTTTATTCTCCGCGTTTGTGCTCTTTGATTTCAACTGCTCCTCACAGAGATCTGCACACGGCAGGGATATTGTGGAAATTATGAGTATGTGTGAGTTTGTAGGCCATGACGTGATTTTCTGCTGCCTTCAAAGAGAAAAGTCAACCTGACAGGGCAAGACCTCAATCCTCGTAGATTTCCTTGTAAGTCTTCCTCTCATACAACATCTCAGGAGCAAGTCTTAAATCATTCTGGCCCGGATGTGGTGGCTCATGCCTGTAATCCCAGCACTTTGCGAGGCCAAGGTGGGCGGATTACAAGGTGAAGAGTTTGAGACCAGCCTGGCCAACATGGTGAAACTCCGTCTCTACTAAAAATACATAAAATTAGTCCAGCATGGTGGTGTGCACCTGTAATCCCAGCTGCTCAGAAGGCTGAGGCAGAAGAATCACATGAACCTAGGAAATCGATCTCTACAGTGAGCCGAAATGGTGCCATTGCCCTCCAGCCTGGC
>NW_016107426.1:2674365-2678699 GCF_001604975.1 Cebus imitator | reverse complement strand
GTTTCACTCTTGTTACCCAGGCTGGAGTGCAATGGCGCGATCTCGGCTCATCGCAACCTCCGCCTCCTGGGTTCAGGCAATTCTCCTGCCTCAGCCTCCTGAGTAGCTGGGCTTACAGGCACGCGCCACCACGCCCAGCTAATTTTTTGTATTTTTAGCAGAGACGGGGTTTCACCGTGTTGACCAGGATGGTCTCGATCTCTTGACCTCGTGATCCACCCGCCTCGGCCTCCCAGAGTGCTGGGATTACAGGCATGAGCCACCACGCCCGGCCATAATCTATAATTAATAATTTATAAAAAGTAATTTTAGGCTGGGTGTGGTGGCTCATGCCTTTAATCCCAGCACTTTGGGAGGCTGAAGTGGGTGGATCATTTGAAGTCAAGAGTTTGAGACCAACCTGGCCAACATGATGAAACCTGGTCTGTACTAAAAATACAAAAAAATTGGCCGGGCATGGTGGCTCACGCCTGTAGTTCCAGCTACTCGAGGGGCAGGAGAATTGCTTGAACCCGGGAGGCAGAGGTTGCAGTGAGCCGAGATTGTGGCCATTACACTCCAGCCTAAGCAACAGGATGAGACTCTATTTCAAATTAAAAAAACAAATAGGTAATGACTAAGCTAAACTATGAATAACAAGTAGGGGCTGGGTTCAGTGGTTCACACCTATAATCACAACACTTTGGGAAGCCGAGGTGGGTGGATCACAAGGTCAAGAGTTCAAGATCAGCCTGGCCAACATGAAGCTGTGAAACCTCATCTCTACTAAAAATACAAAAATTAGCCAGCTGTGGTGGCAGGCACCTGTAACCTCAGCTACTCCCGAGGCTGAGGCAGAGAATTGCTTGAACCCGGGAGGCGGAGGTTGTAGTGCGCCGAGATTGAGCCACTGCACTCCAGCCTGGGCGACAGAGCGAGACTCCTTCTAAATAAATAAATAAATAATAATAATAATAAAAAGTAGGAATTAGCCAGGTGGAAAAGAAAGGAAAATGAAATTCCAGGTAGCAGAAACATCTGTTACAAGGGCTCAGGGCAGTGACAGGGAGGGGCGTTCTGAGGACTGCAGGTAGTTTTATATGGCTGTGAGTGGGTGGTGGAAGATGAGCAGGGACAGGTTGGCAAGGGCCAAATTTCAGAGTATTTACATGCTCTACTAAGAGAGTCATACTGAAAGAAATTGAGAGCCATTGAAGAATTTTGAAGGAGGGAATGACAAACAGATTTGGGAATGACAAACAGATTCTTCATCATGTGTGCACACATCTCACTGTGTAGTTGTAGGTACAATCTGGTATTCTGTGGTTTATAGTTCTGCTTAGCTCCTTACCACGCTTATTTTTCTTAGCCTTCAAAATTAACATTTTAATGGCTGCATTATATCATGTTGTCCTATTGTAGGACATTGCAACATATATATATATATATTTTTTTAGAAGGAGTTTCACTCTTGTTGCCCAAGCTGGAGTGCAATGGTGCAATCTCAGCTCACTGCAACCTCCACCTCCTGGGTCCAAGGGATTCTCCTGCCTCAGCTTCCCTAGGGGCTGGGATTACAGGCGTGCACCACCACGCCTGGGTAATTTTTTGTATCTTTAGGAGAGATGGGGTTTCACCATGTTAGCTAGGCTGCTCTCGAACTCCTGACCTCAGGTGATCCGTCCACCTTGGTTTCCCAAAGTGCTGGAATCACAGGCATAAGCCACTGCACCCAGCCACGATGGTTAATTTTATATGTCAACTTGACTAGACCACAGGGTGCCCAGGAATTTGGTCAAATATCATTCTGGGAGCTTCTGGATGTGATTAACATTCAAATCAGTACACCAAGTAAAGCAGGCTGCCCTCCCTAATAGCGGTGGGGCTCGTCCAATCGACGGAAGGCCTGAAGAGAACAAAAAGCCTAAACGTCTTCTGAGTAAGACAGAATCTCTCCTGCCTCATCACCCTCCAGTTGGAACACTGGCATTTTCCTGCCTTCTGGCTCAAACGAAAACACCAGCTCTTCCTGGGTCTTCAGTCTGCCAGCTTTCAAATTCAAACGACACCATTAGCGCTCCTGGGTCTCCAGCATACTAACTTACTGCAGGTCTTAGAAACTGTCAGCCTTGGCCAGGTGCAGTGGCTCACTGCACCTGTAATTCCAGCACTTTGGGAGGCCCAGGCGGGCGGATCGTGAGGTTAGGAGTTCAACCAGCCTGGCCAACATGGTGAAACCCCGTCTCCACTAAAAATACAAAAAAATTAGCCAGGCTTGGTGTCGGGTGCCTGTAATCCCAGATACTTGGGAGGCTGAGGCAGGAGAATTGCTTGAATACAGGAGGCAGAAGTTACAGTGAGCTGAGATCACACCACTGTACTTCAGCCTGGGCGACAGAGCAAGACTCCGTCTCAGAAAAAAAAAATTGTCAACCTCCATGATCATGTGACCCAATTCCTTTTATTAAATCTCGTTCTCTCTCCCTCTCTATATATACCTATGCATGTAAATCTAGAGAGTATATATGTATATGTATGTATGCATATATATGCTGATTTCTTGTTTGTTTCTCTTGAGAACCCTATTGTAGACGTGTAGTTTGTTTTTTAATTTTTTTTCCAATTACGGCTAGCAACACACATAAAATTTTTGTTCTTGTTTTTATTTCATGAAACAGGGTCTCTTTTTGTTGCCCAGGCTGGAATGCAGTGGGGCAATCACAGCATCATAGCTCACGACAACCTCTAACTCCTGGCCTCAAGTGATGCTCCAATCTCAGCTTCCTCAGAAGCTGGGACTACAGGTGAGCACCCTGGCCCCTGGCTAATTTTAACATTTTTTATACAGACGGGTCTCACTTTGTTGTCTACACAGGTGCACATAACATCTGTATTTATTTATTTATTTTTGAGGCAAAGTCTTGCTCTGTTGCCCACGCTGGAGTGCAGTGGTGGCGATCTTGGCTCGCCGCAACCTCTGTCTCCTGGGTTCAAGCGATTCTCCTGCCTTAGCCTCCCGAGTAGCTGGGATTATAGGCATGCACCACTGCGCCCAGCTAATTTTTTGTATTTTTAGTAGAGACGGGGTTTTACCATGTTGGCCAGGCTGGTCTTGAACTCCTGACCTCAGGTGACCTGCCCACTTTGGCCTCCCGAAGTGCTGGGATTACAGGCGTGAGCCATGGCATCCGGTCCCTTAGGCCCCCCGACCCTTTTTTTTAAGACGGAGTTTCACTCTTGTTGCCCAGGCGGGGGTGCAATGGTATGATCTCAGCTCACTACAACCTCTGTCTCCTGGGTTCAAGCAATTCTCCTGCCTCAGCCTCATGAGTAGCTGAGATTACAGGTGTGTGCTATCACACCCAGCTAATTTTTGTATTTTTAGTAGAGATGGGATTTCTCCAAGTTGGTCAGGCTGGTCTTAAACTCCTGACCTCAGGTGAACCTCCCGTCTCGGCCTCCCAAAGTGCTGGGATTACAGGCATGAGCCACTGTACCTAGCCACTTAACCACTTTTATGACAGCTTTCCCTCACTTCCCTCACTACTATATTTTGTCACAACTTTCAACATTCCAGCATAGGGATTCTTTCCCAGGCAGACTAATCAATATCTTCCTCTCTACTCATTCATTTAGTCACCCTTTTAGCCACCTGACAAATGTTTACTGAGTATTTACTATGTGCTGAGCTCTGTGCCAAGCCACAGCATAGAATGCTGAGTAAAACAGGCCGTATCACTGCCTTCCTAAAGCTCAGTCTAGGGAAACAGAGGCATTGAATCAGAAATTTCTGAGTGGTCAGATCAGTGAAGTAAAGGAGGATGTTTGGGGTGCAATAGACCACACAGGAGGAAGAACCTGGCCCTGGAAGGCTTCCTGAAGAAAGTGTCACCTAAGCTGAGACCTGGAGAATGAGGAAGGAATTGCACAGGTGAGAGGACTCTGGAAAGTTTCTCTGGTAGGAGATGGCAGGAAATAGTGGAGAGAAGAGAAAGCTTAATATGAAAAAAGCTTAGTGGACTAGAGAGACGAGCCTGGCAAAGTTGGCAAAGCCAGGCCATGGAGGCCTCATGGATTTTGTCCTGGGGGCAAAGGAAAACCACGGCTTTCTGTTTAGTACTTCAGTTTGGTGTGTTTTCCATTCTTTTCTCCTTTGGATTATTTGAATGCTCTTTATCTATTGACACTTCACTATCTTTCTTTTTCTTTTTTATGTATTTATTTTTTAAAAGACAGGGTTTCACCATGTTGGTCAGTCTGGTCTTGAACTCCCGACCTCAGGTGATCCGCCTGCCTTGGCCTCCAAAGTGCTTGGATTACAGGCGTGAGCCACCGTGCCTGGCCAACACTTCACT
>NW_016107426.1:2672903-2674055 GCF_001604975.1 Cebus imitator | reverse complement strand
GATCTTGGCTCACTGCAACCTCTGCCTCCCAGGTTCAAGCTATTCTCCTGCCGCAGCCTCCCAAGTAGCTGGGATTATAGGTGTGCCCACCATGCCCGGATAATTTTGTGTTTTTAGTAGAGATTGAGTTTCTCCTGTTGGCCAGGCTGGTCTTGAACTCCTGATCTTAGGTGATCCACCCACCTAGGCCTCCCAAAGTGCTGGAATTGCAGGCATGAGCCACCACACCCGGCCTGATTTTTGTATTTTTAGTAGAGGTGGGGTTTGACCATGTTGGCCAGGCTGGTCTCAAACTCCTGACCTCAGGTGATCCTTCTACCTTGGCCTCCCAAAGTGCTGAGATTATAGGTGTGAGCTATGGCACCTGTTCATATATTGTATCATTTTATATAAAAGGTAGGGTTGAGCATGGTGGGACACACCTGTAGTCCCAGCTCATCGGGAGGTTGAGCAGAAGGACAGCTTGAGGCCAGGAGTTCAAGGCTGCAGTGAGCTATGGTCACACTACTGCGTTCCAGCCTGGGCAACAAAGCAAGGTCCTGTCTAAATAACGAAATGAATGGTAGAACTTTGAAACCTCATGAGACTGCCCACCCCCACCATCCTTTTTGCTACTTCCATATACATTAGAAATCCTACAAGGAATTGATATAATTTTTGCTTTAAACAGTCCTTTTAAAATAACTCAATAGGAAGAAAAGTATTTTCTATTTATCCACATATTTGCCATTTTTTTATGTTCTTCATTTCCTCCTGCATTTTTCATGCTCTTCGTTTCTTCCTGAAAATTATCTTCATTTTAGTATCAATTGCCTTCAGCCTGAAGAACTTCCTTCAGTATTTTTTTTTTAAAGACCATGTCTCAGGCTGGGTGTGGTGGTTCACACCTGTAATCCCAGCACTTTGGGAGGTTGAGGTGGGTGTATAACTTGAGGCCAGGAGTTTGAGACCAGCCTGGCCAACACAGTGAAATCCCATCTCTACCAAAAGATACAAAAATTAGCCTGGTGTGGTGGGATGTGCCTGTAATTCCAGCTACTTGGGAGGTTGAGGCATGAGAATTGCTTGAACCTGGGACGTGAAAGTTGCATGAGCTGAGATTGCACCACTGAACTCCAGCCTGGATGACAGAGTAAGACCCTATCTCAAAAA
>NW_016107426.1:2669262-2671908 GCF_001604975.1 Cebus imitator | reverse complement strand
AAACTCCGTCTCAAAAAAAAAAAAAAAAAAAAATTTGACTGTTTCCTATAATTTTATCTTTGCTTCATTTTCTCTTTCCTTTGATAACAGATCTGTTGAACATTTTATATTGCCCCACAAGTCTCTGGACCTCTGTTTATTTTTTCAGTATTTTTTCATTTGTTCTTCAGATCAGATTTTTTCAAGCTTCCTGGGTTGTTCCTCTGTCATCTATATTTTCCTGTTGAAATCACCCAGTGAGATTTTAATTTCAGAAATTGCATATTTCAGTTCTAGAATTTCTATTTGGTTTTTTTATGTGGTCCCTATTTATGGCCTAAGGTTGCCTACCTTTTCATTCATTGTGAGTATATTTTCCTTTACTTCTTTGAACATGGTTATAAGAGCAGTTAAATCCCTATCTACTAATTTAAATTTTTGAGTATGCTCACCATTGGTCTCTGTGATGTCCTATTTTCCTGAATCTTCAGACTGTATCCCAGACCTTGTCAATGCTATCTTGTAGAGATTCTGAATTATTTTATATTCTCTAAAGAACATGGGATATTTTAAAAACAGAGAACTAATTTGTATTGAACTTAAACTGTAAACTCCATATCTTTGATGGCAGCTCAAATTCTTTTGTTATTAGCTCACATCTGTCTCATGCCTATGTGGTTCAGGGGTCAAAGAGAGATTTGGATAGACTTTATATACAGAATTTATTACCCTTCCTATATGACTGTTTTCTGTCTGGGATTCTACCTTCCCCTCTCCAGCACCAGAGGATTCCCTGAATTTTGTCTGATGCTCTTTTAGCAAGTGTTCTGTCTGTTATAGTCACTACATGCCATGCTGAGTATGGTCTGACTTCAGGAAAAAAGCTCTATAAATGGATAACTTACCCTGTGATGTTCCTTTTTTTTTCCCGAGTGTTGACTCCTCTCCAGAATCTGCCTGCTTTTGTTTACTCTCAAATGCCTTCAAGTTTTGTGTTGTATTTTGTCTGGAGTTTATAGTAATCTGTGCAAGAACTGTGTCTGCTAGGAGCCACTTAGCCATACACTCTAGAGTTTATTCTTGTTTTGAATCATATGCTTGGAATACATTCTCAGGGTTTAGATTTACTTTAAAATGTATAAAATGTTATGTCTCATGGTATGCATGCTCATAGCTATTTCTTATTAAATATTAATATTTAGAGAATGTCCTTTAAGTCTATTTCTTTATTGTATTTTATTTTTAGTGAGACTGTCTCAGAAAGTCTGGAGTGCAGTGGCACAGTCTCAGCTCACTGCAACCTCTGCCTCCCAGGTTCAAGCAATTCTCCTGCCTCAGTCTCCTGAGTAACTGGGATTAAAGGTGCCCAACCACCACACATGGCTAATTTTTATATTTTTAGTAGAGATGGGGTTTCACCATGTTGGCCAAGCTGGTCTTGAACTCCTGACCTCAAGTGATCCACCTGCCTTGGCCTCCCAGAGTGTCGGGATTACAAGCATGAGCCACCTTGCCCAGCCTGTTTCATTGTTTTGACCAAAATGTTTCATTTATTTTATTCTTTTTGATTTTTCTCTCCTATTAACTTATTTTCTGATATTTTTATTTATCATGTTTGCTTTGGGTATAAATTCATTTAAAAAAAAAAAAAAACAGAAAAAAACAGCTGGAGGGCTGGGTGTGGTGGCTTATGCCTATAATCCTAATGCTTTTCTTTTCTTTTCTTTTAAAGATGGGGTTTCACCATGTTGGTCAGGCTGGTCTTGAACTCCCAACCTCAGGTGATCCACCCGCCTTGGCCTCCAAAGTGCTTGGATTACAGGCATGAGCCGCCATGTCCGGCCAATCCTAATGCTTTTCGAGGCCAAGGAGGGTGGATCGCCTGAGCTCAGGAGTTTGAGACTGTCCTGGGCAACATGGTGAAACCCCATTTCTACTAAAATACAAAAAAATTAGCCAGGTGTCATGGTGCCTGCCTGTAGTTCCAGCTACTTGGAAGGCTGAGGCAGGAGAATTGCTTAAACTGGAAAATGGAGGTTGTAGTGACTTGAGATCATGCTACTGCATTTCAGCCTGGGCAATAGAGTGAGACTGTCTCTCAAAAAAACAAAAAGAAAAAGAAAAACAAAATAAAACAGGCTGGGTGCGGTGGCTCACGCCTTTAATCCCAGCACTTTGGGAGGCCGAGGCTGGTGGATCACTTGAGGCCAGGAGTTCAAGATCAGCCTAGCCAAAATGGTGAAACCCGGTCTCTACTAAAAATACGAAAATTAGCCAGGCGTGGTGGCACACGCCTCTGGTCCCAGCTACTCGGGAGGTTGAGGCAGGAGAGTCACTTGAACCCGGGAGGCAGAGGTTGCAGTGATTCTGCCATTGCACTCCAGCCTGGGCAACAGAGCGAGACTCTGTCTCAAAACAAAAACAAAAACAAAAACAAAAAGCCTTAAAAAACAAAAATGAACAAAAAGGTGGAGGCTAGAACATGGGAGAAAAATCTTTCTATCTGTGTTCCCATCTTAAATAAGCAAATGCCCTAAGATGGTGGACTACAGAAGAGAATGCCTTGTAGACATTAAAATGAAATTGTAGAAGAATATTTAATAATTTGAAAAATAGTTCAGGTACACTGTAAAATATAGTTGATTAAAAGAGACCTAATCTCATTTT
>NW_016107426.1:2667488-2668742 GCF_001604975.1 Cebus imitator | reverse complement strand
AAAAAAAAAAAAAAAAAAAGAAAAAAAAAAGAAAGAAAAGGTGGGGAGAGTAAAATGTGGAGCCAGTGCTTGGACTCTAGGAGTGCGGTTCAGACTGAGTCATCATTGTCCAGAGCTCCCACTGGGTGCCCACATGGGTCTCAGGGACTTCTAGTTCCAACCTCAAAGCCTGTCAAGTTTAGAATTTTCCACTCTTTACATTCATACCCTTGCTGTGGCCTTATGATGGGCAGAATGTCTTTCCATGCCCTGAAAAGAAAATGACTTCCTTTTGAGCTCTGGAGACCAGGGTATTTATTTTCTTTTCTTTCTTTTTTTTTTTTTTTTTTTTTTTTAATTTTTTTTTTTTTTTTTTTGAGACGGAGTTTCATTCTTGTTGCCAGGCTGGAGTGCAATGGCATGATCTCAGCTCACCGATACCTCCGCCTCCTGGATTTAAGCAATTCTCCTGTCTCAGCTTCCCAAGTAGCTGGGATTACAGGCATGCGCCACCACGCCCGGCTAATTTTGCATTTTTAGAAGAGCCGGAATCTTTCCATGATGGTCAGGCTGGTCTTGAACTCCCAACGTCAGGTGATCCGCCCACCTCAGCCTCCCAAAGTGCTGGGATTACAGGCGTGAGCCACCGCGCCCGGCCCAGGCTCTTTATTATTATTGTTCATCCTCTATCCTGGGCTGGCCCACATAAACTGCATTTCCCAATCCTAGCCTTTAGAGATTTGAGGTTTGTGTTCCTTTTTCCCCACTGAATACCATGTATTCCTTATGTAAATATTTCCCTCCTCACTGGAGACTCGTATCACTACTCAGTGAAGCAGTTTGTATTATATAAAATGTCTTGTTATATCCTTTTCCCAGATGTTGAATACCTATAGACACTAGATCATTTGCATAACCAAATTTGGAACAAGAGATTCATTTCTGTTACTTAATGCAAACATCTTCATGTTTTATTATGTTAACCACAATAATTCTACATAAAACAAGGCAATCTATAACACAATACTTTAAAACCATAATCACTTACTTTTCATTGTGTGTCTTCAGGTTGGCCAATATTTAAGATTTAAGTTGGCCGGGCGCGGTGGCTCACGCCTGTAATCCCAGCACTTTGGGAGGCCGAGGCGGGTGGATCACGAGGTCAAGAGATCGAGACCATCCTGGTCAACATGGTGAAACCACGCCTCTACTAAAATTACAAAAAATTAGCTGGGCATGGTGGCACGTGCCTGTAATCCCAGCTACTCAGGAGGC
>NW_016107426.1:2666441-2667477 GCF_001604975.1 Cebus imitator | reverse complement strand
CCAGGAGGCGGAGGTTGCGGTGAGCCGAGATCGCGCCATTGCACTCCAGCCTGGATAACAAGAGCGAAACTCCGTCTCAAAAAAAAAAAAAAAAAAAAGATTTAAGTTGCAGGTTGGGTCCATGTTTGTCCCCACATATTTCTCATCTCCCTTGTACCAGAGATTACCTGAAGCATGTTATTTTCATGGCGAAAGTCAGGAATGCAAAAGAAAAGGCCCAATTGTGCTAGCTCATTTTAAGCTTTCCTTCATTATATTCACCCTTAATCTATTGGCCAATGCAAGTCACATGGCCAAGCCCCAAATCAAGGTGCACAGACTATATATTCTGTCCATCATAAGGCCATAGCAAGGGTCTGAATGTAGAATAAATACACAAGGCATTGAAGAATTGGGATCAATAATTCAATTTACTGGCCAGACTCAGTGGCTGACACCTGTAATCCCAGCACTTGGGAGGCCAAGGCAGGTGGACCATGAGGTCAGGAGTTCAAGACCAGCCTGACCAACATGGTGAAACCCCATCTCTACTAAAAATACAAAAATTAGCTGGGCATGGTGTGCTCCTGTAATCCCAGCTACTCAGGAGGCTGAGGCAGGAGAATCGCTTGAACCCGGGAGGCGAAGGTCGCAGAGCTGAGATCGCGCCATGCACTCCAGCCTGGGAGATGGAGCAAGACTCCATCTCAGAAATAATAATAACAACAATAATAATAATAATTCAATCTACCACACTCAGAATGCCATGTTTGCATTTCTTTTTTTCTTTTCTTCCCCCGCCACTGGAGTGCAGATGATGACTCACTGTAGCCTCAACCTCTAGGGCTCAAGTGATTCTCCCATCTCAGAGCTCTGGGTAGCTGGGACTACAGTGCACACCACCATGCCCAGCTAATTTTTTTGTGTGTGTGTAGAGATGGGGTTTCACTATGTTGCCCAGGCTGGTTTTGAATTTCGAGGCTCAAGCGATTATCCTGCTTTGGCCTCCAGAAGTGCTGGGATTACAGGCATAAGCCACCGCACACAGCGTGTATTT
>NW_016107426.1:2656650-2665012 GCF_001604975.1 Cebus imitator | reverse complement strand
AAAAAAAAAAAAAAAAAAAAGTAAAATTTGAAGGCCTCAGACTTGCAAAGACAGACCCTGGGGCTGGGCCTTTGGAATAAGTCCCCTCACCTTCTGTGGCCACTTCAGGATGGGCTGATTTTCACAGTTAGTGGAGAGGGTTAAAGAAACCTAAGCCACCCCTGCTTTCCATCATGGAAGTCACGGACACTCAGAGAGGTTTTCCAAACATTTTTAACTGACTACAGGGTTCAAGGAAAAGTGCAGTTTTTAATTCCTGCATAATTTTTATCATATGGATGTACCAGTTTATTTTCCTCTTGCTGGACACTTAGGCTGTTTCCAATTTGTCACTATCACAAATAATGTTCCAATAAACATATTGTACGTACATTTTGAAACATTTTTTTTTTATTATTTCCAGTGGAAAAATTCCGAGAACTGTGATTATTGGGCTGAAGGGTGTAAACACTTTTATGACTCTTCATGAGTATTATATTACCAAATTGCTTGACAGAAAAGTTCTACCAATTTATTCCCTCACTAGCATAATCTTTAGGTGGTGTTTTGTTTTGTTTTGTTTTGAGACAGAGTCTCGCTCTGTCACTGAGGCTGGAATGCAGTAGTGCAATCTCGGCTCACTGCAACCTTCACCTCCCAGGTTCAAGTAAGTCTCCTGCCTCAGCCTCCCAGTAGCTGGAATTATGGCGCCCACCACCACACGCGGCTAATTTTTTGTATTTTTTAGTAGAGATGGGGCTTCACCACTTTGGCCAGTCTGGCTTTAAACTCCTGACCTCAGGTGATCCTTCCACCTCGGCCTCCCAAAGGGCTGAGATTACAGGCATGAGCCACCAAGCCTGGCCCTAGTTGGTGTTGTTAATGCTTTTATTTGGAACCAGAAAGTGATTATTTTCACTTAGGGTGAGTAAAGTGAAACTCTAATAGAATTGAATGGGGAATATGTAAAGATAAATTTCTTTTAAAAACTGAAGTTGAAAGTTTTTAAAAGAAAATTTTATCCAAAATACAATTTATTTATCTAAAATACAATTTTTGGATATGAAAGATGATCTGATTGTCATTAAATATCTAAAAACTGATGTCATACACAATAATGCTTGTAGAAAGTAAACTACAAATGGTTCCTAAAGGAGCCCTCATGAGAGTTCCAAGCAAAGAAAAATCTAAATGACAAATGAAAAAGAGGAGTAGGAAATAAGCCAGAATCTGTCAATTCACTTCTAAGAAGAGGAAAAAACCAGAATCTCCATTGATTCACTTCTAATAAAAAGAGGAAAAGTGGCCGGGCGTGGCGCGTCATGCTGTAATCCCAACACTGTCAGAGGCTGGGAGTTCGAGACCAGCCTGGCCAACATGGTGAAACCCCATCTCTACTAAAAATGCAAAAATTAGCCGGGTGGGCTGGTGGTGCCTGTAATTCCAGCTACTTAGGAGGTCGGGGCATGAGAATCACTTGAACCCGGGAGGCGGAGGTTGCAGTGAGCCAAGATTACACCACCGCACTCCAGCCTGGGCAACAGAGCGAGACCCTGTCTCAAAAAAGAAAAGAAAAGAAGAAAAAAAAACATGACAAAATGAGCTAAAACTAGAAAATGATTTAAGAACAATACGAAGGAGTTTAAGAAACCCATTGAGGGGAAAACAATATGAAAGGAAAATGCTTTATGTTTAAACCAAGATAGTGGAGCTAGAGGTGATCCTAGGAGACTCTGAAGTCACTCCTTAAATTGTCACTGATGTGAAAAGGACAAAAACCCAGAAAAGGAAGCTAGCAGAGGGGCTCAGAGGCAGGCAGCCTGTAGACCCTCCATCACTGAGGCAATCCAAATGGCAGCCGGGCTCCCTGGGCCACTTCACGTTTGGCTGGAAATCCCACTGAGCCCTCTGCTGATTCAGGAGACCCTGCATTGCTGAGGGCCTCTCTGCCCCCTGGCTCCAGATTTTCTGAGGCTGTCTTTCTTACTCCTCTTTAAACAACCCCCCACTCAAACAGAACATTAGTGTGTTCAAGTTCACTAAGATACAAGGGTCATGAGGAAGGGTCACATTGCCCCATTAAACCACAAACCACGTAAAATTGCATTTTAGGCTTTCTTGTTCTCAAGATTCCATTTGATCATTCCACACTGGAGGTTTCTCACTGGTCTGTATTTCATGAAGGGCCCTCAGTCCAGCTGTTTTCTAGCCCTCCCTTCCCCTCTCCTCACTCCTCCACGCTATAGGGAGCACCTTCCCCCACCTCTGACCCCCAAGAAAAATTAACTTCCTGCTTCTACAAGTGCAGCGTTTTGGCTTTTTTTTGGTTGCCTGAGCCCTAGCCAGATATTATGCCTTAGGGGTTTATCATGGTATTTCCTGAAACAAAGAGCTACTTTCCCAAGAAGAATTCTGATAACAGATTTTACCGCTAAAAGACACCCCCAAAAGATGTTCAGCTCCAGCACTTTGCCTTCAGCAAGTGATTTAGACACAGAGATTAAATGAATTATCCCAAGGCCATAGGGTAAAGAAGCAGTGAGGACCAGAATCCAGGTTTTCTATTTCTAAAGCTGTGCCATTCTTTGGTTTCTGATGTGAGTTAATAACTTACCTCAGACAGTCCGCTTTGGTCTGTTATCAAAAGCAGGATCTTTGTCACCATTCTTTGTTCCTTTTGGTTTTGGCAATAGGTTTTAGGAGCAACTGAGTCGGACTATCAGAATTCCTTACTGCTGGATTTTTTAAAGATCAGAGAATGGCTGACTTCAATAGCACCATAGACCTTGTAGATCACCCATCCCTACGTCTCCCCTTCTCCTTCTCTCAGTAGAGACAGACAGACATAATAAAAATTCTAAACAGGGCTGGGCGCAGGGGCTTACGCCTGTAATCACAGCACACTGGGAGGCCGAGGCAGGCGGATCACGAGGTCAGGAGTTCGAGACCAGCCTGGCCAATACGATGAAATCCCATCGCTACTGAAAACACAAAAATTAGCCGGATGTGGCGGCGCTTGCCTGTAGTCCCAGCTATTGGGGAGTCTGAGGTAGGAAAATTGCTTGGACCTGGGAGGTGGAGGTTGCAGTGAGCTGGATTGTGCCACTGCACTCCAGCCTGGGTGACAAAGTGACTCCGTCTCAAAAAAAAAAAAAAGAGTCTAAACAGTTGGGAATGCTAATTTTAAAATTGAATCATATTTCCCACCAACTTCCATTATTAATTTGATGATGCCTTATCACAGAAAAAAGCCTTCACCTATAAGATAAATACTATTTAAGAAGTCAACAAGATTTTCTAAACAAGACATTAAGAATAATAATTCAAAAATAATAATAATAATTCAAAGTAAGCCACAAAATACAATTTGTCTACTGAACTAAAACCAAAGTGAAATTTTATCAAGCTGCAGAAACACTGCCTCCTCAGGACAGAGCAGAATGCAAAGATGCTTACTGGTGCCCTGACTTTTACACTTAGTCTTTTTTTTTTTTTTTTTTTTTCAGATTTCATTCTTGTTGCCCAGGCTGGAGTGCAATAGCACGATCTTGGCTTACTGCAACCTCTGCCTCCTGGGATCAAGTGATTCTCCTGTCTCAGCCTCCCAAGTAACTGGGACTACAGATGCCTGCTACCACGCCCAGCTAATTTTTGTATTTTTAGTAGAGACGGGGTTTCACCATGTTGGCCAGGCTGGCCTCAAACTCCTGACCTCAGGTGATCCGCCCAGCCTGGCCTCTCAAAGTGCTGGGATTACAGGTGTGAGCCACCGCACCCAGCCTACATTTAGTCTTTTAGTGTAGCTTGAGCTCAAGATGGTCTCTCTTGTAGTGTGCTACAGGAGGAGTAAGTGGTTTCTTTCCCTGACCTAGTGAGGGGTCCTAACAACTCTTGTTCTTTTTGAAATAGCAACAACCCCTCCACCTTCCCCCCACCCGCAACACACACGCTGCTGGTAACAGCTGAATGTGTGTTATTTAAAATTTGCCTATTTGAATAATGGCAAACTTCTGACAACAATTTTACTTTTGGTGTGGTGCTTACTTGGTTGTTCTTTTGGCAAGAATTAGCTAATCAGATCAGCTGCTTCTGAGATCACTTCTGGTGTGAGTGCTAAAGACGTCTTTCATATAAAGGAATGAGATTTTTTTGAATTAATTGTTTTAATTTTCCAGGGCAAAAGTAAAAAAAGAATAAATAATAAAAGAAAAAAAATTAAAGGAATGAGATTTTTATAACTTGTTACCCAGGAAATCATATATCTAATTTGTCTAAAAATGAAACAAATTACAGATAAATTTTAAAAACTACACCAAATGTACCTGGGATAGATTACAGATGCTAGCCACCACGCCTAGCCCCACCTGCATGTCTACAAAGGACCTGCTGCTGATTTTTTTTTTTTTTTTTTTTTTCAGACAGATTCTTGCTCTTGTCACCCAGGCTGGAGTGCAATGGTGTGAGCTCAGCTCATTGCAACCACTGCCTCCCAGGTTCAAGCAATTCTCTGCCTCAGCCTTCTGAGTAGCTGGGATTACAGGCGCCCACCACCACACGCTGCTAATTTTTGTATTTTTAGTAGAGACAGGGTTTCACCATGTTGGCCAGGCTGGTCTTGAACTCCTGACCTCAGGTGATCCGCCTGCCTCGGCCTCCCAAAGTGCTGGGATTACAGGCGTGAGCCACTGAGTCGGGTAACGTGCTGCTTTTGTGTAGCTCAAATTCTTGACCTTCCCAGGTCTAATGGTCCTATCTTTTCCCAGCTCTGACTCTCAAATAGTCCCATTTTGCTCTGCTCGGGCCAGAACATAGAAAGAATTGTGTTTAGTTCTTGGCATTGCAAACTTGCATGTGCAAAGGTGGGTGGTCAGAGGGGTGAAGAGTGGACCCTCGTGCATGGGAGGAAAGTTGAGGGAATGTGGGTGGGGGAGAAATTGTAAGAACTGAGAGGCCACGTGAATCGGTGACATGGAAGGAGACACTGCTCTGCTTAGCTCTACAACAGCACTTCACCCTACCTCCCTGTGCCTCAGAGTTCTCATTCATAAAATAAGTGGGTGGCTTTGAAGATCTTGAAGATTTCTTTGAGCTCTAACTGGTTTTGAGTCTATAATTAGTGGAGAAATGATTTCAGCTCAATTCAAGGAAAAGCTTTCTTCCAATCAACGAATCTTCTGATGACAGGCAGCTTCCGGAGGTGGTGAGCTCTCCATTGGTACGGGCAGTGTTGGGGGTGCCCATCTGTCATGAGGCCTGTGCCAGGATCTCCTGCATCCACTGGGACAGATGGACCAGATGACTGCTAAAGTCCTTTCCAACTTTATCTAGAAACTTTCAAGTAATTGCCAAGAGAGCAACTCCCATTGTAGCAATGCTGAATTACTCCGAGTCAAGAACCTCAGCAGGAGGAGGGAAAGCCCCAATCTGCAGTAGGGTAGTGACATCCCCACCTGCCACCTACTGAGTGACAAGCTTTGTGCCAGATACTTGACATAAAGCATCTCTCTCTCTTTTTAGAGACAGCGTCTTGCTTTTTTGCCTAGGCTGGTCTTGAACTCCTGGCTTCAAGCAATCCTCCTATCTCGGCTTCCAAAAGTGCTAGGATTATAGGCATGAGCTACTGTGCCCCATCTGGCATCTCTAACTCATAGCAACTTATGAGGTAGGTATTATTCTCCTTTTACAAAAGAGAATCAAGGCTCAGAGACGCTAAATGACTTTACTAAGGTCATACAGCTAGTAAGAGAAAGAGAATTTAATTTTAGCACTGCTGGCTTCATTACAGCACTTTCCACTAATGTTTTCCTTTCTCAGAGGAGCAGTGTACAATGGGAGGAGGCAAGGAACATGGAGAAGGGTTAGAATGTCAGGGAAGTCAAGTATAGTATAAATTAGAAACCATGAACTAAAGATTAAACTCCCATGGTCTGTGGGCAGGGAAGTGTTTACTTACATGCCGAATTTGACAGGCCTCTGTACCAATAATAGACATTTAATTATAAAACAATAGGCTTCTGGTGCTTCTGCCATCAAGATCTTAGAACATGTTGCCTTGATCATTCTCTAAGGCCCACCACAAAGTCGTCTCTGGTCTGAGATGCTGTAAAATTCCTCACAATTGAAGCCCAAAGTACCCAAGAGGGAAAGATGGGCTGTATCTTCCCAGAGCCAGCTTACAACCCAAACCCAAGTTTCCTTTCTGTCCCCACTCCTCAACGCTCCATGTTTAGCACGTGTGGATACACTTGGTTCCACTATGACATCTCAAATGTGGTCTATGAGTCACCTACCAAGATTTTGTGGGACACGAGTGAAAACACAGATTTCTGGGTTCCTTCCACTCAAGTCTAGGTGACTAGAGGAGTGGGACACTGGAATATGAGGTGTGTGTGGTTTTTTTTTTGTTTTTTTTTTTTGTTTTTTTAAGACAGAGTTTTGCTCTTGTTGCCCAGGCTGGAGTGCAATGGTGCAATCTCAGCTCACTGCAACCTCTGCCTCTTGGGTTCAAGCAATTCTCCTGCCTCAGCCTCCCAAGTAGCTGGGATTACAGGCTGCGTGCCACTATGCCCTATTAATTTTGTATTTTTAGTAGAGATGTGGTTTCACCATGTTGGTCAGGCTGGTCTCGAACTCCTGACCTCAAGTGATCCACCTGCCTCAGCTTCCCAAACTGCTGGGATTACAGGTGTGGGCCACCGTGCCCAGCTGCATAATGCAGTTTCTAAACTACTCTTTCTTGGTAGGGGTTGGTATCTGAAGACCAGGAGATATAATTAGACAAGGCATAGCCAAGGTTTCAATGTGCCAATCATTCCCTGAGAGAAGAAGAGTTAAAAACTGAATAGAAAGAAATGGACTTATCTGCCCCTTAACAAAGCAACCTGGTAATTGTATCCAAATTTTTTTCTTTTTTCTTTTTTTGAGGCAGAGTTTCCCTTTTGTTGCTTAGGCTGGAGTGCAATGGTGCAATCTCGGCTTACCACAACCTCCACCTCCCGGGTTCAAGCGATTCTCCTGCCTCGGTATCTCGAGTAGCTGGGATTACAGGCAGGCGCCACCACACCTGGGTAATGTTGCATTTTGAGTAGAGACGGGGTTTCTGCATGTTGGTCAGGCTGGCCTCCAACTCCTGACCTCAGGTGATCCGCCCACCTCGGCCTCCCAAAGTGCTGAGATTACAGACGTGAGCCACTGCGCCCTGCCTTGAATTTTTTTTTTTTTGTTTTAGACAGCGTTTCACTCTGTCACCCAGCTGGAGTGCAAAATGGTGTGATCTTGGCTCACTGCAACCTCCGCCTCCTGGGTTCAAGCAATTCTTCTGCCTCAGCCTCCCAAGTAGCTCAGACTATAGGCACGTGCCACCACACCTGGCTAATTTTTTGTATTTTTAGTAGAGATGGGGTTTCACCATCTTGGCCAGGCTGGTCTCAAACTCCTGAGCTCATGATCCGCCCACGTTGGCCTCCCAAAGTGCTGGGATTACAGGCATGAGCCGCTGCGCTCAGCCTTTTTTAAAAAAAATTTAAAATTTTTCTGAGTCTGGTTGTTGCCCAGGCTGGAGTGGTGGCACAATCACTGCTCACTGCAGCCTCAACCTTCCGGGTTCAAGTGATCCTTCCACCTCAGCACCCAGCTAATTAGAAATTTTTTTTTTTGTAGTGACAAAGTCTTGCTTTGTAGCCCAGGCTGGTCTTGCATTCCTAGGGCTGAAGTGATCTTCCTGTCTTGGCCTCCCGAAGTGTTGAGATTACAGGTGTGAGCCATCACATCTGGCCAGAAATCCCTACATTCAGATGCAATTTAGAATGGTGAGTAAAAAAGGAGCTGTGAAGTCAAACCTAGATTGTGATTTTGATCTAGTTATTTGTCCTTGGGTAAGTTACTTATCTCCAAACCACAGTTTGTTTTTCTGTAAAATGGGTATAATAAGGTCAACCTCATAAGTTGTTTGAGCTCATGTATCTAAAGTCCTTAACAGTATACCGGGGCATAGTACAAAATCAGTCATTCCATCTTAAGGACATCAATATAAAATATAGATTGTAAAAATAATAATAAAACCTTAAAAATGTGAAAAGGCAAATATCCACAGGAAGCAGGATGGTGGAAACCATGAGGTCTGAGGGATTTTTTTCAGTTCTCCTACAGGTGTTTTATTGCAGAAGAATGAACCCATATTCATCACCCAGCTGCTATATGATGACATAAGTTAGATCCCCAACCCAGAGGTCACCATTTCCAGAGAATCTGTTGGGTTTTCCTCATGGGAGCATCTCCAATCTCTCCTCATCCATGTACCACCTTTCCACCTTTGTTATAGTTGACTCATGTGCCCTTAGGCTATAGATTCATTGACAAAAGTTGCTTTTCACATTTTTCTTTT
>NW_016107426.1:2652800-2656082 GCF_001604975.1 Cebus imitator | reverse complement strand
TTTTGGAGACAAGAGTATCTCTGTCATCCAGGCTGGAATGCAGTGACGTGATCTCAGCTCACTGCAACCTCCGCCTCCTGGGTTCAAGGGATTCTCATGCCTCAGCCTCCTGTGACACTGGGATTATAGGTGTGCACCATCATGCCTGGCTAGCTTTTTGTATTATTAGTAGAGACAGGGTTTCACCATGTTGCTCAGGTGAGTCTCAAACTCCCTGGCCTCAAGTGATTCACCCGCCTCGCCTCCGAAAGCACTGAGATGACAGGTGTGAGCCATGCGCCCGGCCTGTTGTTCTCCTCTTTGGTACAAGTGTTGTCATCATTTCACTCCCACTTATAAGTGAGAACACGTGGTATTTGGTTTTCTGTTCCTGTGTTAGTTTGCTAAGGATAATGACCTCCAGCTCCAACCATGTCCCTGCAAAAGACGGGATCTCATTCTACTTTATGGCTGTGCCAACAACCTTTTTATGGAGCTTAAAAAACTGATACTAAACTTCATATAGAAAGGCAAACATATAAGAATAGCCAGAAAAATACTGAGAAAAGAAAAAAGTCACAAGGGGGTCTTGGCCTACCAGACATGAAAACATACCATCAGGCCTTTATAATTAAACAGTAGAGTATGGTCATGTGGACAGGCCAGTAGAAAAGAAAGTCCAGATGAAGGACCAAGTACATATTAAACTTTAGTATGTAATAAAGATGGTGTCTCAAAACCCCTGGGCCAGAAGGATTTTTAAAATAAATGGTACTGGAGCAATAAGGTACTTACAAAAAAAAAAAAAAAAAAAAAAAAAAAAAAAAAAAAAAAAAAAAAAAAAAAAAAAAAAAAAAAAAAAAAAAAAAAAAAAAAAAGAAAAGGTAAAATGAGATCCATACCTCATACCACCCACAAGAACAAATTTCAAATGGAAAAGGATCAATCTCTCTGTCTATCTAGAACCATACACATCCTATTTTTTAACATGTGTAAATTTCTTTTTAATCTGAGGTAGGGGAAAGTATTCTAAATATAACTCAAAATTAAATAAAATGAAATAAAAGACTGATAAACCTGATTACATAAAAGTAAAACCTTTTGCATAGGAAGAAACACCACAATGTCAAAAAACAATTAAACCCTGGGAGAAAATATTTGTAACACATATCACAGATAAAGGTCTTACATCCCTAATATTTAAATAACTCATAAAAGTTGAGAAGAAACATAGATCAAAACTCTTCAGTAGAAGAATGGGCAAAAGACATGAACAGAAAATGAATCTCCAACAAGAACAAAAAAGATGATCTTTAAACACATGAAAAAGATGTTCGTTTTCACTCATAATAAGAGAATTACAAATTAAAACTACACTGAGATACAATTTCTCACTTATCAGATTGGCAGAAAGTAAAAAGCATAATCACACAGTTTGTTGGCAGGCTGATGGGAAACAGGCACTCATACAGTGCTGGTGAAATGCAAACTGGTATAATCTCTACGGAGGAAAATTTCACAATATATATTCAACACACACACATGCACACACACGCACAGTGCACACGTACTATTTTTTGACCTAGCAACTTTACTCCTAATAATTTACCCTGAAGATAAACCTCCAACAATACATATACACAAGGTTACTCATAGCACCATTTTTGTAAAATTACAATCTATTGTAAAATTACAAGCTACGGGAGGCTGTGGCAGGAGAATCGCTTGAACCTGGGAGACAAGGGTTGCAGTGAGCTGACATCCTCATATAAATGGCATATGAGTACTATGCAGCTGTTTAAAAAAAGAGAAAGATTTCTATGAAATGATATGAGATCTCTCGTTAAATGAAGAAAGCAAAGTGGAAAAGAATACTGGTAATATGCTACCATTTTTGTAGGAAAGGAGGAAATATGCGTGTATATGTTCATTTGTGTAAAAAGAAACACAAGAAAGAAAAACCGGAGTTTAATACAATTGTTTACCCTCAGGGGTTGGGTGGAAATGAACTTGACAGAATAGAAGGAATGGGGAGGGGATGGAATTCTTCTGACTTTACATTCTGTGTTTTGCGATCATGTTAATATTTTACATAACACAAAAAGAAAAATAAAACCAGCAAGGATGGCCGGGAGGCAGGGGGGTGGGAACTAAAGTAGAAAAAACAGAAGCAAATGAACCAATCAAATTTTAAGTATGTAAGATTGAATAAGTACATATATTGCAGGTAATGGGAGCCAGGTTTCACTGTTGAAGGAGAGAGTTACACGTGTGAAAAGTGGTAAGGAGGATGAGTCTTGTAGTGTTTCATTGGAATCAGAAGTATCAGTGTGGGCTGCACATGGTGGCTGACTATAATCACAGCACTTTGGGAGGCTGAGACTGGTGGACCACCTGAGATCAGGAGTGTGAGACCAGCCTGGCCAAGAGGGTGAAACCCCCGATCTACTAAAAAAAATAATAATAAAAATAAAAGTAAAATAGCGGGACATGGCGTCAGGTGCCTGTAACCCGAGCTACAGGAGGCTGCGGCAGGAGAATCACTTGAATCTGGGAGATGAAGGTAGCAGTGAGCTGAGATTGAGCCACTGCACTCCAGCCTGGGCAACAGAGTGAGACTCTGTCTCAAAAAAAAAAAAAAAAAAAAAAAAAAAATGTTAGTGTGAACTAGAATAGACAGGTGTATGTTGTAGGTCTGTGTGTATGTTTATGTATATAATCTATTATTTACCTCCTCCAACTAAGAGGGTGTAGAATCAACGCTATTCCTGTACCAGTGAGCATATCTAGCATGCAGATCTTGGTTTATAACTACTAAAAAGTACCTGGACTCCTTGGGTAAGTGGTTGATTATAGGCGAGGCAGAGAAAGTACAAACCTACAACAGTATCAGAAGTTCACATGTGACAGCTCAAAGGGGCTCTTGCTTGCCAAATCTAGGACAATTTGGGCATCAAAATACTTAATAATAGTAAACATTTATAGCACTTTGAATAAAGTAAGAATCCAGGCCAGGCGTGGTGGCTCACGTAGCACTTTGAGAGGCTGAGGTGGGTGGATCACCTGAGGTCAGGAGATTGAGATCAGCCTGGCCAACAAGAGCAACAGAGCAAGACTGAGCAAGACTCCTTCTCAAAAAAAAAAAGAATCTATTAGTCCACACTGATACAATATATGGGGTGAAGGGAAAGCTCTTACAGTAGAAACCCAACTAACAAATATAAAAGAAATGATGAAATCTGAATCACCACTTGTCAATCATAATCATAATTTTTTTCTTTTTCTTTTATTTAAATTTTATTT
>NW_016107426.1:2651103-2652500 GCF_001604975.1 Cebus imitator | reverse complement strand
GCTGAGGCAGGAGAATCATTTGAACCCTAGAGGCAGAGGTTGCAGTGAGCCGAGATCACATTATTGCACTCTAGCCTGGGCAACAAGAGCAAAACTCCGTCTTAAAAAAAAGAAAAAGAAAAAAAAAAAAGTCTCACTCTGTCACCTAGGCTGGGTAAGAGTGAGATCACGCAGTGGCGTGATCTGAGGTCACTGCAACCTGTGCCATCAAGTTCAGGTGACTCTCCTATCTCAGTCTCCTGAGTAGCTGGGACTACAGGCACCTGCCACCATGCCTGGCTACTTTTTTTTTTTTAAGCAGATACAAACTGAAGTATATAGGCATGTGATTCAGAGAAATGTAAAAGATAAAACAAACGTTAACATTTGGAGTGTCTGGTAACTGGGCTGGTGGCGCACGCCTGTAATCCCAGCTACTCGGGAGGCTGAAACAGGAGAATCCCTTGAATCCAGGAGGCGGAGGTTGCAGTGAGCCGAGATCTTGCCATTGCACTCCAGCCTGGGTGACAGAGCAAAACTCATTTCAAAACAAACAAACAAACAAACAAAAAAAACAAAGCAAAAGCAAACAAAAGATTGGGGTTATCTGGGTAAAGAGAATAAGGGACTTATAATATTGCACATATGTATACATATATATATATACACACATACACGTATTCTTCTAATTTTTTTTTAATGTAGATTTTGGGGACGTATATTAAGAACATACTATAAAACAAAACAAAACAAAATGAACAACAGATTCCTGGCCCTCTATCCTGAAAATTCTGATTCAAGAATTCTCATAGTAGGTCTTGGGAATCTGTATTTTAAAGTTTTCTTGGTGATTATAATGCACATCTGACAAGAATTAACCTGTTTCAAAGAAACAAAAATGTAACTAAACACCCATGTATCCACCATCTACTTGCAATTCTATGTGTGTCCTTCCATCTCCTCCTATTCCCTTTTCTCCCTCCTTGAAGGTAATAATTAACCCCAATTTGGAGTTTGTTGTTCCCATGAATGTGTTTACACAATTATCCCATACACGTGTCCATATCAATAAAAAAATTGTTTTGCATGTTTTCAAACTTTGTACAGGCCAGCTGAGGTGGTTCACATCTATAATCCCACCACTTTGGGAAGCCAAGGAGGATGGATAGCTTGGGCTCAGGTATTTAAGAGCAGCTTGGGCAACATGATGAAACCCCATCTCCACCAAAAGTACAAAAAATTAGCCAGTGTGGTGGTGCACACCTGTAGTCCCAGTCACTCGGTAGGCCGAGGTGGGAGGAATGTTTCAGTCTGGAAGGCAGAAGTTGCAGTGAGCCGAGATCATGCCACTGTACTGTAGCCTGGGTGACAAAGCAAGAGCCCATCTCTGAGGTGGGGCTGGGGAAGAAAAAAAGAAA
>NW_016107426.1:2647454-2649053 GCF_001604975.1 Cebus imitator | reverse complement strand
TTTTTTTTAGATGGAGTCTTGCTCTGACACCCAGGCTGGAGTGCAGTGGCACAATCTTGACTCACTGCAACCTCTGCCTCCCAGGTTCAAGCCATTCTCCTGCCTCAGTCTCCCAAGTAGCTGGGACTACAGGTGCCTACCACCATGTTTGGCTAATTTTTGTATTTTTAGTACAGAAGGGGTTTCACCATATTGGCCAGGCTGGTCTCGAATTCCTGACCTTGTGATCCGCCCGCCTCAGCCTCCCAAAGTGCTGGGATTACAGGCGTGAGCCACTGCACCAGGCTAAATTTTTTTTTTGTAGAGACACAGTCTTGTTTTCTTGATCAGGTTGGCCTTGAACTCCTGGTCTCAAGCAGTCCTCCTGCTTCAAACTCCCAAAGTGCTGGGATTACAGGCGAGAGCCACCATGCCCAGCCAGTGAATAGTTTTAATTTCCCCAATTACTCATGAGTTGAGTTTCATCTTCTGTGAATTAGCCCATTCATACTCTTTGCTCGTTTTTCCAATGGTTGTCTTTTTCTAATTGATTTGTAAGATCTCTTTATGCAGTTTGGATAATACATCAGTGTTTACACTATGACTGTACAAACATTTTCCCTGTTGAGCCTATGACCATTGCTCCTTTCTGGTATGACCATGTATTTTTCTTTTTTTTTTTTTTTTTTTTTTGAGACGGAGTTTCCCTGTTGTTACCCAGGCTGGAGTGCAATGGCGCGATCTCGGCTCACCGCAACCTCCGTCTCCCGGGTTCAGGCAATTCTCCTGCCCCAGCCTCCTCAGTAGCTGGGATTACAGGCACGCGCCACCATGCCCAGCTAATGTTTTGTATTTTTAGTAGAGACGGGATTTCACCGTGTTGACCAGGATGGTCTCGATCTCTTGACCTCGTGATCCACCCGCCTCGACCTCCCAAAGTGCTGGGATTACAGGCGTGAGCCACCACGCCCGGCGCAAATGTAGAATTTCTTTACAGGAAAATTGATAGATCAAAGGGTGTGCATGTTTCTCCAGAGTCATCAGTTTTTTCCTGTCTTCTAAATCATGCATAGTCATCCATAGTAATAAAAGAAATACAGAGTCTATGGGCACAGATGCAAGTACATGGGCAAATATTTGAAGTGCTCTTCTGATTGCTTCTAGTCTCTCAGTGAAATAGGGAGCAGGGTTATCAGCTTAGACCCCAGGTAGAGAATGATCAATTAGAAGTTGGATGTGAGATAATAGCCATCTTGGAGAAAGATTGCCAGGCAGTACTCAGGGTCTGTATCTTCAGCTTTACTAGATACTGACAAATTACTCTTCAGAGTAATTGTACCTGTGTATACTCTTAACAGCAGTGGATGACTGTTTCTGATGCTCCATACCCTCACCAAGACCCTTGAATCATCAGAATTTCAAGATTTTTGTCAATTTGATTTCATGTACATATGTATGTATACATGACAGGGTCTTGCTCTGTTGCCCAAGCTGGAGTGCAGTGAGTGGCATGATTATAGCTCACTGTAGCCTGAACTTTCTGGGCTCAAGCAATCCTTCTGACTCAGCCTCCTGAATAGCTAGGACTATAGGTATGTACCACCATGCCCTGCCAATTTT
>NW_016107426.1:2637913-2646999 GCF_001604975.1 Cebus imitator | reverse complement strand
CGGGGTTTCACCATGTTGACCAGGATGGTCTCGATCTCTTGACCTCATGATCCACCCGCCTCGGCCTCCCACAGTGCTGGGATTACAGGCTTGAGCCACCGCGCCCGGCGACCATGTATTTTTCCTTCAGTTAATGATTTCCTTGTTTTCCCATTTGTCTGGCTCTTCATATACCTGTGATTAATTTTTTCCAAATGCTCCAATATGTCTGCCATCCTATCAGAAATAATCACTATGCACTCATACAAATGAGATCCATTTTCTTGTTGCTCCTTGAAGACCTCATTCTGAGTCATCTATAGTTCCAATCTGTGCTGGTTGCTGGTTGCTCTTGGGATGGCTCTTGGCAGGCATTCTGGATTTTATTTTATAGACGGAGTCTCGCCCTATTGCCTAGGCTGGAATGCAATGGTGCGATCTTGGCTCCCTGCAACCTCTGGCTCTCGGGTTCAAGTGATTCTCCTGCCTCAGCCTCCCAAGTAACTGGGATTACAGGTGCACGCCAGTATACCCAGTTAATTTTTTGTATCTTTAGTAGAGACGGGGTTTCACTATGTTGGCCAGGCTGGTCTTGAACTCCTGAGCTGGTGATCCACCTGCCTCAGCCTCCTGAAGTGCTGGAATTACAGGTGTGAGCCACTGTGCCCAACCAGCATTCTGGATTTTTAAATTCAGTCTACCATGCTGGATTCCTTATTTCCCAAATCCCACGTAGTCTTCTTCCATGGCATTACCGGCACTTATCTCCCAGCAGCTTCCCCAAAATGGGCATGTCTGAATTCTTGCATATCTTTTTAAAACGATGGTCTCACTAGGTTTTGATTTCTAGATTGAAGATAATTTTCACTCAGTTTTAAAGGTATTGCTCTATTCAGTCCTAGTTTCCTTTGTTTTAGGAAAATACATTCTCATTCGTGTTCCAACTCCTTTGTAGGTGACCTGTTTTGTCCAGGTGTTTCAGAATTTTGTGATGATGTGCTTTTTAGATGTTTTATCATTCATATTGCTGGGCCTTCTGAAAACCTGTTTGACCTGGAGATCCACGTCTTTGATTCTGGGAATCTTTTGTTTTCCATTATTTCTTCTGTCTTGTTCTCAAACATTTCTAAGTTAACACTTGGATTGGATTTCAGATGTGGAACAGATACTCTACATGTCTGTGGCTTTGCATATGCTATTCTTTCTGCCTAGGATGTATTTCCTCTCTTATGCCTTCTATCCTAGTAAATCCCTAATTATCCTTTAAAACCAAAATCAATTCTTTACTGTTGTTCTCCTCCCCAACCCTAAGCTGAATGGGATGCTCTATCTTGTATGCTCACAAGGCATACTGTGGCCATCTCTAGTGCCATGCTATGGTCTGTTTATATATCTGCCTCCTCCACCGATCATAAATTCCTTGAGATCAGGATGATGTTTATTTTTTGAGATGGAGTTTCGCTTGTCGCACAGGCTGGAGTGCAGTGGTGCAATCTTGGCTCACTGCAACCTCTGCCTCAAGCCATTCAAGTGATTCTCCTGCCTCCGCCTCCTGAGTAGCTGGGATTACAGGCATGTGCCACCACGCCCATCCAATTTTTTGTAATTTTAGTAGAAATGAGGGTTTCACCATGTTAGCCAGGCTGGTCTTGAACTCCTGACCTCAGGTGATCCACCTGCCTTGGCCTCCTAAAGTGCTGGGATTACAGGTGTGAGCCACCGCGCCCAGCCAGGATGACGTTTATCTGTTCTGCATCCTCAGTGATTAGCATTACACAGTGCCATGAATAAAGGAATTCAACAAGGGGACTGTGCAAGATAAATACCATCCCACACATCTTTATTTAATCCTTAGAGCAAACCTCAGACGGTCATTGTTTATTCAACAATATTACCTGAGCCTTTATTATGGACCAGTTTTCATACTGGCCAAAGGAACTTCAAAAAGGAAAATGTCAAGATCTCATTACTCCAGAAACTCACCATGTAGTAGGGAAGGCTTTCCCCTCCCCACGTTTAAAAATTGAGATATAACTCACATACTATTACATTTACTCACTTAAAATACACTTTGATGGTTTTTAACATATTCACAAAGTTGTACAATTATAACTAGACAAGATAGTTTTCATCTGTATGAAGTGCTGTGTGTATCATGCGGCCAAGTGAGGGGAAGACATAGTTTACCATAGGAAGAAATGCATTCCAGGGGAAGAGCAATATGTGCAAAAAGACGGAATTCTGAAACGGCCTACATTTGCATAATATGAAGCTGTGGTGGTTGGGGGGGCACTGGAGTTTATAGTGAGGAAACAATTGGGCTATTGAACAAATGAGGGATCTGAAGCTCAAACAGGTGAAGTCACTGGCATAACACAATTCTCTTATGGCAACTCAAGAAAAGGTGTCTAAGGCAGGAGTCCCCAGCCCTGGCACCATGGACTGGTACAGGTGGTGAGGGGCAGGCAAGCATTACTGCCTGAACTCCATCTCCTGTCAGATCAGTGGTGGCATTAGATTCTCATCGGAGCTTGAAACTTACTTTGAACTGCGCATGTGAGGGAGCTAGGGCGCATGCTCCCTTGTTCCCCGAGAATCTAATGTTTGCTGATTTGAGGTGGAGCAGTTTCATCCTGAAACCACATCCTAACCCCTGTCTGTGGAAAAACAGTCTTCCATGAAACCGGTCCCTGGTGGTCTAAGGGATATTACCCTACTACCAAATCATTCCTGATGCACAGGCAGGTGCACGACCTTCTAAGAATTACCTCCAAATGTTGGTTTTCCCAGCATTCCAGCAAATGGGCTTCACTTTTTCTTTCAAATTCTCACATTTTCTAGAGACACTGGTTATACTGACTACATTATCAGTTGAGCAAAAGACATTCAACTTCGGCTTTGTAGATTCAAAAGGATCGTTTGAGCTCAGGAGTTTGAGATCAGCATGGGCAACACAGTGAGATCTCATCTCTTAAGAATAAATTCAGCTGGGCATGCTGACATGCACCTGTAGTTTCAGCTACTTGGAAGACTGAGGTGGGAGGGCTGCCTGAGCCTGGAAGTTTGAGGTTGCAGTGAGCCATGATCACCCCACTACATTCCAGCCTGGGTGACAGTGAGACTCTGCTTCAAAAAAAAAAAAAAAAAAAGAAGAAGAAGAAAAAAAAGACTTAATACTTATGAATTCTTTGTTGTTAGACTAAAATGTTTTCCAGGTGTGTTTCAGACCCTCTGAGTGATTAAAATTCTGCTTTCCTGGGCTTCAGTGTTTCTACCTCAAAAGTAGGATTGAGAAAGCTTGTCTCTTGGCTGGATGCGGTGGCTCACACCTGTAATCCTAGCACTTTGGGAGGCCGAGGTGGGTGGATCACGTGAGGTCAAGAGTTCAAGACCAGCCTGGCCATCATGGTGAAACCCCATCTTAATTTAAAAAAGCTTGTCCCAGCTACCTTACCACTGTCTTACCCAGAAGAATTGCTGGGAAACCATGGGATCTGTACTACCTTTGAAACTCCTGAGGAAATGTTAGTTTATGCTTTAAAAGGTAATATGCCTTGGCTTATCAGTGGCATTAAGGGGGGGGGGGAGAGAGGTAATATGCCTACTGTAGGATTTTCTCCAAATTTCTAACCTCTGTTAAACATTCATAAAATCTTGGCTTATTAGGTGTAAACCAAGTCCAGATCAATCTAGATGATGTTTCAGCTCTCTGCGGGAGGAATAGAGGGGAATTCAAGAGAAAATAGGTAGAAAGTAAGTTGTCTGGCAGGATCAATGTCCTCTGGATTTTGGGCTTTGCACTTGGAGGCTGTCCCCTATTGTCTTCAAAGGTCCCCAACCCCTTTTCTATCATGTGAAAAACAACTCTGCATTCTAAGATAAGGCATTGTAGATTCTGTAAATCAGAGGTGTAGTGGAAGCATGCCCTCCATCACACTTACAGTTCAAGCCCTCCTTCTGCAGCCCTGCAGTATCCCAAACTCCAGCAGGACAAATGACAAAATGCAGCAAAGAGCAGTTATTTCTCAGAAAAAAAAAGGTTCAAAGTGACTTGGTGAAGCAGAGTAAGAAGAGTTTACCAGAAGCCACTTGATATGCTTTGGATGTCTTCACCCAAATCTCATTTTAAATTGTAGCTCCCGTAATCCCTGCGTGTCATGGGAGGGGCCTAGTGGGAGGTAACTGAGTCATGGGGGTGGGTTTTTCGCATGCCGTTCTAGTGTTAGTAAGTATCGCTAGGTCTGATGGTTTTATAAAGGCAGTTCCCCTGCACACTCGCTCTGGCTTGCTGCCATATAAGATGAGCCTTTGGGCTGGGCGTGGTGGCTTACACATGTAATCCAAGCACTTTGGAGGTCAAGGTGGGTGGATCACCTGAGGTCGGGAGTTCAAGACCAGCCTGTCCAACATGGCGAAACCCTGTCTTTAAAAAAAAATAAAAATAAAAAATCAGATGAACCTTTGCTCCTCCTTCCCCTTCTGCTATGAGGAGGCCTCCCTGGCCATGCAGAACTGTGAGTCTGTTAAAACTCTTTTCTTTATAAATTACCCAGTCTTGGGTATTTCTTCACAGCAGTATGAAAGTGGAGTGATACACCACCTCTGCCAAGAATCTGTGCATTGTCTGCTGCCCACGTAAAGCTGTTTTTCATGTTACAGGACCGAATAATTGATGCGTCTAAAATGCTACACAACAACAAAAGTTTTTCTAACCTGTTGGAGAGGAATGAGGCCAACCATTCCTGCCACTGTTGTATGTCCTTACATGTGCCTATAAATGGCTCTAATAAGCAAACATGCTGTCCTATAAAGGTGACCATATCAATTAAGAGCACGTGTGTAAATAACATGAAGATGGTTAGTTCAGTCTGCTGAGGTTTATGCATGCACAAGTCATGTTCATTTGTGATTCTCTGCTACAATTTAGTAAAGGAGCATCCATACCTAGTTTATCTATTAGTCTGGGGATTAGTAACCAAACTCATTCCTAACTTCTGGAACAATAAAATCTGATTCTTTTTCTAGAGAAAAAATATGTGAATAGTTGGGACAAAAGCCAGAATTCAAATAACTGCAAATATCTAGGTGAACATGGATTCATTTTCTCCTCTGGACACCCAATTAGTTAGGAAGATCTCCTTCTGCAGGATAAAGTATTTTAGAGTTCATGAACTCCTGGGGGAAAGAAGAGAGACAAGCATTAAGTATCTGACCACCCATGTCTCAGCACGCTAGGAGTTATCCTTCTTGTAGCCCTCACAAGAGCCCTGAGAGGACTGGCTGGTTTATCTCCTTACAGATGAAGAAACTTAGGCTCAAGGATGCTGGCACATCTCAGGCCACAAAGCTGGGGGCAGAGAGAAGGTCTGAGTCCGGAGCAGACAGGCCTTCTGCTCCAACAGTGTTTCCCAGACCAGAATTACCTGGGAAAATACAAAATCCAGCAAGCCCCGTTCCCTCCACGCCGCTTATCAACAGGAAAGCTTGTGAAAGACAATGCTACTTCACGACCCAGTCAGGATATCTGAACCTGTTCCATTCCTACACTCGTGACTTCTCCACCCAGGGACACCCCCCGCCCCCGCGCCCCAACGCCCTCACAAACCCCAACATTTCTGCGATCAAAACCCTTCAACACTCCCAAAGGTCCCCAGAGATCCAGAGGTTGGAATCTTCTTCTGCCTCCTCATCTCTGAATCCTGCCATTTTTCTCCCTTCTGCAGAATTTCATTTCCTGGCTGGGACCTGGCTCTAACCATCAGGCTTCCAGCCGGGCCGCGGAACTTGCAGCCCGCACTAGCCTGTCTGGCTCCAGCCCGAGCCCCTCGGCTCCAGCCCGCTCTCATTCCAACCCTGCCTCTTCCGTCGGTCACGTTGTTTCCTCCGCTTGGAAGGACCTCTTTCCTCTCCGGGCCCTTCCCAGTGCTCGGGGAACTCCTACACAGCCTGCGCGCCTCCGCTTCCAGCCACCCTCGCTTCCCACCACCCCGGCTCTGGAACTGAACCAGCCGCGCAGCCCGGCGGCGAGCATCCTTCCCCCGGCCGCTGACCCCAGCGCTCCGGCCTCGCCGCAGCCCCGGCCCCTCGGCGTTCGCTTCCCCACCCGCCACCTGGCTTTCGCCGCGGCCGCCCGGGAAGCCCTCGGCACTTCCCAGAATAGCGAGCAGCTGCCAACGTCAGGCTGCCGCCTGCCGCGGGGTTCCGGGCGCGCGGGGTCTGGGCGGAGGGGACGTGACTCCGCGCTGGCCTTCCGCCTTCCCTCCCCGGGCGGGAAACTGAGGCCCGGCACCGGGAACCACTTCCCCGCGAGAACGGCCCCAGGCATCCAGACTCCCGCGCGCGATCCTTCGACCACACGCGCCGCTAGGTCGCCTCGGAGAGCCTGGCGGGGAGCGGGTCTCGGAGCGAGCGCACCGCCCGGGAACGCGCAGGGCGCCAGCCTCCGCCAAGTCGCCGCGAAACTTGTTGTCTCCCAGCCTGCCCTCGCCTCTCACCTCCGGGACACACCTTCCCGCTCGCCCCGGCAGCCTCGCACTCACATCCGGTCCACCTTGCGCACACCCCTCTCCGCGCTCACTCGCGGCCCCTCTCCCTCCCACGCCCGCGGCTCCCCGGCGCCCCCGAGCGCGCTCCCACCCGCGGCCGGGGCGCGCCTTCCCCGCCCCGCAGCTCGCCCGGCCTCGGCGCCGCGCCCGCCCGGGGTTCCGGCGCCGGGAGCCCCGGCCCGGGGCCGCGACCCGCTTCCGTCCGCCTGGCGTGGGGCCGGAGCCGGAGCTGCCACGCCGAGCGCGGGGGTCTCGAAGCGAGGGGCGCCGTGGCGCGGGGCGGGGAGGGACGGAGGGAGGGGGCGCTCGCTCGCTCCCTCTCGGCGGCGTACACGCCCGTACAAACTCTCACACAGACACACGCGGGGTGCGCTGCCGCCGCCCGCCGCTGCTCCTCCTCCCGCCACCGCCTCGAGAGGGAGAGAGAGGGAGGCAGAGAGAGCGCTTTGTCCGCGCGCCGCCGCCCGGCCCGGGACTCTGCCCCGAGGAGGCAGCCGCGCCGAGTCCCCGCCTCCGCCTCTGCCCCCTGGCGGGCCGGGCCGGCCGCGGTGGGGGGAGCCAGGCTGAGGGTGGGGGTGGGTGGCGGGCGGGCGGAGGGCGGGGAGGGGGAGGGGGGGCGGAGGAGGAGGAGGAGAGACGAGGGCAGCGGAGGAGGCGAGGAGCGCCGGTACCGGGCCGGGGGAGCCGCGGGCTCTCGAGGAAGACGCGGATGATGAACAAGCTTTACATCGGGAACCTGAGCCCCGCCGTCACCGCCGACGACCTCCGGCAGCTCTTTGGGGACAGGAAGCTGCCCTTGGCGGGACAGGTCCTGCTCAAGTCCGGCTACGCCTTCGTGGACTACCCGGACCAGAACTGGGCCATCCGCGCCATCGAGACCCTCTCGGGTGAGCACTCGGCGCGGCCCCCTCCCCCGCCTCGCTCCGCTCCGGCCGGGACGGCGCCGGGAGGGAGGCCGAGTCTGGCGGGCGGCGCCCGGCGGCGGCTCCTGCGCCCCGCACTCACTTCCACGCACCAGACCCTCAACTCTCGCCGCCGGCCCGCTCCCGGGACGGCCCACTCCCTTCCCCCCACGGCCCCAGACTCTGCCGTCGCCCTCGGGGCCGCAGCCTTGGGGCGCCCCCGGTGCCGTTCCGAGGGCTCCCGAGGCTCGCCGGCTCCTTGGGGCACCCCTCGTTCCTCTGGCGCCCCGGGCTGCTCTCTGAGTGCCCCCCGCCCTTCGAGCGTACCCATTCTCCCCTCTCCCCTGACCTTCCTGTCACCCCCTTTGTCAGGGTCTCCCCTTCCCCAAACCCTGCGTGTCCTCCTCCTCCTTCCCCGCCGGACCTTTTCCCTTCCCGTGCCTCGTGCCCGGGACCTCTCGCCTTCTGGCGTCTCCCGAGCCGCACTCGCCTTTCGAGCCCCCTCCCCACCTTGCCCCCCCAGCCCCCCACTTTCGGCACCCCCTCGGTGCCACCCTGATGATCCCGTTTGAGGTCTCGGGGCTCCCCCAGCCCCGGCCCTCGCACGGCGGCACCTCTCCCTCGGTCCTCCCGCGAACCTCAGTCCCCTCTCGCTTGCTCTCTCAAGCGCTCCTATTTTTCTCTGAATTTTTTGTCCGATTTTATTGAGAAGAACTCGGGGCTGGGGGCTTTCCGCCGCCCGTCCCCCCGCCTCCCGCTCGGCCAGAAGCACCTTTTTACGAGGTGCCCTGTCTCAACTCGGTGGGGGCCCGGGTTGAGAACCGGGAAAGAGGCGACCGGGGGGCCCGCGAGCGCGCTGGAGCCCAGACGGGAGACGGAGAGCGACACACACACACTCGCGCGCGCGCAGTCCCCAACTCGCCCCAGCACAAGCGCTGCTCCCAGCAGCGCGGGCCCCCGACCCCAGCCCGCGCCCCCCGAACCCCAGCCCGCGTCCCCCGAACCCCGGCCCGGTGGGAGCCCCTTCCCCACGGGCGTGAGGAGTGGGGGCGGGGCGGCGGCGGGGCCAAGGTGACACCCGGGAGCGGCCGGGGACTGGGCTCTCGCGGCGGCGGACCCAGGGGGCTTGGGCGTCTTTTCTGGGGGCCACCAGGAGGAGCGGGCAGGGCGGGGAGCCCGGAGGAGCCTTCGGGCCCCGGGGTAGCGGAATGGAGAGGTGGGGGCCGGGAGAGCAGCGGGGCCGCGCCAGCCTTGCAGCTTGAGTTTCAAATGAGCTCATCCTTTCAAATTGGCGCCGCTCTTTATTAAATTTGTTTTTCCGGTAATGCCACCCACGGCTATACCTGGGGTCCGACACGAGCTCGCACCCTTCCCGCTTGTCCCGAGACACTGGGCGCCCACCTTTCCTAACACTGAGAACCAAGTTCGCCCAGCTCCAGCGGGGTAGGAGACCCCTTGGGGGCGCCCGAAGGCGGAGCCCAAGCGTGGAGTTCCGTGCGTGCCCCTCCTAGACCCCCGCGGGCTGGATCTAAGCGAGGTTCTGAGTGCTTCAATTTCTGTTTTAAAGGTAAAGTGGAATTGCATGGGAAAATCATGGAAGTTGATTACTCAGTCTCTAAAAAGCTAAGGTAAATATACTTTTCTTTTTTTTTTTTTTTTT
>NW_016107426.1:2624803-2637758 GCF_001604975.1 Cebus imitator | reverse complement strand
TGGGGGTCGGGGTGGCAAACGCTAGCCACATTCAGTTCGCTGGGACCCTGTAACTTGTTTATTAAAAATAGCCTCCCACCCCCACCTCCCGACCCTATCCCCAGCAGAATGGCAGCAAATGCTTCTCAAGACTTCCTGTGAGATGTGAAGAGTAAATATTTACTATGTCAGCTAAATTGCTTAACTAAACTTAGCGATTAATTACTGTTCTCTTTTAGATAGTTTAATGTTGAATAGTAAAATAATTCAGTAAGGGGTCAATATTTTGCATAGCTTTCTAAAGAAGTGGGTTGTTTGGATTGGACGGCACTTAAAAGCCGGACTTTTTCAGTCACTAAGACTCCTGAGTATAGCTTGTGAGCATTTTGTTGTTGTTGCAAGATATGTTTGCGGCTAAAATAAATATCCTTGTGAAATCTATAGTAATATTTAAGTGCACTGTTAATGACGGAGTAACAAGTTTTGTGGAGGTTGGATTTATCCACAGTGATTTGCTAACAGGAGAAGAGAATGAGAGAAAACATCTTTGTTTCAAGTTTATTGTGGACTTTAAATTTGGGCCCTTTATTACTCATTCTGGATTTTTTTCTTCTGCTGTGTGTCGTAACTTAGTTTATATCCCATTCACATACATTTGTTCACCATTAGTCATTAGGTAGCTGAATTAGAGAAGCTCAGTGAACTTTTTGATTACCACCTTTACAGTTTATCATAGTCAATACCGTAACACCTGATTTTTGCCAGGATTGAGTAGAGTTTTAAAACAAACTACCCTATTTTTATAAATGCTTACATGTGTTGTTGAAGGGATTTTTAAAAATTGTGTGCCACATTTCCAGATATGTTTTATTTTAACTAAGCAGCAGAATAACTTCTGTTTGCAAATGACCTCTGTGGCATATGAGAAAATTCCTTAAATCCTGTTTTTTTTTTTTTTTTTTTAAGGTAGTTACGATTTACAGCTTCATATGTGATATTAAGCCAGTTCTTTCCTCTAATGGGAAAGATGTAATGTGTAACTAACTGGTTTTCAATAAAGTATTCTAAATTTGTATACTTTTCTTTAAAATAATAGTTACTGCTTGAGAAGTCCAAGTTGAAGCTTTCTGATATATTAACTATTTACTGCAAATATGAATTATTATCTCACAACACTTGAAAATGTGCAAAATGAATATACAGAACAGTGAAATAACTACCCAAAATATTTGATACAGTAGTTTCTGTAAATGTCTAATTCTGTTGGCTGTTTGCTGCTGTGAATAGTTTTGGGGGTTATAATTAGTTAAAAAAAAAAACCACTAGAATTTTATCTTTGTTGGTGTCTCATTTCATGTTGCAGTGTACATTATTTAATTTTGTAGTATATGTGAAATACTGGTTTATCTAAAGTTATTAACAGCTCCTAAAGCTTCTCACAAATGTACTACTTTTTAGCTTTTTTCTTTCAAAATGCAGATTATTTGCTGTTAGCTGGAGTGTCATTTAAGTAATTTTGTTCTGTTTAAGACTTCAGAATTAAAGGCATGTCCTCGGTTTTTAGTATAAATTAAAGTGCAATCTAGGATTTATACAGCCCTGTTAGTTGATGATTCCTTTGAACATGTGGGCGATGTGAAATACCCAGGAGGTAGATTAAAATGCGCTGTGTATGATTCACTACACTGAAAATGTTTAACATTCCAAATGTATGCATAAGCTGCTGCTGTAGAGGAGTTGCATCATTTCTGATTGGATGGTTTTAATCTTTTTTCCTTTATTAGTTTAAATGCAGAAATTAACTACTTGTACTACAGTCTAAGGGAGAGATAGCTAATGACCGGTATTGTGTACTGAGATCAGACTTCAGGGATGAGGCAGCTGTATATTCTCATGTCCTGGACACTACCACGTTGGTGGCTTTCTAAACCCAGGCCACTATGACATTTGAAACCAAAGATTTTATGTTATATGGTTGACTATTTTGGCGTCCTTGTGTGGCATTTCTATGAATATTAACAAGTTAGAAGCAAATTTGGCAGTGTGAAGTCAATTCTATATGTGGTTTTTGTGTTAGTTGAAGTGAAAATGGTAAGAAAACAGTTCATCCTCATTGCCTGGTTACTTAAAAATCATTCAACAATTGAGTGCATTTTCTTTACATTGTAGTGATTTCTTTGATTTCTCAGGAATCAGTTTTAGTATCTACATCTCAAATAGATTTTTTAAAGTTAATGACAGTTTGGGAGGAGATGTTTTGATCTTAAGTTATGAAATTATTGGTACGCAGTTTGCTTACCAGTTGGATCTTTTTGTTAAATGTTCTAGCATCATTTTATAATAGCATAATAGACTAGATACCATTATTTTCTCAGGATCACTTAACAATAGAAAACTTTTCTTTTTGCTACATGTTTCATTCTTATTAAATGCAAATTAGTCTAATGTCAACCACACATAAAGCATTTATCTAAGTTGGTTTCAGGCTCTGTTGAATAAAAATGTTTGAATCTTTTTTCTCTTCATATTTCTTGGTAGTACGTATGGTCAAATGTTTATTAAAGAGGAAGAAAACTGGTAAGGTTTAAAATGCTATTAAACGTTTTGGTAACTTCCTTGATACAAATTTCATTTTTGGTGTTGATGGAGGTTAATTTAAAAATTATGTACATATATATATATATACACATATACACACATATTGCATGCCTTGTTTTGAACTTAGACATGCTAACTTGAATGTGCTTTTGTATCTAAAGTTGAATGATTCTGTGAGAAACAAAACTTTGAAAAATGCAATTTCTGCCCACCTCTAGGAAGTAACTAAGTGGTGCTAGACATTCTTCCACTGAGATGGTGTGAATACTATGAAATAGTGTAGGAAAGAGCTATGAATTTGTCTTTCATGAGTTAAAAACCAGTAATTGTATTCACTCCAATGCAAATGAATTTGGTCTCCTATAGGAATGTTAAAGAAAACAGTATCTCAATTGTATTTTGCTTGTATGTACTACATTGTGTATAGTTGAATCAAATACCAAAAAGGAAAAAAAAAAAAAAAAAAAAAACCAATCTGAAGCCCTCCCCGCAGCAAAGCGTTTTGCTGCGTTAATTTTTAATTTTCTAGAAACAGAAGTGACTTTTATTAGGTTAAAATTGTGTGGTAGCTTCCCATTTGAAGAATTTATTGACTTAGAAATTAATATCTGCATTTACTTATGTGCAGATATAACATATATTAATATATGATATTAAGGTATAATGTTACTTTTGATTTGGCTTTGGAGATAAACTTTTAGTTTCCCAGTTAAAAAAAAAGTAACTTTTTCATATTGTACTAGGTAATACCATAGAGAATTGCACGTCATTGTGACCTCTAAGAGATAAGTATTAGAATTAAAATAGAAGCAATACAGAAAAAAATTAACTTGGTGATATTGGTTTAAAATTCTAGTTTTTACATTTTTAAAAGACTGGTCATCTGATGCTTTTATATTATTTAATTAAATATTAGAAACCAATGAGATTTATACATCAAAATAGATTTTATGGTTTGCTTGATTTTTTTTTTTCAATTCACCAAATACATAAAAATGTTAAATTGTAGTATAACAATGTATAAAACTATTTAATGGCCGAACACCTAAACATTAATTCTAAAGGTGATTTTTGATATGCAGTGCAGCTGCCAAATGGTACTTTTTCATGTGTTTCCTTGTGCTTATGGCTAGGTGGAAGATAAGATGATCAGTAAGAGATGGTCTAAGAATTTTGTTTTTTCTCATGTTAACCTGAGATTATCCTTTGGTAGAGAGAAGATGAGAGGATATTAGTAATATTTGTCCAAAGCCTTTTATACTTGATGATCTAAAGTGCAATATGTTTTCTTTAAGAGAAAAAACATTTAACTTTTAAGATATTTTTGAAAGACAAGATTTAGAACAAATTGCATATCAAAATTATTTCACTATTTTAAATAAACAATTGTTTTTGTGTTTATGTGTGGAGGCTGCTCCAGATTTTCAAGTACTGTGTTGGGGAAATGTAAATGATGTTGAATTATGCATAAAAGCATAGTGACTTAGGCACATTTATTAAAAGTCAAAAAGCTATGAAAACCAGATTTCTACAGAAACTGTTTATATATTTGATACTTTCAAGCTCTTCTAAATATTTGCTGTCTGTAGCTGAATCACTCTCCAAGTCCTCTATGAAACCCTCAAAAGTAGATGAGCAATTGGTCAGAATTGTTAGAGGGTATCATTTGAGCTGAATGCTTCCTCTCCCTGATTCAGTAGTGTATGTGCAAGTGTGTGTATATGTTTTTTTGTTGTGGGACAGTTTCAGGAAGATGGTGTCAAAAGGGAGCAGGTGACCTTTAATTGAACAGCAGTTAATCTGAATTTAGTCCTGACAAGGCTCAAGAAGGTTGCTTGGCGATTGAAACCTGTGGCAAAGGGAATGAGGTGCAGTGATATTTGCCTTGAGTGATGAGTAACTCTTGTAGGTGGTTAACCTTGTTGTGAAAGCCAAGTCCTAGGTATCTGGAGTAGCTTTTTCAGTGAGCGTGCTATTGAAGGGAGCACCAGTGCAGCATCTCCCCTCCTTCCTTTTCGCTTGGCTATCCCCTGTCCCAAATGATTCTGTGAAGGTTTTGATGATGTATAAGCCATTTTTCAAGTGTTAGAAAATTCAAGATTTGAGTATGCATTTTCGTTTAGAAATTCTGTACTTTGAAAAGCAATATGGTATTTTGCATAACACAAGTACTGTCAGTGAGTAAACATCATTAGAAAAAGTGTTATATTGAAATTGTTTCTTTGGAGACTGTTAAAAATGTTGAATTATACATTTCAAAATATATTTTTTAAAATTATATTTAAACATCACAAAAGTGTCTCCTGTGTTCTTTTCAGTGTTAGAAAGTAGTGGGGCTTGACTAAGCTAATTTTTAAAGAGTTTATACTCGAAAACTTTTAGCCAAAAGCATTATCTTTCAAAAGCTATGATTAACTTTTTAAATTGAGAAATGGGAGTGTTCTGTTTAATAAAACATGCCTCCAGAATTTATTAGTAAAGTTTTGTCCTTTTTATATTCAAATTCAAGTTCAAATTGTTTTGGATATTCATTCAAAAGCAGTATCATTGAACAAGTAGTAGCAAAGAAACAGTAAACACCTACCAAGAAAGATAAGTCTTTCTTCCCATTTATCATCACCATTAAAACATTTTAAATCTTTTACTTTATAATTTGACTTTGTGCTTACAAACTTATAATTTTCATTTGGTGGCATGGACTGTATGGGTTCTATTTTGGGCAGCAAAATTGCAGAGTGCTCAGAGCATTATTTTTAAGGTTTTACTTTTCCTGTTTTGATCATGGACTTTGGTCTCTCCATAAAGTAGTGAAGAAAAATTATTTTCCTTTGTAGAAAACTTCAGATTCTGTTGCTTGGCTGCCAAAGAGAAAAAGGAATCCAATAATTATTTCTTTAATTTGGTTTAGAATTTGATGGTATATTGAGATAGAATAAGTACAACAATGAAAATGGATGCTTTTGGATTAATAGGCAATCAAGCCCAAAAGCTAGCCCTGTTTCATCATTTGATAGTCATGTCTCCTCCCCAAGCCTCTGGTTTTCACTAAATAATGTCTGTATTTTTGAAATACATTTTGTTTATTCCTCATTATTTATTTGTTCCAGACGTTATTTCTTAAAATGTGAACATTATTAGGATTTTCCCATTCTGTTTAGTGTCGAGGACATTTCATAAATAAAGCAGATATTTTAATAAGTCTGATAAATGAAAATTAGGAGTTCTGATGCATCTTTTGAGCTCTCTCATATTTACTCATATCATAATAAATGTTGCATCTAATGACCAGAAAAATTTGTATGGGAACATTCCAATAAGCATTATATTTTCAGTTTTTCTTATTGTCATGTAATTAATGTGTCTCAAAGTAAGGATTTGCCTTAGTGGGAAGCTTGAATTTTTAAATTTTTGTTTTAAATGTGATCAGAAAGGTGGTTTGATGGTTTCATGTATTGATATTTAAACAATACTAGTAGTATTATCTCAGGGAGGAGTGTTTTTTGTGCCTGCCTCTTATATTCATACAGTACTGATGCTGTTCTAGCCTCTTTGACACATTATTTATTCCAAATAATAATTTTGTGAAAAATAGGACAGTTGATATTATCTCTTTTTCTGGATGAGGAAAGTCAGTCTCAGAGAACCTTAATAATTTGCTTAGGGCCACATGACTTTTAATTAAGTAGTAGGGCTAGAACCCAAATCTTCTGAGGTCACTGAGTCTCACTCCACTGTACTTCCTTTCCATTTAATATTTTAAATTAAAGAAGTCAGATGAATGCGTTTCAAAGTTCAGAGAGTGATCAAGAGTAATAGAAAGGTATGAAAATAGATTTGTGAATTGAACCTTTGCAATGATCTTATGTCGGTCTGAGTGATCTGTACTTTGCTATAGTTTTTTTAAAAAAATAATTAGAAACAGAGGTAATTTAAAAATTAGCATTGCACCTCTTCTTATGTCTGTGATTGTCCATGGGCAGAGGTGGGGAGTGTACCTAAGCAGGTTGTGGGGTTGTTGTTGCTTTGCTTTTTGCAGTGGTTGTGTTCCTGACATAACAGGACAAACATTTCTTTCAACATCTGAGCCACACAGATGAGACAGTGAACGGTGGCCCGGGTCAAGACTGTGTGCCATGTGGTAAATGAAAATCTAGTTCAAGGAATCTCCTGGGTGAATTCTTCACGGGGTTCAGACAGCCTGTTGGAGAGATCAGGACCGCATTATGGTTTACGTGTTTCCCTGGTAGGAACTTCCAGGTCTTTGCCAGAGGTGGTATCTCTGTCACTCTCTACTGAATAAGGCCTTTGGCCTCTCCCTTGAGTATGGTGTGAGTATTAATAGGGATAGTATCCATAAAGTTCTCAGGGTTCTTCAATAATTTTACCGTCGCTCAAAAACATATGCTAAATAACGAAGCATGTGAAGTCCTGTTCATTTCTCCTCAACTAAACTTTTCCTGCATTTATCTTCGTTTCCTTGAACTCTTGTGGACTATTGGTGGTGGTGATGGAGGGAGGGAGGGAGGGAGGAATTATCACTGAAAAAAACAGGTGAAAGAAGGTTATTTTCATCTCTCCATGCATTTCTTCAAGTTAGTACAGTCCAGAGTCGGGTATGGCATTTTCCATGGAATTCTGACTTAGGAGGTGGGGAGAGGAAGAGTGCCAACTAATGTGGGGTGGCCGCTGGGTGCTAGGCACCGGACTAGGCTCCCTGTGTTATCCTCCCTGTAGTCTGGAGATCCGTCTTTATCCTTCTTACGCATAGGGCTCTAAAGCTTCAGACTTTAAAACAACTCCTTGCTCCTGACCAAAACTTCAGAAGGCAGTGGCCACTTTACCCTTGCTGTCCATCTCATTTGAGTACTGCAGCAGAACCTTAGCAGTGAAGTAGAGAGTTGTGATCATGTGTACCTAGGCCATAGAGTAACTTTGTATATTATTCCTAACTTGGAATAAGAAACAAAATTTCCATGTATAAAACCTAAGATGAGAAAGATTAGGAGCTGAAGTTCAGTGTATTTTTAATTTGATGTAATTGAAAAGAATTAAAAGTGTTAGGCATAATTTGAAGGAACTTCCTTGAAGTAGTCCTATAGTAGAAGCATTTATATTTACATCAAAAGAGGTTTTCTAAAAAATCGTTGTGGTTGACAGTTAAACGTAAAAAACATACATGCATGCTCTGTGTGAGGAGGGCCTGTGTTCCATGCCTTTGACCCAGATATATATGTGTTTTTTTCAAATCCTGAAAAAATCTTGAGGTTTTTTGTTTAGGATACAGAATGTTTCACAAAGGTTGGCATGCTTTCATTGTTATATGTATTTTTAAAATATCTATATCTTAGAGAAGGAAAATAATGGAATTTTTGTAAATTACTTTTTATAAAATGGTTCTTATTCACATTAGAACGTTTTAAACCTCTTTGACACATGAAAAAGTGAAAGCACAGGGAGGAAAAAGATTTGTACCTATTTTTTGATATAATACTTAAGTATCTTACACGTTTGTTACTTTGTGTAGTAACATAGGACTTAAGATACAGTTATACCACCAATGACATGAGCTATACAAGAGGTTTTCTTCTAATAGAGGCTGTGGTTTTTGACAAGAACATGATTTTATATAATTAATGAGAGAAAATAATTACTTTCCTCGGTCAAGAACCTCTAATAGAGCTTAAAAAATTACCAGGAAAGACATTTTTATTACTATATCTTCTCTTTCTCTTTGAAAAATGAAACAAAAAATTGGGTGGTGATTCTTTGGACAGGTTAGCCTCATATCAGTTCATGAAGTAGAGGGTGTTTCTGAAAACACTCAAGTGAGGATAGGCTGTTTCGTAGTTTTGGATCACGTGGAGACCTTTTAGTTTAGACCCTGGTCTTGGTGATTTTAACAATGCATACTTTGAAATTTCAGTGGATGTTTTTCTTTATCATTGTATGGATAAGGTTTTGAAGTTAAACGTTTTGTTCCTCTTTATTTGAGAGAGTCAGATGTGGATGATAAAAGGAGTTTAACACTGAAGGAGTGCAGCTTAGCCTCTTCAATTATTAAGAAAGAAGGAAGGGAGGAGGGAAAGGGAGGGAGAAGAAGAGGAAGGAGGCGACCATAGAAGCGTAGGTGACTGAACCGTGTGTCCAGCTTCTGCCTTTTCTTTCCGTACTTCCAGAGCATGTGGCAAAGACTGGTCCTTACTGATAGCGTTTGAAAGATAGTCAGTGATTCCAACGGTGACAGCAGGACTGAAAGTCTCACACAACGTATTCTTTTCTTTGACACTTAAAAACTCTGAGTATGTGGTTGGCCTGCCCCAAAAAAAGGTTTTGCATTTCTTTCTCTAAGGCCCCCTCACTGGCCACTTCCTCTCTCATTCCCCTTTGCATTTCCATGGGGATGTCTGGGAAGGGCTGGCAGTGCCGTGCCTGGTGTGTAGGCCTCCCTGCAGCCCCGTTGCCCCCTGGTTGACTGAGGTTGGGGAAGCCAGGGAGGCGTGTGTGTGCTTGCTCAATGTGTTGGAATGTATGGGTTCTGTGGCATACGCTTACTCGGAATGTGCAGCAGACACGTGAGCTTCGACGGTCATGGGGGTCTAACGTTGTAGGCTTTTGTAACTGGTTGAAAATTTGGGTGACTTTTTTCCCCTGAAGTGCAGTTGTATTTATTGTGTGGGAAGGGAAAGCATCTTCTTTACTTTTTGTTTTTAAACTATTGATGGATAGGAAAGAATGTTGTGGATACATAAATAATCTGGCCTCTCTCCTGGATCCAACCGTACTACTGTTTACTCTTTTCTTTTCAAAAAGATAGTGATGTCTTCAAGACATGGACACTGAATTTGTAAACTAAGCCATGTAAAACTCCCTGAGTTATGCCACCACTAAAGATGATGAAATCAAGGATCTAAGAAACCAAATTTTAAGCTCAGATATTGACAAATGTGGAATTGATTCTCCCTTTTAAGGAATAAAGAACAAAATACTGGTTGCTTAATTTTTAAAATTTTTAGCTGTTTATTATTTAAAAAGTTTACATATTTTTTCTTCTCAAAATATTTGAGATGACAAAGGTACTGGTTACTCAATAATTTGAATTAAAGAAGACAGAGATTTAGATTTGTAAAGTAAGTAAGTCGAAAGGCATTTTAAGAGTTACAAAGGGGCCAGGAACAGGTGGTTGGTTCTAATACAATTATTTCTACATCACGACGAGTGTTTTGCCAGGGAAGAGTTAGCTCTTTGTTCATTGATTTGTATATTAATTAGTATGTTATATCCATTTCAATAATGGTTTCAAAAAATGATTTATATATCAAAATTGATCAGTGGCTTCAGTTCAGTGTGTTGATTATGGTCACGGTGTTAATATCTGCCTTACAAATCTCTAGGCCAACATTATGTCTTTTATTCTCCATGGCGGTTTTTTTTTTTTTTAAACACTGTTCCATAGAGTCTTAGGATTCCAAGGAGATGCCAGATTTCTGGGAAGGAGGAATAGATGTATGTACATGAAAATCCTGGCTTCCTACCCGCCGTGCAGTATGAAGACAGCTGCATTCGTTGCTGTTTTATATACAGAATTGGAGTTGAGTCTAAGAATTGGTTTAGAAAGTTGGTTTGCTGCTTTTAAAACACAGTTTGTAAACACCCGCTCTACAGTATGAAATTCTGAGTCTTGAGTCCATTCCTTGATTTGGCCCTTCAGCAGACCTAAAGCCCATTCTTGAGAAAAGTTTAGACCCTGCCCTTGTTATTCCTACATCTACTTTCCATGGAATGGCCCTCTATTTCCTGTCACGTTCATTTTAGTAACAAATGTTTGCTTTGCCAACTGCATGCCAGACTACTGAATCTATGGATTTGTCTATAGTCAACAACTTAGAATGCATGCCCTTCAGGAACTTTCCAGGGAGTTCCTTGGCCAGTGATACTGTGCTCTGGCTCTTGGCAGAGCCATTGGAGTTAACTGCCTTTGAAGAGTGATGGGCTTGGTGACATGAGGCCCACTCATCCACTGAGAACAAGTTTTTGCTTCAGGAGGTGGAAGCAGGGTTGGCCTTCCTAGCCCTTCTTGAGGCAGAGCAGCCCTCCTTTTATCTGTTGTATATGGTGGGGCTCCAAGAATACAGGAGTGATATTCAAAACGTTTTCAGTTGGTTAGAAAGAATGCTCAACAAATTAGCTGGGTCACAAGCCATGATACTCCAATATACACTCCCTCAGTATCAGTCCTGCATACATGATTTTTGTTCAAAAACAGGATATTACTTTAAAACAATGCTGGTCTCTCAATGACTTCTTACCCTATGGCCAAGGACTCTTGGAAAGTCCTGAAAGTCCTTGGAATTTAGCTACATGTTGTTAAAGATCCCCTGAGAGGTTCTCAGGCAGAGAGAGAGAGAGAGAGAGAGAGAGAGAGAGAGAGAGAGAGAGACAGACAGACATAGACACACAGACACAGATGCCCCCTCCTCCCCCAAACTCTGAGCTCTGTCCCCTGCTGTCTGCTCCATCACTCTAGCCTCCCACAAACTGGCCTTCAGAGACCCATGGTTTTGTCTTGTGCACACAATTTGTGCAGTAAGATTTTTGTAAGAGATCTCCGTATGTTTACAGGGGTAGATGACGTAAGTGGTGGCAAGAGTGGTCTCAGCAGTGCGGGAGGGGACAGCTATTAGTCAGCTCCAGCCAACTGCTGCCATTTGGAAACACAGGGCCAGTGTTCCCAAATCTGATTTTTCAAGAGAAGGATAAGTCGGAGTTCTTATATTAAATGTCTGAAGTTTTAGATATTGTAATTTAACTTTGTGATAAAATTACAAAACTTCTAGACATTGATGGTCAAAAAAGATAGCTGTGGGTTGAATCTGGCCCGTGAGTTGCCGGTCTGCAGTCTCTGCCACGTCATGAAAATCCGTATCTTCTACAAAACATTGTTGAACACCCTGTCTGTTATGTTTAGTATTGCTTACACATAAGCTTGTCTAGGAGTGAGAGGAAAAGTCCTTTCCTTGATAGACAGGATATACTAGTGTGCATCTTATCTAATGATGATAGCTGTTTGGAAACTCAAAGTCAAATAAGGTCTTAGTTGCAGTAACCATTTTTCATCAATAATTATTATTTTACTTAATAAGATAATTATTTTCTCCATTATAAAGTGTCCTACATTTTTATCTTTATGTGATGATCTTATTGTGTTTCTGTTATAGTAAGCCACCTAAAATTCTTTTGTAAGTATAAAATATATATATACTAAATATGTGACTGTCCTTTAAGTTTATATAGTATTTCATAATACATGTTCATGAAAAAAGTCTCTATTTTCATATAATTGGAGGAACAGGTTTCCACATCAATCTAAATTACACCCTCTCCAATTAAACACTAAGCCAACTATAGATAATGTTTTAAACCACTTTCTAAGAAAATCTGATTCTCATATCTCCAGAAAACATTTTTTAAAGTGAAAACTTGAGTAGTTCTGCCTGTTAAATGTCTGATATGAGGGAATGGTTTTAAAAGCATCTAGTGTGTCATAGGAAAGTTCACTGGTGAAAAATGGTGCTTCTAAATAGTTTGAAAAGTGTTTTGTTTGCTGCTGCACTTTTCTGTATTTAAGTTAAGGAAATTGAAGGCCGTATTGACTGTTTCTGGGTCCTTGGTACAGACAATAATCATTAAGGCTAAACGAAAGGAAACTTCCAGTTGCCTAAGGGATTGGAATTTTGTTTTTTAAAAAACAAAATTAAAAAAAAAAAAGCTCCAGACTACTCTGATAGTTGGCATTAGCATTTTAAAAAATGTGTAACTTACATGCAGAATGAAACAACGCATTAGTGATCACTTTATAATGGTCAGGTAAAGCACATGTCTTGGAAAACTTAGGTTAGCAAATCATGTATGGTAGGGTGTACGAGAGTGGCACACAGGAGCCTGGGAATTCAAAATTTTGTTAATATTTGTCTCCTCTCATTTGTGATGGATCTGAATGCCTCTGCAAAAGTAGCCAATTATATTTTCTGGACTGGTCTTTTGAATTTAAAAAATTTGAAGTTCCACAAGAGCTGGGTCTTGTTTTTTCTTTGCACAGGTGCACCTTGAGTGACTTGAATAGTGGAAATGCTGTTCATTAAATATTTTTTAATGAATTAAGATTAAAGCCATAATATCATGAATAATTTACTTTTATTCTTTCCTTTCCCTCTTATTTTTCTTCTGCATTTTCAGAATGGAGGGGGAAAATTGTGGTTGAAAGATTTTGCTTTTTTGTGAATGGCTTTTTAAAAAATTATTATTTCCTTCCTTCCTTTTTTCTGTTCCTTTCTTTCTTTCCTTTTTTCTTTTTGAGACAGTGTCTAGCTCTGTCACCCAG
>NW_016107426.1:2616046-2624728 GCF_001604975.1 Cebus imitator | reverse complement strand
TCCACCTCCCTTTCTCTCTCTCGTTATATATTTTCTCCAGGTTTTAAAAATTCTGTTTTCTCCATCTCCTTCCTTCCCCCTCCCTGCTTGCTTTCTTCCCTACCTCCTTCCCTTCCTCCATCTGATGAATGGCTTTTTTAAACTTTTTATTTTATTAACATTTTTTTTTTGGTTTTTTCTTTCTTTCCTTCCTTTCTGACAGGGTCTCACTCTGTCACCCAGGCTAGGGTGCAGTGGGGCAATCATGGCTCACTGCAGCCCTGTCCTCCAGGGCTCAGGTGATCTTCCCACCTCAGGCTCCTGAGTAGCTGGGACTACAGGCATGAGCCATGGTACCCAGCCTTTTAAAACTTTGGAGTGAATGTTTGGCCTTAGTGGAATCACATCTCTTCATGGGCATTTTAGGTCTGAGGGTTCTTTAAACCTTCTAAGGTCAGCTGCAAATAACAGTTGCACAGGGGCTGCAACGTGAACACTGGAAAGCAGAAGTTTAGAGCTGGTGGAGCCAGAATAGGTTTTGCAAATCAGTCTATTTTTTTTTTCTTTCTTTCTTTTTTAATAAGGTAAGAATAGGTTGGTTCTTAGAATGATAAGATTCAGTATGATTACATGAAAATATAATTTTCCTCATAGGTATTTCTCCCTGAAAGTCAAATTCCATTAAAAATTTACTGGGAATTACAGAAGCAAAACCTATTTGGAAAACACAAAAAAGCCCAAACGGCTATTCACTTTTTGCAATATAACAGGTAGATACAAGAATCAGACTTAAGATATGTTTGTTTATAGTAAGTTAAGCAAACAGCATCTAAAGTTACTGTGAAAAAACCAGACAAGTCTAACAATAATATCTACCAGTGGGCAAAGTAATTCACACTTAACCAAGGAAGTGACTGACTAAATTTTAATTGCAAAGCAGAATGCTGTCAAATGCTCTGTATTAATGCCTGTAATCCCAGCACTTTGGAAGACTGAGACAGGTGGATTACTTGAGGCCAAGAATTTGAGACCAGCCTGGCCAGCATGGTGAAACCCCATCTCTACTAAAATGATAAAAATATTAGCCAGGTGTGGTTGGCACACACCTGTGGTCCCAGCTACTTGGAGGCTGAGGCATGAGAATTGCTTGAGTCTGGGAGGCAGAGGTTGTAGCGAGCTGAGATTGTGCCATTTCACTTCAGCCTGGGTAATACAGTGAGACCCTATCTCAGAAGAAGAAAAAATTTAAAAAAGCTCTGTGTTCGTAATCTATTAGCAATTTAATTTAAAATTTTTTTTAATTATTTTTGAGATGAAGTTTTGCTCTTGTGGCCCAGGCTGGAGTGCAATGGCATGATTTCAGCTCACTGCAAATTCTGCCTCCCAGGTTCAAGCAGTTCTCCTGCCTCAGCCTCCCTGGTAGCTGGGATTACAGGTACTTGCTACCACATCTGGCTAGTTTTTTTTGCATTTTTAGTAGAGACAGGGTCTTACCATGTAGGCCAGGCTGGTCTCAAACTACTGACCTCAGGTGTTCCACCCGCCTCAGCCTCCCAAAGTGCTGGGATTACAGGCATGAGCCACCTCACCCAGCCTCTATTAGCAATTTAAAACATCTCTCTAACTTTCTATCTTCCTTTCCCTTTTCCTTTTCCTTTCCTTTCCTGCCTGCTATCTTGTCCAGGACTCAAATCCCCAGGCTTAAGCTATTCTCCCACATCAGCCATCTGCATAGCTGAGACTAAGTATGCACCATTACACCCAGCTAATTAAAACAACAAACATTTATTATCTCACATGTTTTCTGAGGGTCAGGACAATGTGAGCATTTTAGCTGGATTATTCTGACTCATCATCTTTCAGGAGATGCCAGTCAAGTAGCCCAGTGGGGCTGCAGTCATCTGATGGCTCAGCTGGGGCTGGAAGGTTGGCTACTAAGCTTACTTATGTGGTTGTTGGCTAGAAGCCTTAGTTCCTCACAACATGACAACAGCCTTCCTCCAGAGTGAATAAAACAAGAGAGCCAAGGAGAGTGACATCACATTGTCTTTTACAATGCAGTCACTGAGTCTGCCTTATATTATTCATTAAACGTGAGACACGAAGTCCAGCCCATACTCTGTGGGAAAAGATTACTCAGTAAGTTGAATATCAGGAGATGAGAATCTTTGAGAGCCATCTTGGTGTTTATTTAAGAAAAAGTCAACAAATCAAAACGATACTTAATTTGGGGCATATACTGAAAAGTAGTAATCTCTTGAATTTATAATTAGCCTCTTTTGGAGTAAAACTGGAATTTCTTATAAAACAACAATAGTAATAATTACTGATTACTGAATCCTTTTATGATTCTTACTGAATTTTTACAACATTTTGTAGAATGAGGAAGGAAGATACTGTTATTCCATTTCATAAATTAAGGAACCAAGGCCTAGATTGTTCTCAGTGCTTTAGGTGGGGTCCCGTTTTTAAGCATTCAACCTCAGGTTTTTTTTTTTTTTCCTCCATTCTTTCCCTAGAAGAATGATTCAATTACTTTACGTTTTGTAAAATACAGTTTAATTGTTCCTTTTCTGTATTATCTGAAAGGCTGATTTTTTTCAGTGCCTAATTGAAAATTTTAAAACACTGCCCTTCTAGTATCAATAAAGATGTTTGTGACTTTTCTGCCAGCAGCAAAAGTCCTTTTTGCTATTTTTGTATCTGGGTGAGGTCCGATTGCTCCAGAATTGTGCCATACTGCGGTTAGCCATGGTCTACAAGAGGAAAATAAATTTACCCTTTTTTAAAATCATGGGTTTTCTAAGAAATAAGCCATTTACTATACCAAATATGAGCAAATTTTAGGCAAAATGAGTGGTCACTTTGATATTAAACATGTTCAGTTCTTTCCCCTGCTAAAAATACAACGCATCAGGCCCTCAGATCTTTGATACTTACCCTTATTATACATTAAAAAAATACTACAAATATTTCTTATGGTACTTGAAACTCTCTTCTTGAAGAAATTTGATAGTGTTTTGTGATGTTTTTGATGTCAAGCATATCCATGTTGGTGTTAGTGATTCATTCTGTATGAGCATTCTGCCAAAGTTACGCAAACCTCTGAATTTTGCCGATAGAATGTCCTTCATGACTTTGCCTTTAGTCAAGTATGGTGTATGAATACTCATTCAAGTCTTTAAATTTTTTTGACTCTCAGTGCTTGCTTTATTTGCATTACATATTCCCATGTAACCTATTCTCTGAAAGGTTCTGATAACATGATAGTTATGTGAAGTGAAAAGTTATTTTGGTTGTTTATAATATACATATATTCTGATGCTTAGAAAATGTAAGAGTTCCTTAGTGCTTACTCTTTGGGATAGATAGATTTTTTTAATGATTTTAGAAAACTAGGGTAACTAGAATTTTCTATATAGATTATATATTTTAGTCAGCTAGAATAGATGCTGCGTTATCCTTTTCCCACCTCTGTTTTGTGTGCTTTTTAAAATTATTTGTTTTTTGGTGTGCTTTTCTTTTTATGTTATTGTTTTGTGTACTCTTAAGTGATGTCTTGACCTCTCTGTAGTTTAAAATCTTGAAATATTTTTTCACAACACAGTCAAATGATTATAGTTAAACTTTTTATTTTTTATTTTTTTTGCTTTAGAGAGTTTAGAGAGAACACCTTGTCTTCTGTGGGCAGACTGAGCTTAAGATTTACTTCACATTTGGGCGCAGTGGCTCATGCCTGTAATCCCAGCACTTCGGGAGACCGAGGTGGGTGGATCACCTGAGATCAGGAGTTCGGGACCAGCCTGGCCAACGTGATGAAACCCTGTCTCTACTAAAAGTCCAAAAATTAGCTGGGTGTGGTGGCGGGTGCCTGTAATCCTAGCTATTCTGAAGGCTGAGGCAGGAGAATCAGTTGAACCGGAGGTAGAGGTTGCAGAGAGCCGAGATTGTACCACTGAACTCCAGCCTGGGCTACAAGAGTGAAGCTCCTTCTCAAAAATAAATAAATAAAAATATTTACTTCACATTTTTATAATCTTCCTGAGTTAGTAGCATGAACAGGGAATTTGGTGAGCTCAGACGATCAAATGTGGTCTATAAACTCTATGTCCTTATTGGTTTTTAAAAATATTTCGGCTAACTGTGGATATGCACCCAAAGAAGTGTATTTTTTCTTATTTTTCCTTAAATAAGACTTTTTTTCTTGGTATAATCTCAGCCTAAGGGAAAGGGAGCAGGAAAAATCAGAAGCCTTATGGTGAGCCAAACCACCTCAGTGACTGGTTCAGGTCTCACACAGTCTTGGTTATTCCTCCTTCATTTGCCCCTCAGTTGATTTGTTTTTGAAGTCAAGAACAGCACCATTTGGGGTAGAAGACAACACTTCCTTCTTGGTAACCAGACAGCCTGTTTCCCAGCCCTCCTGAGGAAGCCTCATAGGTGTCTCCACAGCTCAAGTTAGCGCCACACTCCTCTGAGGCTCCCTGGATGTGTGCTAACTCTAGTTCTATGGCTGTCAGCCTTTGGAAACATGTTTCCTGGATTTTCAGAAATACTGGGCTAGTGCAATTGACTTTTTTATTTTTGAGACAGAGTTTCACTCTGTCTACCAGGCTAGAGTGCAATGGCACAATCTCGTCTCACTGCAACTTCTGTCCCCGGGTTCAAGTGATTCTCCTGCCTCAGCCTCCTGTGTAGCTGGGATTACAGCCACCCACCACCACTCCCAGCTAATTTTGTGTTCTTATTCGAGTGATTTTAGTTTCACCATCTTGGCTGGGCTGGTCTTGAAGTCCTGACCTCAGGTGATCCGCCTACCTCTGCCTCTGCCTCCCAAAGTGCTGAGATTACAGGTGTGAGCCACTTCGCCCAGCCTGCAATTGCTCTTTGCACCTAAGACATTCACCACATGTGCCTAAAAGCCCAGGAGCCACGTAAAATGGAATGAAAATCATTGGGCATTTACCATCACACGGGTGGATGTTATTTAATTCGTGGCCTGAGGCTATGATTGGAATTAAATACATTGAGGCCTCATTGATTCAAGCTAGCTGTGGTAAGGGGAAGAGCAATGAAAATTAGTGGAATGTTTGAATGGGCATATTTAAAAAAAATTTATATTGTTTTCAACTAAATATTATAACCTGAGAGAACTAACAAAATATTGCTTAAAAAAAATCGTACTGGCCGAGTGCGGTGGCTCAAGCCTGTAATCCCAGCACTTTGGGAGGCCGAGGCGGGTGGATCACGAGGTCAAGAGATCGAGACCATCCTGGTCAGCATGGTGAAACCCTGTCTCTACTAAAAATACAAAAAATTAGCTGGGCATGGTGGTGTGTGCCTGTAATCCCAGCTACTCAGGAGGCTGAGGCAGGAGAATTGCCTGAACCCAGGAGGCGGAGGTTGCGGTGAGCCGAGATCGCGCCATTGCACTCCAGCCTGGGTAACAAGAGCGAAACTCCGTCTCAAAAAAAAAAAAAAATCCTACTGGACCTTCTCATTGAATAGAAAAAATGACTTATATTCAGCATATCAGTTATATATCAATACTTCTGAAATGTGTTTAAATAGCTTATTTCCCTTTTATGATCTTTATATTGATTCCTTTGTTGAATACCTACCCACCTTTAAAGGAAAAATAAATTTTAATTCTGTCTGTAATTTACAATTAGAATTAATACTATTTCACTGTTCAGTGAACTACAGTCTTGATTCATTTTAGGTTTCTGATGCCATTGAGACACAAATATCTGGGTGCCATATTATGCTAGAAGTTAGGATGGTGTCTTCATTACTTTCATGTGACAGAAAGTGGTTAAAAATCCGTCCATTCAAAAGAGTTCAGTTTAAATCATGGCAATACAGTATTCTTTAATCAACAGAAAGTGAAAACAACTTTGGTCAGAAATACTTCTTTTTTTAGTACTTTTATTTGGGAAATATTTACCAAGAAGAATCCAGCAATCAGTAATACTTTAATTTGGGGCTATTTTATTTTTTTCAGATGGAGTCTCTGTCACCCAGGCTGGAGTGCAGTGGCTTGATCTTGGCTCACCGCAACCTCCACCTCCTGGGTTCAAGCAATTCTCCTGCCTCAGCCTCCCGAGTAGCTGGGATTACAGGCACATGCCAGCATGCCCAGCTAATTTTTTTTTTGTATTTTTATTAGAAATGTGGTTTCACTATATTGGCCAGGCTGGTCTTGAATTCCTGACCTCAAGTGATCCACCTACCTTGGCCACCCAAAATGCTGGAATTACAGACGTGAGCCACCATACCCCACCTAATTTGGGCCTATTTTAATGTTTGATCATTTGACATTTGATTCTGTCCTTTAAAAATAAAATTGAAATACATTTTAGTTTAAAAAGAAGTACTGGCCGGGTACGTTGCTCACGCCTGTGATCCTAGCATTTTGGGAGGCTGAGGCGGGTGGATCACCTGAGGTCAGGAGTTTGAGACCAGCCTGACCAACATGGAGAAACCCTGTCTCTACTAAAAATACAAAAATTAGCTGGGCATGGTGGCAGGTGCTTATAATCCCAGCTACTCAGGAGGCTGAGGCAGGAGAATTGCTTGAACCTGGGAGGCAGATGTTGCAGTGAGCCAAAATTACACCACTGCACTCCAGCCTGGGTGACAAGAGTGAGACTCCATCTCAAAAAAAAAAAAAAAAAAGTGCTGTGGGTAACCTCAGAGATTGAGTCTAGCAAACTCCATTTGTCAGAAATAGGATAACTGCTAACATCCAGCTATTAAGCAGAAGAGGCTGCCTGGGAGCTGTGTTCTAGTGGGAGGCACAGAGCCTGCAGTCTGCTTATCCCTGCTGCATTAGCTTTCCCAAGGCTACTCTCAGCGCTTCACTTCTTCATTTATTTAAGTCCTTCTAACGATGGAAAAGTGTGTGTGGGTGTTCTCATCTTGAGGAAAGCTTTTCCTTCCGAGTATTTTTTCTGTCAGGGGTCTTTAGAGACTAAACTTTCTTGATGGTGCTTTGTCTGGCTGGTGGGTGTGTAAGAGAAATTTTATACCCAGTTGGTAATGCTGCATTTTGGTTTTGAAATTACTGCTTGCCACCTCTGTTTCCTCAGCTGTATTAATTGCTGAATGTTTAATTATGTGTGAATAATTTAAAAAATGTTCTCAAGACTCAATAACAAATTCAACAAGTTATTTCCACTTTGGAAGACCATGACTTGAGCACCCACTACAATGCGTTAGCCAGAGTGGAGCTGAGAGTGCAGGTTGCAGGAGAAGCCAACCCTCTGTCCCTGAATTAATAAGCTCTGCTCTGAGGAATCTTCTATTATTATTTCCAAATTTGCAGAAAGAAACCTTGAGCAAACTTTCTTTTCCACCTGCCATTCCAACATCAGCTTTACGTATTACCATAATTAGTCAGGAACACTTCTTGGTTAGTCAAGCACACTTCATGTGTTAAGCTGGAATGAGGATGCAACTTAGCAAAGGACTGGTGATCAGAACCTACCTGTGTGCTCCCCTGGGGTGCATTAGGCTTACCTTCCAGATTTCTTTCTTTTCTTTTTTAATATTGAAGTTCTGGGATACATGTACAGAACGTGCAGGTTTGTTACATAGGTGTACAGGTGTCATGGTGGTTTGCTGCATCTGTCAACCCATCATCTAAGTTTTAAGCCCTGTATGCATTAGGTATTTGTCCTAATGCTCTCTCCCCCCCTTGCCCCTTATCCCTCTGCAGTCCCTGGTGTGTGATGTTCCCCTCCCTGTGTCCATGTGTTGAACTCCCACTTACGAGTGAGAACATGCAGTGTTGTTTTTCTGTTCTTAGGTTAGTTTGCTGCGAATGATGGCTTCCAGTTTCATCCATGTCCCTGCAAAGGACATGAACTCATTGTTTTGTATGGCTGCATGGTATTCCATGGTGTATATGTGCCACGTTTTCTTTATCCAGTCTGTCATTGATGGGCACTTGGGTTGGCTTGAAGTCTTTGCTATTGTAAATAGTGCTGCAATAAATATATGTGTGCATGTGTGTTTATAGTAGAATGATTTATAATCCTTTTGGTATATACCCAGTAATGGGATTGCTAGGTCCAATGATATTTCTGGTTCTAGATCCTTGAGGAATCACCACACTGTCTTCTTCCACAGTGGTTGAACTAATTTGCACTCTCACCAACAGTGTGAAAGCATTCCTATTTCTTCACATCCTCTCCAGCATCTGTTGTTTCCTGACTTAATAATTGCCATTCTAACTGGCTTGATACGGTATGTCATTATGGTTTTGATTTTCGTTTCTTTAATGACCAGTGATGATGAGCGTTTTTTCATGTGTTGGCTACGTAAATGTCTTCTTTTGAGAAGTGTCTGTTCATATCCTATGCTCACTTTTGGATGGTTTTTTTTCTCCTTGTAAATTTGTTTAAGTTCTTTGTAGATTCTGGATATTAGTTTGTCAGGTGGGTAGAATGCAAAAAATTTTATCCCATTCTGTAGGTTGCCTGTTCATTCTGATGATAGCTTCCTTTGCTGTGGAGAAGCTCTTTAGTTTAATTGGATCTCATTTGTCTAATTTGGCTTTTGTTGCAATTGCTTTTGGTGTTTTAGTCATGAAATCTTTGCCCATGCCTATGTCCTACCATCCAGATTTCTTGTATCATTTACTTCCAAGTATTCAGCAAGTACTTTCTTTCTCTTTTTTTTTTTTTTTTTTTTTTTTTT
>NW_016107426.1:2585486-2615561 GCF_001604975.1 Cebus imitator | reverse complement strand
ATGGGACAGGGAGTAAGCTGCGCTGGTACTGCAGAATTGGTCACGGGCAGTGGAACACTGGCAGCTGGTGGGCCCCTTGAACGTGTGCTAGAAGGCCTCTTCCTGTGTAGAGCCTCCCCTAGGTGCTTCTGAAGTGTCTGCCCTCTGGTTGTCACTGTAACCTCAGTGGTCACAGTCTGACTGCGTGGTTATTTGTGTGCACCGCAGTTGTGTCTGCTAGTCCATTCACCACCTTAGGGAGGAGAGGATGACTTACTTACGGTGTGTGCCCACAGATGCCTCGAGCCATCTCATAGGAGGTGCTTGCTGAGGGGTTGAGTTGAATTGCATCTGATTTTATCTGGATTTAACTTTAGTAACCAAATTTCTCAGGAGATAGTACGTACCAGTGAATGAGGTTACCTGTTTTAATTGATGGTTAAAGCAGAAAATTCTTTTATTCGGCCCACACTTTTGAAAACCTTTCTAAAATCTTAGACCTCTTCTTATAGAGACATGTCCGAATATTTTTATAGTAAAATTTATATATATATATATGTTTTTCTTCTTTAGTTCTTCTATTTTCTTTTTTTTCTTACACATTGCTACAAAGATGTGTCCAATACAGTAAAATTAATGTAGTGTAACTATTAGTATTGTTCAGCTAAGAGGGTGTAATGCAGTGGTTCTTATTGTGCCTTGTACCGGCAGCATCGACATCACCTGGAAATTGTTAGAACCCCAGCCCAGACCCACCGAATCCGAAAGGTTCAGATGGGGCCTGTGAATCTGTGTTTTAAGAAGGCCTTGGTGTGATTCTAATACACACTTAAGTTGGAGAGCCACTGGCATAGGGCAGTTCCCAACCCTGGATGCACATATAATTATGTGAGGAGCTTTAAAAAAAATACTGACCTGAGTCTACCCCCAGAAATTCTGAGTCAGGTGCTCTGGGGTAGGGCCTAACATAGTCTTTTTTTTCTTTTCCCCCCAAACACTAACTTGAACCACAGAGTCATTTTTTTAAGTGTCTTCATGTGACACTGATGTGCAGCCAGAGATGAGGACCACTGATGTCAGGGTAGAAAAGAACTTGGGAACTTACTCCACATTATCATCTACAACTTCATTTTTTAGTGTTTTTGAGACGGAGTCTTGCTCTGTCGTCCAGGCTAGAGTGCAGTGGCACCATCTTGGCTCACTATAACCTCTGCCTCCTGCATTCAAGCAGTTCTTGTGCATCAGCCTTTTGAGTTGCTGGGATTATAGGTGCACACCACCACGCCCAGCTAATTTTTGTATTTTTAGTAGAGTTGGTATTTCACCATGTTGGCTAGGCTGCTCTTGAACTCTTGACGTCAGATGATCCACCCAAAGTGCTAGGATTACAGGTGTGAGCTACTAGGCCCAGCCTGGTTTTGCTTTTGAGACGGTCTTGCTCTGTTGCCCAGGGCTGAAGGCAGTGATAAAATCAAAGCTTACTGCAGCCTCTACCTCCTGGGCTCAAGCGATTCTCCCACCTTAGCTTTCCAAGTAGCTGGGACCACAGGTACATGCCACCACACCTGGCTAATTCTTGCTTTTGTAGATATGGGGTTTTGCTGTTTTGCCTGGGCTGGTCTCGTAGTGCTGGGCTCAAGTGATCTGCCTGACTCGACCTCCCAGAATGTTGGGATTACAGGCGTGAGCCACCGTGCCTGGCCTGCAGCTTCTTTCTCCTGAATGTTGAGTGAAGAAGAACTTGGAGCCAAGTGCAGTGGTTCAAGACCAGCCCGGGCAACATGGCAAAACCCTGACTCTAGACAAAATATAAGAATTAGATTAGTGCGGTGGTGTGTGCCTGTAGTCTCAGCTTCTTGTAAAGCTAACGCGGAGGTTGCTTGAGCTTGAGAGCCAAGACTGCACCACTGCACTCCATTCAACCTGGATGACCGAGTAAGATCTGTCTCAAAAAGAAAAAAGAAAGAAAAACTTAGTTATATTTTGTGTACTCAGGGATTTCTTGAACAGGTAGTCTCTGCTTTTTAGGGTGTTACATTCATAAAAAATTTCCTCATAGCCAGGCGTGGTGGCTCACGCCTGTAATCTCAGCACTTTGGGAGGCTGAGGCAGGTGGATCACCTGAGGTTATGAGTTCAAGACCAGCCTGGCCAACATGGTGAAACCCTGTCTTTAAAAAAAGAAAAAAAAAAAAACAACTTCCTCATAAAAGCAGGTGTTTTAAAGCAAGTGGTGTTTTCCCACAGGAAAAATGCCATATTTGGGTGTTAACTTCCTGAACAAGGCCTTGGCATCAAATAAATCATGGATGGGACCAATAATATGTCATAAAATCAACAATACAATAACAAACCTCCATAGTCATTAAAAACATTAAATTATGCTCCAGGTCCAGTAAAATCGGCATGAATGTTGTATAAGAAAAATGCATGTGGTCACAGGAACACAGTTTTCTGAGTCTATTATATAATAAATATTAACACTATTTGTACTCTTAGATTTGGAGAGGAAAGAACTGGATAGCCTAAGTCTTTGAAAATGTTCAAGGAAGTCTTTAGTGGATGCTTTTTCCCACTGCAGATTTCCTGGGAGTAAACCTGGAGGTGGATAAAACATTGGGGCCCAGTCATTGTTGTTATTGGAGGTGGTGAGAATGTGGTGTGTTTTTCCCTGAAAAGCAATTTTTTTTTCTTGAGACAGAGTCTTGCTTTGTTGCCCAGGAGTGCAGTGGCGCAATCTCGGCTCACTGCAGCCTCTGCCTCCCGGGTTCAAGCAATTCTTTTGCCTCAGCCTCCTGAGTGGCTGGGATTACAGGCCATCACTGCCACTCCCTGCTAATTATATATTTTTAATAGAGACGGGATTTTACTTTGTTGGCCAGGCTGGTCTTGATCTCCTGACCTGCCTTGTCCTCCCAAAGTGTTGGGATTACAGGTATGAGCCTGGCCTTTTTTTTTTTTTTTTTTTTTAAAAAAAAAGAGACAGGGTCTCACTGTAACTACCTAGGCTGGAGTGATCTTGGCTTGCTGCAGCCTTAACCTCACCAGGCTTAGGTGGTTCTCCCACCTTTAGCCTCCTGAGTGGTGGGGACTACAGACATGCATCACCACGTCTGGCTAATTTTTTGGTATTTTTTGTAGAGACAGTTTTGCCATGTTGCCAGGTTGGTCTTGAACTCCTGGGCCCAGGTAATCCCGATCCCCCACAGTGCTGGGATTATTGGCATGAGCCCCTGCGCCTGGCCTCTGAAAAGCATTTTCTTTTTAAGACAGAGTCTCGCTCTGTCGGCCAGGCTGGAGTGCAGTGGCGCGATCTCACCCCACTGCAACCTCTGCCCCCTGTGTTCAAGCAGTTCTCTTGCCTCAGTTTCGAGAGTATCTGGGACTACAGGCGCATTCTGCCACACCCAGCTAAGTTTTTGTATTTTTTTTTACTAGAAACAGGGTTTTACCGTGTTGCCCGGCTGGTTTCGAACTCCTGAGCTCCGCCTGCCTCCACCTCCCAAGGTGCTGGGATTACAGGTGTGAGCCACTGTGCCTGGCCTCTGAAAAGCATTTTTAAATGAAGGGACTGATGCATAATTTCTCCTTCTATTTTGAGTTTCTTCAAAGCTCTGCTTGTCAGCTGAAATAAAGGTGAAAAAATGAAGCCAGCAAACTCCACTCTTAACTGAAAAGCCAGGCATTAGTTGTTGGATCATTAGGCCTGCTTTCTAGGAGAGGATCTTCAGATGTTCTCTTTGGGGTGTCCAAGTTGGCATAGTCTTGGAAGAGTGTGGACAAATGGTGTGGCCGAAAGAGTACTGGGTGTGGGGTCAGAAGACCTGGTCCAGCCTGGCTGTGCTTACTGCCTGTGCGCCTCTGGATAGGACACTCTGAGCGTTCGCCTCTCTTACCTGTGTTGTGAGCACAAACACCTACCTGGAAGAATCGTAAGGACTGAGCAGGCTCATGTGTGTCATTGTACACAGCACAGGAAGCTTTTGATAAGTAATTGAAATATTGTTTGGTGAAGTGAACATGGAGAATTCTGTCTCTGACCCTTCTTGTCCCTGAAGTAGGGAGCCTGCTTTTGGTGCTACCTAAGCAGAAATGGTTCTAGGAAAGCTGGGAGAAGCAGGGTAGGGCAGTGTGTTTCTCACTCTGCAAATCCTTCCTGGGAGGCCTGAGAGTGGATGGGATTTGGAGTGTGTTGTTGGTGTTGTACCTGGAATCTAATGTGCATCTTGACTGAGAATGCATTGCCGGATCCTGATGACAACAGCATGTTGCTCAGTAACTGAAGTATTGTTTGGACCAAACTGCTGTAGCAAACTTTTCTTGGCAGGTATGCCCTGTTGATACTGAGCCCAATGTGCATTGATAGTTTTACACTGCCTACTACAAAGTAAACACAAGTTCACAGTGACCCTGAGTAAGCCGTGACTCAGAGTATACAGGTACTGTACTACACTCTAGATATTCTAAAGCTGTTATCAAATAAATGTAGTGTTGGGAAAATTACTGCCTGTTACATTACGTTAGTTTCAGTTTTGGTTTTTTTTTTTTTTTTTTTTTTTTTTTTTAGTTTTGGAGTTTTTTTTGTTGTCTCTGGAATTTTTTTTTTTTTTAATGGAGTGTCACTCTGCCGCCCACCCTGGAGTGCAGTGGCTCGATCTCAGCTCATTGCAACCTCCGCCTCTCAGGTTCAAATGATTCTCCTACCTCAGCCCCTCCTGAATAGCTGGGATTACAGGCGTATGTCACCATGCCCAGCTAATTTTTGTACTTTAAGTGGAGACAGGGTTTTGCCATGTTGGCCATGCTGGTCTCCAACTCCTGACCTCAAGTGATCTGCCCACCTTGTCCTCCTAAAATACTGGGATAACAGGTGTGAGCCACTATACCCCACCTGTTCCTGGAACTCTTGTGTCAAGGATACACTAGATTCTTTAGCTAGAAATGGTTCTTTAAGTTCTAACATGCAAACTGGGTCTAAGGAAAAGAAAAAATGATTAAAAAACATAGCAATCCTTTAAATAAGTTTTTTCATAGAACCCACAGAATCTATAGACCTTAGGGATTATCTAGGCTACTCTTCCCTGCCTGTGGAAATTCATACTCAGACATCAAAAAGCATGTCCCATGTTAATGTTGGATACTATCCTCCTGGCCCAGAGAAGTGGCTTATGCCTGTAATCCCAGGTCTTTGGGAGGCTGCGGCAGGCAGATCACAAAGTGAGGAGGTCGAGACCAGCCTGGCCAATATGGTGATACCCTATCTTTACTAAAAATAAATTACCGGGGCGTGGTGGCATACACCTACAGGTCCCAGCTACTCAGGAGGCTGAGGCAGAAAACTCGCTTGAACCCAGGAGGTAGAGGTTGCGGTGAGCTGAGATCGTGCCGCTGTACTATAGCCTGGGCAACAGTAAGACTCTGTCTCAAAAAAAAAAAAGGAAAAACAAAAGAAAGTTATTCTCCTCAGTCCTGTGCTTTTTGTGTTTTTTTCCTCTACATTATACAATCTCCAAATCATACATCATACAATCTATATCATACAATCTACATCATATAATCTTTTTCATATAGTTTGTCATGTTGAAGTAAAGCTAAGTTTAAGAACAAAACAGTATTTTTCCTGTTTTTTTGCACACTGATATGACTATTTAAAAATTAGCAAATGATACTATAGAAACATTGATAACGTAAATTTTTAAGATGCTGTATCTTAGATTTAGTTGGCAAAGACCACATTTAGCAGTAAGCATGAGTTTAGCCTTCCATGTAGAAACCAGATACATGAAACTGTAGGGGAAAAAAAAAAAAAGCTTCCTATTGTTTGAAAATGCCAGTTTAATGTAAGATCATAAAAATGGGTAGGTTTTTGCATAAATGAACTGGCTGTACAAGAGTACTCCCTTTCACAGTATTGCTTTTTACTTCATATGCAAGTTATTGATGATGCTGTAGGATTTAACTGTTAACAGCACTAAAAGGGAACTATTGATGGGAAGATATTGAGAGGAAGAGACAGAAAAAGGAAAAAGGAATGTAAGTAAGGCAATTTTTCTTAAAAGTACAGTGAGCTTAATGGTGTTCTAGGAAGACAAGATAAAAACAATGGACTCAATGCTGAGCTCCTTCTGGGTGGATCTAATAATCAATACCTTGGTCGCTATATTGGTACTCTCTGGGGTAGTCATCCTGGTACTTGCCATACTACTCATCGGGATATTCTGCCTAGTAACCACTGTCACTGATTTCCGAACCATTTGTTCCTGTTCCTTGGCTTTCGTTGTGAATGACAGGTTCTGTCGGAGCAGCACAGTATTTGGGATCATATACTTGCTGCCCAAGCCCATACACGCTCATTCCTTTCTGGGAAGCGACTTTGTTGGTACCCGTCTGTAGAGAAATTGTCGAGTTGTCCACTGGCTGTAATATTAGCTTCAGATCACAGATGTCACTTCTGGTACCTGGTGCTAACATCCCTGCCTGGCTGGCTCCTTTGTTAGTGCCCATCTGTAGACTAACTGTGGTCTGGTCAGAAGGTTTGTCACTTTGCATTTTGGGATCATAAAGATGCCTCCTAGTCCCATAAGCTGTCATACCTGCCTGGCTGGCACATTTCTTGGTTCCCATCTGTAGACCAATTACACTTTGGCCAGCTTTTAATTTCCCTTCATCAAAACGTCTTGTTTGTGTTTCTGCATACTTAACTCCAACGTCAGTGGTTGCATGGAATCCTTTTGTTTTAGCCAGACCTGCTAGAGCCATCAGAGTCATCTGAACCTGGGTCATGTTTCCAGTCTCAGACAGATCATTTGCTTCAAGTATGTCATGTGGCTTCATTCCATAAGCCTGAATAGCTTTAATAAAGTCGCCAATATTCTCCAACTGTGGCCAGTTTAATGAGGACTCGTTGACCTTCACTGAGCCTGGCTGTAGCTTGTTTCTGAGTTCGCAGAAGATGATGCCATCCTTTAGGCCCAGCTGGAAGTTGGTGCCAATGCTCATGCCTGTCACCTCTTCTATCCAATTGTGAAGATCATCTTCTGCCTGATGATCATACTTGGAAGCGATCTTGTTCTTGACCTCAGCCGAGAGCCCATAGGAAGGGCCCTTGTTGAAGAGGGTCGTGGTGGTTCAGGCGGTGGGAAGAGGCTGTGCTGGGTCCCGCATCTCTCCCTGCCCCTGGCCCCGAGGAGTGGCCGCCTTGGGGGATGCTCGGAGCTGGCTCCTCTGGGCGGTGCAGGAGATGGTCATGGCCTTGGGGCGTGGATGGTGCCTGGGCGACTGGGTCCGACTCGGTGCCACAGAGCCTCGGGGTCCGCTCCGAAGCGCCTGGCTCCTTGATCGCTGCCTCACTCTTTCTTGTTTTTTGAGACAGAGGCTCTTTCTGTTGCCCAGGCTGGAGTGTAGTGGCACAATCTTGTCTCACTGCAACCTCTCCCTCCTGGGTTCAAGCAGTTCTCCTGTCTGTCTCCTGAGTAGCTGGGATTACAGGTACTCGCCACCACACCTAGCTAATTTTTATATTTTTAGTAGAGAGGGGGTTTCACCATATTTGCCAGGCTGGTCTCGAATTCCTGACCTCAGGTGATTCACCTGCCTCCGCCTTCCAAAGTGCTGGGATCACAGACGTGAGCCACTGCTCCCACCTTCATTTTCTTAAAGAATTCACCAACCCAGAATGGGGCTTAGTTTCCTCTTTGTCTCTTTCAAGACTCATTTGAAAATAGCACTGGTACATCGTGTGATCTGGCAATTGCATTGCGAGGTGTGTGCCTAAAAGAGTTGAAAGCAGGGACTGGAATAGATGTTTGTATAGCCGTGCTAAGGCAGTATTATTTGCAATGGTCAACATGTAGAAGCAGCCCAAGTGTCCATGGCCAGGTGACTAGAGAAACAAATGTGGTACATACATACAGTGGAATATTATTCAGCCTTAAGGGGGAAGGGAATTTTGACACATGCTGCCATGAAGACATTTTGCTAATGAAATAAGTCACAAGAGGATAAGCACTATGTGATTCCACTGATAGACGGTAGCTAGAGTTGTCTAATTCATAGAAACAGAAAGTAAAATGGTAGTTGCCTAGGGGCTAGAGGAGGGGAAATTATGAGTACAGAGTTTTAGTTTGGGAAGGCGAACGAAGCTCTGAGATGGATGGTGGTGATGGTGTGAATATACTTAACACCACTGAGCTGTTTACCTAAAAATTGTTAAAATAGTAAATTTTATGTGTGTTTTTATCACAATGAAAAAAAGATCGAAGAAAAAAGATGTGACCTCCAGATAAAGCCAGTGGCTTGAAAGGCCTAAAGAGAAGCACTGTTGGGAAGGGAACTCTGGATGTGCATGGATACTTGAATGAGATGGTAAGGTCTGGGGTGAGGAATACTGGCCTGAGCCCTGTCTCATCTAGCTCTGTCATTAACCAGCTCTGTGATCCCTCATTGGACTTAGTTTTCTCATCAGTAATGTCAGGAGGTAAGCTGGCTGGTACTCAACCTTCCTATCCTAGAATTCTGTGAGTCTATGATTAAGTCCTTAGCAAATAATTAATTATTTAGGAACAACTGCCTGTGTGAGGATAAGAAGGCAGACACGTTTATGAGGGCAGCCCGAGTCTCAAGAATCTGCCCTGGGCCAGGTGTGGTGGCTCACACCTATAATCCCAGCACTTTGGGAGGCCGAGGCGGGTGAATCATGAGGTTAGGAGTTTGAAACCAGCCTGGCCAACATGGTGAGACCCTGTCTCTACTAAAAACACAAAAAATTAGCTGGGCGTGGTAGAGGGTGCCTGTAATCCCAGCTACCGAGGCTGAGGCAGGAGAATCGCTTGAACCCAGGAGGCAGAGGGAGCCAAGATCGCACTGCTGCACTCCAGCCGAGGGGACAATGCGAGATGCCTTCTCAAAAACAAAAATGTTTCTTAGTGCCTCAGCAGGGGACTGTTCCTCTCAGGTTTTCCTTATTTTCAGCAACCCATATAAAAGAGTCTCTTACAGCTAGGCCAATGTGTCAATTATATCAAAGTTGTTTCTTTTTGGTTTGGAGCATGCAATTTGGTACCAAGTTAGTATGTCCCCTAAGGTTTTATGTAGGCTCATGTTAGCAGAGCTTTGCTTTCATTACGCACACACAGACTGTCAGGTTGAAACCCTCAGTGCCATTGTGGTCAGCATGTGGATATGTTGGGTGAGAGGAGGTATAGACAGCTTAGCGTGAAAAGTAGAGACCATTTTACTGGGCAAGGTGCTTTACATGGACTATCACTGATCCCCCAACACCCCTCTGGTGGTAGCCTTATTCCTCAGGAGAAGAGACTCATGTTCAGACAGATTGTCACTCTCCCAAGGCCACCAGTGAGACAGGTGACAAACCTTAGATGTGAACTTAACATCAATCTTAACTGCAAAACTTGTATTCTTGGCTGGGTGCAGTGGCTCACGCCTGTAATCCCAGCACTTTGGGAGGCCGAAGCCGGCGGATCACCTGAGGTCAGCAGTTCAAGACCAGGCTGGCCAACATGGTGAAACCCCATCTCTACTAAAAATACAAAAAAATTAGCCGGATGTGGTGGCGTGTGCCCTGTAATCCCAGCTACTTGGGAGGCTGAAGCAGGAGCATTGCTTGAATCTGGGAAGCGGAGGTTGAGGTGAGCTGAGATTGCGCCATTGCACTCCAGCCTGGGCGATAAAGTGAAACTCCGTCTTAAAAAACAGCAACAACAAAAAAAACCTAACTTGTATTCTTTCTGCCACACCACACCTTTTTCCCCCTGCAGAATGCGCTGGAGTACAAACACTCCTTAATATAGAAAGCCATTGTAATTGTGCAGTTTGATAATTCAAGAAGACTATAATAGAATCCGTAGCCAGCCACGTTTGTAACTACCCCTGTAATGTGCTGAGATCGGAATCGTTTGAAGATGTTGAGCCATGTTTGTGATCAGCATAACCAGAGTGTTGAGCACCCCTTGTGTGCCATTGTGTGCTAAAGCAGCAGAATATCCTGGCTGAGATGGAAGAGGAAGAGCTGCGGGCTGCTCGCGAGAGGGCCTTGTGTGCTGTGGGAACTGTCATGGGAGTCCAGTACTGCTGCTACTTTGCAGGCCTCTCTCTGTGGTACCTTTGGGGAATGCTGATGGTGTGACCAGCTAGTCTCATTTTGATTGCACTGGCATGTTTTTAAGTAGTAGTGGCTCTTAATCTTTTTAACTTCTACTCTAATTTTGTATGGAATAGGTCTTGGGGTTTATTTTCCTTTCCTATTCCACTAGTCATTCAGTTAGACTTTAACAAGTCAGAAGAGGAAGTATTAATAGAAAGAATACTCCTCGAAATTACTAATCGAGGGTGGGTCCCCTTTCTGTACCCCCTTCCCCATCAAATTTTTTGCTAAGGCTGATGTAGTATCTGACACATAATTGGTGCTCCATGGATAAATGCATGTGTAGATGAAAAAGCTTGCAGTTTTTAGAGAATCATTGTTTATATCCTTGGTAACCTTTATGCTAAATAAATATGTATGCAATCTGTTTTTAACCCTTTTTTTTTTGGGGGGGGGGGAGTCAGAGTCAATCTGTCACCCAGGCTGGAGTGCAGTGGCATGCTCTCAACTCACTGCAACCTCTGCCTCCTGGGTTCAAGCGCTTCTAGTGCTTCTGGCTTCTGAGTAGCTGGGACTATAGGTACCTGCCACCACACTGGGCAAAAATTTTTTTTTTTTAAGACAGAGTCTCACTGTATCCCCCAGGCTGGAGTCCAGTGATGCAGTCTCAGCTCACTGTAACCTCTGCCTCCCGGGTTCAAGCGATTCTCCTGCCTCAGCCTCCTGAGTAGCTGGGACTACAGGTGTGCTAATTTTTGTGTGTTTAGTAGAGAAGGGGTTTTGCCATGTTGGCCAGACTAATCTCAAACTCTTGGCCTCAGGAGATCCACCTGTCTCAGCCTCCCAAAGTGCTGGAATTACAGGTGTGACCCACCACGCCCGGCCCTGTTTTTAAACTGTTTGTATTGAAGAGAAAAGCAGGTACTCAATTTCAAAACTAGTTGGACTTTTATTCTTTACAGCTCCTGTTTTAGAGGGGTCATAATTTGATGTTATCTGAACCCATTAAGTAATAATTTTTTTTTTTTGAGACAGATTCTTGCTCTGTTGCCAGGCTGGAGTGCAGTGGCGTGATCTTGGCTCACTGCACTCTCTGTCTCCCAGGTTCAAGCGATTCCCCTACTTTAGCCTCCTGAGTAGCTGGGACTACGGGCGCACGCCACCACACTCAGCTAATTTTTTCTATTGTAGTAGAGACGGGGTTTCACGATGTTGGCCAGGATAGTCTCTATCTCCTGACCTCGTGATAACACCCGCCTCGGCCTCCCAAAATGCTGGGATTACAGGCGTGTGTCACTGCCCCCAGTCATAATCATCTACTTTTAAACAGGATTTGCTATAGTTTGACGATTTGTCTATGATCATGTATTCAAGCAGATGGCAGTAACAGTAATATCTTTAGTAAGATGGACTTCAGTATGAGACGATGCTTCTGGATTTAGTGAGGTTCAGAAATAAAGGTACAGCCCCTCTTGTCTTCAAATACTTGAATGATCCATGCCATGTATAGGCATATTGCACCTCCCATGGTTCCTTTCCGTATTTTACCATCCTAGGGTAGTCCCCACTGTCACAGCTCCCTTTATTCTCCTTCCCTCCACCTCTGCCTTAGCAGAGCTGTAATAGAAGTGTGATATTGTGCTGGCCTAGAGCCAGAACCGGAGCAAAACTATTTTATAAAATGCAAAACTGTTTTTAGATGAGTTGTAATGGCTGCCCCATTCTCCTCACAATAACTACTGTTCTTGGCCTCTGTAAATAGAACTGCTAGTTTGTTCTTCAAAACTATGTAAAGCTGCTTACCTTTTCTTATCAGTAACTGCCAGAATTGCTAGCCTTTGCTTACCGGCAATTGCCAGACTAAGCAGCCCAAGCTAGTTCCATCCTGGCTCCTGTGACTTGTAATAAGTAACTAAGGTCTGTGATTTCCACCTTAACCAGATAATGTGTAAACAAATGTTTATCTTGACTTCTGTAAACCACTTAAGTAACAAACGGAATGACAAAAGTCCCCTGGCCCTTGGAATGTCCGGAGACCCCCACCCTCATCTCTGACCAGGAGGTAATTTACAGAATCCACTAGCCCTCGGAATGTCTGAAGCCTTTTCATCCCCATCCCCGCCCCTCACCCCCACTCCCAAGGTGGTTTTTTGGGTATAAAAAATCGTGGCACCCTCCTTTTGCCACCACAGGTTGGAGAGACGTGAGTCCTCTGTGGTCGCCGGCATAATAAGTGACCCTGCAATCTGGCATACTTTTGTCTTGTGGTAACTTTCTACGCTCCGGTCAAATACAACAGAAGAAGTGAAGAATTAGGAATGTGGGTGCCCGTCCCTGGAACCATAGCACTTTTGTTAGAATGTATTTTTGTGTAGAAACACTGTTATATGAATAATAGATTCTATGATACTTTAAGTGGTCAGTGGCTAGTTAGGAGACTTAAGTGTATTTCAAAATCAGAGTATTCCATTGTCTTCTCTCTGTTCTTCCTTCTAAAGATGACCCCCCTTGATGAGCCCTGTGAAAGATGGCCTTCAGGTGATGTCAGCTCACTGTGGTGCACACCCGGGGGAAGGGGCTCTCTTATCTTTATCTGGGTGTCAGCAGCTGTTAGCCCAGTGCCTGGCACAGAGAACATGCCCGGAGGTCCTTGTTGAATTTGGTTGAGGTGAAGGAAGAAAAACTTACACTTTCTCAATTTTCATTCTCAGATAAATTTCTTTTTTGAGATGGAGTCTTGTGCTGTATTTCACAGGCTGGGCGCAAGCTCCTGGGCTTAAGCAGTCCTTGTGCCTCAGCCTTCCAAGTAGCTAGGATTACAGCTAGAACGTAGGTCATGCTCAAGATTTTATGTTGAACTCGTCATCAAAGCTGGAAGTAGGACATGCAGTTGGATTTATTTATCGATCCTTTTATGTACTTATCAAAGATTTGTGAATCACCTGTGATATGCCGGGCACTGCCAGACACTAAAAACACAGCAGTGGAGCAATGCAGTTCCAGCGCCAGCCCTGTAGACAGCCTGGTGGGAGAATGTGGACTGTCATTAGACTAGCCGGGTCGGGGGTCGAGTGTCGTCTGGAAACTCCTGCCATTTTAGAAATGTATAAGCTGACCTTGAATAAGCCATTTCTAGTGGCAGAATATCTTTTCTTTCCTTAAATGCTAGTGATGAAAAGTAATTTTAAAATTGTTCAGAATTGTCCTTAACGATAAACTAATGCAGAACATGATATGGGCAGTTGACCACTACCTAGTCTTTGACTAGACAGTAATTCTTATTTCTCTTCCTTTCAAATAAAGTCTTACATTAACTTGAGATATTTTTGAAAGGTAACGATCTTTTTCAAGTACTCCGCTACTAAATTATTGTCTGAGTTTTCTATTAAGGCCAACATCAAGTTTCCTTGTGGCCAGTGACTAATTCAGATCACACTGTTTTTCTTCATAGCTTCCCAATCTTAGGTAGAATTGAGCAGATTTAACGTGAACAGCTTCCTCTGGTTTCACGTGGAAAAAACAATTTTAGGAAAGAAAGGCAAGAAAATGGTAATACAGAAATCAGCAAAATAATGGGTGATCGGTGCTGGGGTTGGAAGAAAGTGACATTTTTCTTGTTATTCTCTTCGTGGTGCAAGATTTCTTTCCATAGATGAGTATAATTTACGTGGGCTGTTTGAAGAGATTGCTTCTTAGCAGTTCCCTTAAAGCTCTTTGTTATGTATATCCTGAAGTCCGGTCACTTCTTCCCACTTGTTTTTGAGTATTTGATCTATACAGTGTAAAGTCACTTTTAAGATAAAAATTACTGCATTTGGGGGACTTTGGGGGACTCACTTCTGTTTAAAAGCAAAAATGATTAAACAATACATTATGTCAATCTGCCTGTTTAAGGGATTTGAGCACTCCTGGTAGCAAAGAGGTTTAACCTAGTTTCTCAGATGAAAACTAGAAATGGAGGAAGGAGGAGGAAGCAGTCCAGGGTGAGCTGAGAAGCTGGTTACCTTTAGCCTACTTCTGGGGTGACGCACATTATCCGCTAGGTCAGTCAGCCTCCTCAGCCCAAGCATTAAGATTCCTGGTTGCAGCTGGGCGTGGTGGCTCACGCCTGTAATCTCAGCACTTTGGGAAGCTGAGGCAGGCAGATCACCTGACTGAGTTCAGGAGTTCGAGACCAGCCTAGCTAACATGGTGAAACCCTGTCTCTACTAAAAATACAGAAATTAGCCTGACATGGTGGCAGGCGCTTGTAGTCCCAGCTACTGGGAAGGCTGACTAGGAGAATCAGTTGAACCTGGGAGGCAGAGCTTGCAGTGAGATTGCTCCACTGCACTCCAGCCTGGGCGACAGACTGAGGCTCTGTCTCAAAAAAAAAAAAAAAAAAAGATTCCTGGTTGCCTGTAACAGAAACTCACATGGTCTGGCTGAAGCAAAAGGGCGTTTTTTTTTTTTTTTGCTTACTTAACCAAACTGCGGGAAGAGCTGGAATGAGGTGGGTTTTAAGGACATTCTCAACCAGGGACTTGAAACACAACTGTGTGCCCTGTGCGGCTCCCTGCTCTGTCTCCCCACCTTTTCTCTCTTAGTGTTGGCTTAATTTTTGTCTTACTACAGAGAGGGTTCCTCCACATGGAAGGAGACGTGACTGTGGTCATGGCCAGTCTATAGACATCTTTACCGCTGTGATCTGAGAGAAAACAGTATTCTTTTCCCCAGCTTGAGTTTGACAGATCCCTGGGAAGAAGGCTCCCTGGCCTAGCCTAGGTCATGTGTTCGTGACAGTTCTAAGGGGTGCGTGATAGGCTCAGCTTGTGTCACATGACCAGGGAGGTCACACAGATTGATATACCCTGAGGGAACTGCTGTAAACAGATGGATACAGCAGTTTTCATGCATTTTTAGTCTATATGGGACTCAGTTCAAATAACTAGTTAGGATTCTTTCCCTAATTCATTGAAAATCTTGTACAGTCTTTGTTGATGCTGGTGCCTGTAATCCCGGCTACTCAGGAGGCTGAGGTGGGAGGACTGAATATTCACAGTGGCCTGTGAATAGCCTTTGCTACAGCCTGGGCAATGTAGTGAGACCCTGTCTCAAAAAAATAAAATGAGGCGGGGCGCAGTGGCCCATGCCTGTAATCCTAGCACTTGGAAAGCCAAGGTGGGCCGATGACCTGAGGTCAGGAGTGCGAGACCAGCCTTGGCAACATGGTGAAACCCCATCTCTACTGAAAATATAAAAATAAGCCGGGCATGGTGGTGGTGCCTGTAATCCCAGCTACTTGAGAGGCTGAGGCAGGAGAATTGCTTGAACCCAGGAGGTGGAGGCTGCAGTGAGCTGAGATTGTGCCACTGCACTCCAGCCTGGGTAAAGTAAGACTGTCTCAAAAAAAAAAAAAAAGTTGTTTGTCAGTTTTGGACTTTACAACCAGTAGACTTGAGGTTATGTTTCTATTTTACTCTGTTTTTCCATGGGAACCCAGACTAGCACCTTATGCTATAGTGTGTTCTGAAAAACTATGGTTGACTGACTGAACCAGTGGAATTAACATATCAAGGCATTGAAACATGCAGCTTTATTACTACTATTATTTTTAGAGATGGGTCTTGCTCTGTTGCCCAGCCTAAGTGTGCAGTGGCACAATCATAGTTCTCTGCAGCCTTGAACTCCTAGGCTCTAATGGTCCTCCCACGTCAGCTTCCTGAATAGCTGGGCCTATAGGTGTGTGTCACCATGTCCAGCTAACTTTTTATTATTTATAGAGATGAGGTTTCCCTATATTGCTCAGGTTGGTCTTGAACTCCTGGGATCAAGCGATCAGCTCACGTTGGCCTCCCAAAGTGTTGGTATTATAGGTATGGTCCACTGTACCCAGCTGAAACATACAACCTTGATGACAGGGATCCTAGAATCCATCTACCTTCAGTAGTTTCGGATATAATCTGGGGTCTCCCAAATCTAAGGATCCAGCAGTAAGGGAAACACTTTTTCACATTTCTAAATACCTGGCCCTGTTCTAGGAACAGAGGATACTTCACTGAAACAGATAAGGAAGGTCCTTGATTTCATGGAACTTAGATTTACGTGAAGAAGATCTTATATGCTAACTAGAAAGTAAAATTTCTTTTTGATTTTTGCCTGAAGTTGTATCAGTATAGAGCTTATCTTTTAAGAATGGGCTAACTCATGAATGGATCTGAAGCTCTGATTGTCAATATTTATCTTTAAGTCATTTAAAAAACAAGACAAATTATTAGTAAATGGTGTTGATCTGTTGGGGAAAATAAGTGAAAGGAGTTCTTGGGGCTGAAAATGCTGAGAAGAGCGTCCATCCGGGCTAAGAGCTCAGTCTTTATAGCTTCCAATCTCAGCACTCCCCTCGCAGTTTTATGACTTGTGCAAGCTGTTGTTGTTGTGTTTTTTGGGACGGAGTTTTGCTCTTATTACCCAGGCTGGAGTGCAATGGCGCGATCTCGGCTCACTGCAACCTCTGCCTCCTGGATTCAAGCAATTCTCCTGCCTCAGCCTCCTGAGTAGCTGGGATTACAGGCACCACCACCACGCCCAGCTAATTTTGTATTTTTAGTAGAGATGGGGTTTCACCATGTTGGCCAGGCTGGTCTCGAGCTCCTGGCCTCAAGTGGTCCATCCGCCTTGTCCTCCCAAAGTGCTGGGATTGCAGGCATGAGCTACCACGGCCAGCCTGCAGGAGCTCTTTTAGCCTCAAATTCTTCAGCTATCAAAAGAAAATATCTACTCATTTTTTTTTTTGGTAGGTATTGAACAAAAGTTAAATATTTTTAAAATGACTTTTTTTTTTTTTTAATTTAAATGGTACATTTTTATTGTGGTAAAATAAATATCAGCTTTACCACCCTAACCTTTTTTTTTTTTTTTTTTTTGGAAACAATCACTATGTTGCCCAGGCTGGCATGCAGTGGCGCAGTCTCAGCTCACGGCAACCTCTGCCTCCCAGGTTTAAGTGATTTTCCTTCCTCAGTCTCCTGAGTAGCTGGGATTACAGGCACGCGCCACCACACCTGGCTAATTTTTGTGTTTTTAGTAGAGATGGGGTTTCACCATGTTGGTTAGGCTGGTCTCAAACTACTGACCTTGTGATCTGCCCGCCTCAGCCTCCCAAAGTGCTGGGATTATAGGCATGAGTCACTGTGCCCAGTGTAACCATTTTAAATTGTGCGACTCAGGAGTATTAACGACATTCATGTTGTTGTGCAGCCATCGCCACCGTCTGTCATCAAATGCTCTTTGTCTTCTAAAACAAACTCTGTACCCATTAGATAGTAACTCCCCATTGCCCACCTCCCAGCCCCCGGCAACCACCATTCTACACATAGTTACTTTTTTAAAAATAAATGTTAAGATCTCAAAAAATGTTAGCTGTTGTTCCTCTTGATCAGAAGTCAGCAAACTCCAGCCCACAAGCCAGACTTGGTCAGTAATCTGTTTTGGTACGGTCCTTGAACTAAGAAAGGCTTTTACATTTCTAAAGGGTTTTAAAAACAAAACAAAAAATAGAGAAGAATTGCCTCAGAGGCAGTATGTGGCCCACAAAACCTAAAATATATTTATTATCTGGTCCTTTACGGAACAGGTTTCTCACCCCTGCTGTACATCTAATCTTTTTTGATCAGTGAGTTCTTTAAGACTTTGATTATTCTGGTAGATCTCTTTTAAAGATAGAACAAAAAAAAAAGATTTTGATTAAAAAATTTTATATGTAGCTTTCCACATCTCTTAAGAGGGATGTGAACGTCTTGTCTAGACCAGGATCTCTCAATGGGGCCGTGTTGCCTCCAAGGGAGTGAACACTGGTTCTTGGGGGGAGTTAAATCTTAGCTGTTGTAATGACTTGCAGCCTTTCAAAGGACACTGTGCATCAGCAGATACAAAGTATATTTGTGGTATTAAAATTTCTTGGCGAGTGGTAGTAGGTGGCAATGGAGCTGTTTGAAAAAAGAAAGTTTAATTAGGCTAATTGGGGAGCAATAATGAAAAATAAGTTTGTAAAACACTGCATAAAACTGAATTCTGGAACACAGGGCATTTATCTTAATCTCTGAATACACCTGCATTTAGCAGAGAATTGAGAACATTTTCTTCAATCTATTAAATTTGTTATCTTGTAGTTGAATGAAGGAAACCTTAGGTCTACTTTAGTGACCAATTCAGTCTAGAAATGGCTTACACAGTGAATTCTACACCCTGGAATTTATTTATTTATAAAGAGGCAGGGTCTCACTTTGTTACCTAAGCTGGAGTGCAATGGCCCCATTGCAACTCGCTGTGGTCTCAAACTCTTGGGTTCAAGTGATCCTCCTGAGTAGCTAGGACTGTGTGCCATCAGGCCCAGCTAATTTTTTTTATTTTTATTTTTAGAGGCAGAGTCTTGATATGTTGCCGAGGCTTGTCTCAAACTCTAGGCCTCAAGTGATCCTCCTACCTTGATCTCCCAAGTTGCTGGGATTATAGACATGAGCCACCATACTCTGGACATTTTATTTTTAAAAACATCTTTTAGATCCTTTGGAAGTTTGTCAGATGCTTAGTCTCCCTGATATATCAGACAGATGCTTCTTGCCTATTAGACTAGAATTCTTTTTTTTTTTTTTTTTTTTTTAAATCACTTGTTATTGACACAGTGAAATGAGTGTCTAAGTGCTGGGGTATAAAGATCCCTAACCCGAAAGCTCCATGTAAGCTCCTTGCAGTCATGTCAACTCTTTTATTAATTTTTGTTTTTAAGAAGGAGTCTCACTCTGTCGCCAGGCTGGAGCACAATAGTGTGATCTTGGCTCACTACAGCCTCTGTCTCTCAGGTTCAAGCAATTCTCCTGCCTCAACCTCTTGAATAGCTGGGATTACGGGTATGCATCACTACGCCTGGCTAATTTTTGTATTTTTAGTAGAGACTGGGTTTCGCCATGTTGGGCAGGCTGGTCTTGAACGCTTGACCTCAAATGATCTGCCCACCTTGGCCTTCCAAAGTGCTGGGATTGCAGGCGTGAGCCACTGTGCCCTGCTCATGTCAGGTTTTTTTTGGGAGGAGGGGTACCATATTTCTTTATTTGAAGAAATGGTACACAGAACTTAAATGGATGTGTTGGTACAACTTAGAGAAAAGGTGAAGGAAACCCCAACATGCATGCACTGCCTTGGTGACCAGGGAAGTCACCCTGTGGCTATGGGGAAATTAGCCTAAGGCCTAGCTTTCATTATCACTGTCTCCCAGGGTGTGCTTGTCAAAGAGATATTCTGCCAAGCCAGATTGGGGTGCTCCCATCTTGTGCAGGCTGGCCACGTGGTTACCCAATTCTTGGATGGATTTCACCTGCTCATTCAGGTAATGTGTCTCAATGAAGTCACACAAATGGGGGTCATTTTTGTCAGTGGCCAGTTTGTGCAATTCCAGTAGTGACTGATTCACAATTTTTCCCAAATGTAATGCACACTCTGTCGCATTCAGCCTGCTACCCCAGTCATCATGGTCTGGATTCTTGATACCCTGAAGGAAGACATGGCCACCTCGTTGGTTCTGCAGCTTCATCAGTTTCTCAGCAGTTCCCTCTCCTCATGAAATTGGTGAAGAAAGTATTTGGCAAAGTTCTTCAAAGCCACATCATCGTGGTCCAAGTAGTAAGACATGGACAGGTAGACATAGGTGTAGAGCTCCAGGTTGATCTGGCGGTTGATGGTGGCCTCTGAGTCCTGGTGGTAGTTCTGGCGCACCTACGAGGGGATCGTGGTCGTCATGGCAGCGGCTAAGGAGAGGCAGCGTGGCGGCTATGGTGGTAGCTGTGCGCGGTGCTGGAGCGGTGCTGGGGGCCTTGAGGCAGTCCGAGGGTGCGGTGTCGAGCTGACGGAGGACTGGCTATGGGCGGCTGGCCGCGGTTCCCTCCAAGCACTGTTGGAGCAGGAAACTGTGTCAAGTCTCCACAAAGAACGTTTGGCTGTCAACTCTTAGTTGAAAAGAAAACACAGGTATATCATGATCTTACCTGAAAAATTAAGTCTGATTTAGAATACATAAATTTTGATAGCAGACCACTGAAATGTCCGGAATTTAGGTCATCCTGACTTGCCTCACCGCCACAGACCGTCTTAGGCATCTCTGTGTCCCCAGTGCCTCGCACACAGTAGGTGGTTAGTGAATGCACCTCTGGGACTGGCGGTACTGGTGATATTTCTGCAGATGCGCACTGTACCCTGGAGTCCTTCCTCCTTACAATTTTTCTTTGGCCCAGCTTGCCCTCTCTCACAGACCCATTCCTGTACACACAGCCTGACTTGGTTTCTGCCACGAGTTGGCCTTTTCACCGCTTTTGTGGGGTTTGATGATGAATAGCAGGGGATCGCTGGAACAGCATTCACTGCATGGGGAAGGTGTTCACAGCATGAGCAGTGCTGATGCAGCAGTACCCAGCCCTGTGGCTGCTCAGAGGGTAGTGTGTGGAGGGTCCCTAAAGAGCAGCGTCACGGATTCATGCCTCCTGCTGTGCTGCGGTGGCGTTTGACGGGAGGGATGATCCATTCCAGTCAGAGTGCTGAGTGCTGAGGAAACTTCACAGAGATCCAGCAGTCAATGTTCCTCATATATCTCTACTGAAATTCTCTTCAGAGCAGGATGTGCCAGGGGATGGAGGAGATTTCGACCAAAATGACTTCTGTAAATGCAAAGCTTATCTCCTGCTTTATTTATTTACTTACTTATTTAGAGATGGAGTCTCACTCTGTTGCGATCTTGGCTCACTACAACCTCTGCCTCCTGGGTTGAAGTGATTCTCCTTCCTCAGCCTCCCGAGTAGCTGGGATTACAGGCATGTGCCACCACACCCGGCTAATTTTTTGTATTTTTAGTAGAGATGGTGTTTTACCATGTTGACCAGGCTGGTCTCGAACTCCTGACCTCAGGTTATCCGCCTGCTGTGGCCTCCCAAAGTGCTGAGATTACTGATGTGAGCCACCTTACTTGGCTGTTATTTAATTTTTTTAAATTTTAAAATATTAACAAATAGTGTATGTTTTTCATATGTATGTATAATAACGTGTTTCTGGCAAGGTACTCTACTGTATGTTTGCTTTAATGTAAAAATATCAAAAAATATTTTAGAACCTCACAAGGGGTTGATGTTCCATGAAAATGTGATGTCCTTCATAATAAACTGGGGGGAAAGTGGACTACACTCTTCCTGCATCCGCAGCCCACTGCTCCGAATCCCTGGGAAGTCTTACATCATAGGTGGAGAAGCATAGCTCAGCTACTGGTTATGCACAAATAGGTGCTAACCACTTCAGCCACTCAGGTCTGGGAAGTGGAGGTCTGTTTTTACATAAAGTGATAAAGACAATGAGGTACAGCGGCAACCTTTGGCTGGTGACAAAGTAATACCTCTTGTAGGTTTTTTCTGGTTTATGTCCTGGAGTTTGTAATCACCTGCTGGGTTGGAATCCCTGGGAACCCTTTGTCCTGCCCTCAGGGGTGAGAATTTCACTTTTGCTGATCTTAGCAATCACGGTGGCTTTCCATCACCTTAAGTCCTCCTTCGCCTCTGCAGAGCTCCCTGTAACCCTGGAGAGGCTCAACCCATTCTCCTTCCTGAGGGCCACTGTGGAGTTAGACCTTCCCTGACCTTAGCAGAGGCATCAATCTGTTTTCAGTAAGAGTCCAGATGTTTTGAAATCTGTGTAGTGAGGAGATCATTCACTTTTATTGCTGTTCATGGAACAAGAGGGACCACTCAGGGTTTGAAAGTATCTCGTGTGTCTCAACTGTGAATCATATATTGATAACCTTTAATCTCATCACTGTCCTTTTATCCATAAGCCTTCATAAATTGTCTAGTTTTGCCATGTTTTAGTGGAATTAAACTTGAACTAAAAACTATGTAATTAAGCAGAACTACTAATTGTGTTAGTAACTTGCTAACCCAAGGCCCACAGCTGACAGGTGGTTAATCCCTGCTATATAACGTCTTCATATGTGTCCTTTAAGATGGAGTTTAAAAAGTAACCACCACAAGACTTTGGGAGAACATCTCAGGTGGGTGTTATTTGGTGACCATGTTAGAAAGCCAGTGACTCCCACCTCCCAGTCCCCACCCTGGGATCCTGGTGTCCTTCATGTCGGCTCTTCTCTATGCAAGCCCTGTACTCTGTGTGTCTCATGCTTTGACATGTTCTAGCCACTGTGTGGACACAGTCATACAGCTATTTTCAGATAAGGCCAGTGTAGGTATGCCCGTTAATTTACAGTCTGTGCTTATAGTTGATAAAATTACTAGGAATAACTATTTTTTGGTGACCACCTTGTAAGTGCCATGGCGTAGTAGAAAGCCCGTTCCAAAGTGTCTCAAAATTAGTGGGTGGTAATATAACTTTCTATGTGTAAATGAATGTGAGTTTCTTGTACATGGTACATTAGAGAACACCACGCTCAAAAGGTTAATTCGAAGCAGAGATAGTCAGTGAAACCTGTCTCAAGATTGTTTGAAGCAAACATATGATGCTTCTGTTGTAGTTGAATGTCAGTGTGATGGAGAGGAAAAGGGGCAGATTTTGGAGTCATGGATCAATGTTAGAAATTAGCTGTGTGATTTTAAGTGAGTTTTAAATATCTTCCACCTGTTTTTTTCTCATCCAAGAAAAGGGAGTTGGGGGCTAATAATTCTCTACATCATTAAAAATTTCCTGGGACATTAAGTTCCTGGCATAAAGAGGGTGTTTTTAGCAGTACTCACTACTGAGGCAATCTCTTCACTCTTTTCTTCCTGAAAGAAGGAAGGAGTTGTCTTACTCTACTGAGTCAGGGTTTAAATTTAGCAAGATCTCAGAGCCAGTACATATGTTTAAATGGTTATGGGAAATATGCCTTCTATTTGAAATGAGCTGTGTTTGATTCATATTTTTATACTCTCTCTATATATATATTCTGTCCAATTCTAAAATATTTCAAGTAGCCAATTCACTTCTTAATCATACTATGAACTCCCAGGGCCTTATCCCACAAATGCAGCCCTGGTTAGAACTATTCAAAGAGCCTTTGATGCTTCAAACCCACTAACCCCATTTTGCACATTTCCCAAAAGCAAACATACTCATGCATATACACGCACACACACATGCACACACATACACACACAAAACTTGTGACCCACTTTTGGGAACAATGTTAAAGCAAACAAACAAAATTCTTAGAAAGTTGTGATGTGCCTAAAATAGTTGGATTTTTAAATGATTGAGGAACTTTTCCCATAAAACTTGGTGCTTGCTGCTATAAATAGAGGCATATATATGTGTCCAGAGATGCTTCTCTGTAGTCACAATGCGTAAAATTTGAAACATGCTGCAATAAATGTCCACTTTGTAATGTCCACTTGTTTATGCTTATGGATTCCCTTCAAGAAGTCAGTATTGTATTATTTTAATATCCAGGATCCACTGGTAGCCTTTTAACCCTGTTAACACCAGACCTTTAAAACGAGTTTAACTTCACAAAGCCTGTAAGTCAGGTTGAGAATATTCCACATGAAAAGCTTCCAGGTGTCACTTACCTTTAGAAATGGGATTTTTCAGCCCATTGTTCAGGACAGACAACTAGATTCTCCCTTTTGTCCCTGCTCCTCAGACACTTTACACGTCAGTAGGATATTTCTAATGCGTTATCACTGTTGAAGCTGGGAGATGGATACATAGTATTTGTCTATTTTTGTATTTGTTGAATTTTGCCCCAATAAAAACAGACTTTTTTTTTTTTTTTTTTTTTTTTTTTTTTTTGTTTATTTTTTTTTTTTTTTTTTTTTTTTTTTTTTTTTTTTTTTTTTTTTTTTTTGGGAGATAGAGTCTCTCTCCGTCGCCGGGTGCCAGGCTGGAGTGCAGTGGCACAATCTCAGCTCACTGCAACCTCCACCTCCCGGGTTCAAGCAGTTCTCCTGCCTAAGCCTCCCGAGTAGCTGGAACTACAGGCGTGCACCACCACACCTAGCTAGTTTTTATATTTTTAGTAGAGACGGAGTTTCACCATGTTGGCCAGGATGGTCTCAATCTCTTGACTTCGTGATCCGCCCACCTTAGCCTCCCAAAGTGCTAGGATTACAGGCGTGAGCCACCGTACCTGGCCAAAACAGACATTTTAAAAAATGCAGAGTAGCTGGTGGAATTCATCCTTAATCTACTTTATGTTGAGAATAGGGCATTAGTATTTTTTTTTTTCCAGTCTATTTCTTGGGTTCTTCAAGGCAAGATATTGGAAAAGTTAAAAAACTCAATCAGATTTTAGATCCCCAAAGTATACATATTATTTGAATTCTAATGTTTCTCCTGAGAATTTCTAACCTGAAGCTGCCTAAAAACTGCCTTAAAATGTTGATAGGTATTACATTTAAATATGGCAGTGTGGCAAATGTGGTGTAATTGAAATAATAGAGGACCTGGAATCACCAGATGTGAGCCAAGATCTGGCTTTGCTGCTTACTGGCTAGAAGGTCCTTGGACACATCATGCAACTTTTCCAAGCTGGTTTCTTCGGCTATAAAATGGGGACAGTATGTGCTCTGTACATTTCTTAAGGATCTTAAAAATATATTATGATACATAGTCTGGTGAGTAATTCGTTTTCAGTAGAATTCATATCTGTGGGAATATACAGCAGTAGACGGAATCACATATATGACATGCTTTCAAGTAGCTCATAGATAGATGAGAAAATCTACTTTTCTGTGTATACACAGAAAAACAAACATCCTACCACTTTTAAAGACATTTTTAAATAGTGCAGAATATACCCAGTACCAGCTGAATGTGTGGTGTGTTGGAGAAAAAAATGGTCCGTCCCAACGTGCCTAATTTGCAAATAGCTACAGTTTGCCAAAGATCTTTTTTTTTTTTTTTTTTTTTTGAGACGGAGTTTTGCTCTTGTTACCCAGGCTGGAGTGCAATGGCGCGATCTTGGCTCACCGCAACCTCCGTTTCCTGGGTTCAGGCAATTCTCCTGCCTCAGCCTCCTGAGTAGCTGGGATTACAGGCACGCACCACCATGCCCAGCTAATTTCTTTTTGTAGTTTTAGTAGAGACGGGGTTTCACCGTGTTGACCAGGATGGCCTCGATCTCTTGACCTCGTGATCCGCCCGCCTCGGCCTCCCAAAGTGCTGGGATTACAGGCTTGAGCCACCGCGCCCGGCCCAGATCTTTAAATTTCTGTCCATCTTTCTGCAGCCTTATCCTGACTATATCTTCTCTCCATAAACTCATTTGGCCTAAGGAACTGTAGAGCTGCTTGTAAAATATTTGTCCCACAGATGATAAGTGATGTATTCTCCTTTCAGTAAATAAGCAAACAGAACATTATAATCCTCTTTTAACCTCCCACCCCTAATCCAGGCTCCTGTCCTCCCTTCCCAGTTGTAACCACTGTTTCCTTTCGTTATCTGTCTTTTCAGACCTTTTCTCTTCCTTTACACATGCGTGTATGTATCCAGAGAGAATACATAATGAGGCATTTGTGTTTCTTTTCTTTTGCTTTAAACAACTGTCATACTAAGTGGAACATTCTACAACTGGCTTTTTTCACTCATGTCTAGAAGAACTTTCCGTGATCTGGCTCATTCATTTTAGCCTCTGTTTACTATTCTGTATTGGTTTGTTTTGCCATTTGCCTATTGTTAAGCTGTTTCCAATTCCAAACATGCTGCAGTAAACATCTTTGTAATATTCAATTATTTATGCTTATATACAAGTATTTCTCTAGGATACGGATTGACAAGTGGAATTCCTAGGTCTTAAATTATATACCTTTACATTTTATTGGTTAATGGCGAATAACTCTCCCAAGTAAAATGAACACTGTATTTCACACTTTGCTTTCTTCCCACCTTTTCAGAACGGCAATTAGGAGAAGCTTTCAGAGGACAGTTATGGTGGTCTAGAGTAGACCAGAGCTTCTGAAACCTCAGCATGTAGACTCCTTACCTGGGGATTTTGTTAAAATGTAAATTGTGACTCAGTAAGTTTGGAATGGGGCCTGGGGGTTTTAGTTCTAACAAGCTCCTAGGTGATGATCAGGGACCACACTTGGAGTAGGGAGAATCTGGAAAACATCTTGCTCCGGTTCATTTTTTTTATATTGCCTGGAAGTCACTTTCTGTGTGTGTGCACATGCATTAACTCAGGGACACAAGCATGTTTCCTAGGAAGCTACATTTTGCCAGAAGAATTTGGACCATAGCCCCCAGTCGTCTTGACCTTTAAAGTTAGATACTGTGAACACGTATGGCAAAATGTTGATGGTGATTGACACTGGGTGATGGGAGCGTGCAGATCTGTTGTATGTCTCCGGTTTTGTGCAGATAATTTTGTGGAAATGTTCACAATACACTTTGCAAATAGAAAAAAGGATCCCTTTGAAGTTTGCGTTATTCCTAAAGATTTTCAGCTTGGTACATGCTGCCATGCCTTTCCTAGATTTCCTGTGGTAGATGATTTGGAACTGTTTTATTTTACTCAGTAGTGTATTTTGACTCATGAGTTTTAATTTTAGCATATCAAAGTATTTCTAGAAGTTTAAAAATAACTGCAAAAAAGGGAGCTTTGTTCCATATCTGCCTACCTTAGCGGCTACAGTCAAATCACCCTGTCTTCTTTATTCAAGAGAGGATACTATAAAGCATGGCATCTACCGTGATCACTGCATGATAGTGTGTTAGCCCCGGAGGCACTTTAGACAGCCTCTAAGGCCAGAGTGCCCATGTTGTTTTATTGGTGATTGTCTGATCACTGTTGTGTAAGGCTTTGGGGTCTCATCTGGGTTCGACAGAAAAGATTTCTGTGATTAGCTGGCAATGTCAGTCAAGGTGTGCTGGATTGGAAAATTACAGCACAAATAGCATGTATTGGTTGACTCTGGTTCAGTGAAAGCAGTTATTTTATAGTTGAGAAAACAGGACTCTGCCTCTTGGGTTCAAGCGATTCTCCTGCCTCAGCCTCCCGAGTAAAATGTACATGACCTGCCTTGGGTTCCTGGTTAGCAGAAGAGCTAGTCCTATAAAACCAAGCGTCCGGATTCCTAGTCTATTCCCTTCCTACTATCCCATCCTGATGATGAGACTCTGAGTAGCTATAGAGTACTTGCATGTTGAAGCAACTTGGTAGAGTGGAAGACATTATTTACCTTTTTTAAATAACTAGGTGATCTTGGGCAAATCCGTTAATCCTGAGAAAGAATATATAGCAGGTCCCGAATAATGTCATTCCATTTCACGTTGCGTCACTATAACTTTGTCAAGAAAAAAGTTGATTCCTGGGGCTAGCCACTGTGTAGAATGTGCACGTTCTCCCTGTCTGCGTGGCTTTTCTCTGGGTACTCCAGTTTCCTCACATATTCTAAAGATGTGCACATTAGGTTGATTGGCGTGTCTAAGTTGTCCCAGTCTGAATGAGTGTGTGAGTGTGTGTGAGTGCCATGAGATGGAACGGAGTCCTGCCCAGGATTGCTTCTGGCCTTGTGCCCTGAGCTGTGAGGATAGGCTCCAGCCAGTCTCAACCTTGTATTGGAATAAGGAGGTTGGAAAATGAATGAATGAATGAATATAAAATTATTGTAAAATAAAAGTAGATGGTAATCATACAAGTGCATGACAGTAAATGATGCAGCATGAGAATACTCAGCGAGCCTCCACATTTGTGATTTTTTGGTTTTTTTTTTTTTTTTCTTTTTTTTTTTTTTTTTTTTTTTTTTTTTTTTTTTTTTTTTGGATGGAGTCGCGATCTCAGCCCACTGCAACTTCCCACTCCCTGGTACGAGTGATTCTCCTGCCTTATCCTCCGGAGTAGCTGGGATTACATATGTGCACCTCCATGGCCAGCTAACTTTTTTTGTATTTTTATTAGAAACAGGATTTCATCATATTGGCCAGGTTGGTCTCAAACTCCTGACTTCAGATGATCCGCCTGCCTTGGCCTCCCAAAGTGCTGGGATTACAGGCGTGAGCCACTGCGCCTGGTCCTTGTGATTGTTATTGAACTGTGTGGTGATAGGAGATGCTCCTTACAATTTTAGCTTTTTTGTTTTATTCCTTGATTTAACCCACCATGATTATGACTGACATCACTCACTGATTCACTGAAAATTGGGTAAATAATTATCTTATTTTTATGAGTCTTTCTTAGATGTGTGTATAGCTCATTTATTGAAATGTTTTAAATTAAAATTGTTTTGGGTATTTATTTGGAAGTTCGGTGATTTTGTTTTTGTTGTTCTTGTGGGTCAGTTCTCTCTATTCCATACTGTCTGTCAGCCAGGCTGGAGGGCAGTGGCGTGATCTCGGCTCACTGCAGCCTTGACCTCCTGGGCCCAAGCCGCCATCTTGCCTCAGCCTCCTGAATGGCTGGGACTACAGGCATGAGCCACCATGCTTAGCTAATTTTTTTGTTTTGGCTAATTTTTTATAAAGAGACAAGATTTGGCCATGTTGCCCAGGCTGATGGTTTTGTGACCAGAAATATACCTTAAGAATTTAACTCTTCTTTATATTAACTAGCCTGTGGTAAATTAGTTTTGTTACACATCCTTTTGCTTAAAGTTGCCGTTTCCAAGAAGCTATTGACAACATTAAGCGAGGACTTCCTGTAGTTTCTTCTTTTGGAGGTAACTATCTCTCTTTTCACTTTGGCCGCTAGGAAGCTCAGAGCTGAACTCACAGCTCTAATGTAGCAACTCTATAGCACCTTTTTGACCTGAATAATTGTATTCTAACCCTACTTTCTTTCTCAGTCTGCTGCTGTCTTGACCTCCTAATCTAATTTCATGTTTTCTTTCCCTGGTGTATTCATTTAATTTATAGTATACTGTTTTATTGTATATCTTTACCATAAGCTGCCTCAAATATTTGTGAAACAGATGGTATATAAATAAAGAACATTGGAACGTTTGAGAAAGTTGTTGTTGACAAGACCGATGCAGATGAAAATAGTGTAGTTGTGAGAAAACGTTGGTTGCTGTGGCGTCTGCTCTTTTTTTCTCCCACGTACTCTTACCTCCCTGGCTGGTCCGTCTTTGTTACCTACAACCCCATGATGCCCCTGCTGTGGCTCTGGCTGCGTCCTGGACTCATCTCTTATCTCCACCTTCACCCTGGATTCACAAATGCAGATCTGTATTTCTGACTTCCTTCCTGCTGGATAGCTCCCATTGTCCCTAAAGTCCCTCAGCTCAGCACATTCAAAACTAGGCTCAACATCCTTTCCCCCAGATCCTGCCTGCCTGGATCCCAGTTGCACACCATCAACTCATTTCTCCAGTCAGTAACCTGGTCCTCACTTTTTACTTTTTCCATTTTCTGATCCTTCACATCTACTCCACAATGAAGACCTGTCACTTTAAATTATAAACATGTTGTGGGGTCTGTTCTCTCTACTCCATACTGTCTGTAAGGCTCTTTGGGATTTTTAACGTATTCTTGTCCACCATGGGGTTTTTAGTTTATTTTTATTTATTATTTTTAGAGGCAGTGTCTCACTTCTGTCATCCAGGCTGGAGTGCAGTGGCATGATCATACTACAGTCTTGAATTCCTGGGCTCAAATGATTTTCACATCTCAGCTGCCCAGGTAGCTGGGACTACAGGTGTGCACTACCACACCCAGCTAATTAAAAAAAAGTTTTTGTAAAGATGAGACCTCACTATGTTGTCCAGATTGGTCTCAAACTCCTGGGCTCAAGCGATGATCCCACCTCAGCCACCCGAAGTGCTGGGATTACAGGCATGAGCTGCCTTGCTTTCTGCCTGTTGTTAGGCTGTTTCCAATTCCAAACATGCTGCAATAAACATTTTTGTAATATCCTATTACTTACGCTTCTATACAAGTATTTCTCTAGGGTAGGGATTGAGAAGTGGAATTGCTAAGTCTTCAATTATATACCTTTACATTTTATTAGTGCTTGGACTGGTTTTTTTTTTTTTTTTTTTTTTTTTGAGATGGAGTTTC
>NW_016107426.1:2572544-2585390 GCF_001604975.1 Cebus imitator | reverse complement strand
GGTATTTTTAGTAGAATCGGGGTTTCACCATGTTGACCAGGATGGTCTCGATCTCTTGACCTCGTGATCCACCCGCCTCGGCCTCCCAAAGTGCTGGGATTACAGGCGTGAGCCACCGCGCCCTGCCTGGACTGGGGTTTTTATTATTGCAGTCATCTTCACTCAGTCACCTTCTCCTTTTGCTTCCCTCACCCAGCCTGTTTTGCCCCACCGTCAGTGATCTCCGTTTCTCTTCAAGCTAAAGATTTCTTAGACGTTTCATACATTTGCTTTTGCTAAGCTCATTAGTCGTATATTTTGCCATTCCCCAACCTTGCCCAGAATGGTGTTACCTCTTCTGTTCTGTTGGTGCACTCCAGTCCACCTTTCTCCTTGATCATTGTCCTTCCTTGGAATTCTCAGGCTGCTGCTTTGGCTTGTCAAGATCCTTTGAACATCTCTGTTCTAGCTCTTACCACTCTGTGATATGTTGTTTAAGGGATCGTTTTCCACTTGATTGGATGGTGTTTGGAGGGTCCAGATTGCTGCTTCTGGGTCTCTGTCTCCAGAGTTTAGCCCCATGTAAGCTAGCATAAGTGTTCATTAAAATGTTTGCTGAATGAAGAAGACACTGCAATTCTTGGAACAACTCCTTTAGAAAAAACAGGTAATATTAACAGTAATCACTTCGACAGTAAATCATCATTTACTGAACTCTTGCAAAGCATTTAGAACAATACCTGCCTTGTGTATTTTTCTCATAAAACTTCTGAACAATCCTGTGGGGTCAGCACTGTTACTATTCTTCTACAAATAAAGAAGCTGAGATGTAGTACTTAAGTAACGTGCTAGAGTTCATCTAGAACTCTAGATGAAGTGTTGGAGCCAAAATCTGAACCCAGCTTCCTCTTGACTGTCGCATATACTGTCTGTCAGACTTACTTATCAATGGGAAAGCAGGAGTTGGCCCCATCGCTGTTCTTGAAGTTGTTTTTACCGTCTTAACCTGTGATTTTGCAGTAGTAGAGGAAAAGCAGCAGACGTCTGAAACCTGGGGAAAGTCACTGAAATCCCACGCGCCCTGTGTAACTGTCGCCCTGCTCTTTCTTCTGCTCTGGACTGTCCATACCCTCCTGAGTTGTGTGAACTGCAATAAGGATGAGGCCATAATTATTTGCCCTTCCAGAAAGGCACACATTCTGACACTCCTCCAGAAAATTGTGTTCAGCTCTGTGTTAAGGAGAGGTAAAGAACAGCAGGCAGCTCTCACTCCAGCCAGAGATCAAAAGAGATTGGTTTCTCCCCTCAGTCAGCAAAGTCAGGACTTCCAGGAAGGGAGGGCCAGAAGTGAGAAGAATTCTCTGTGAACAGAGGTGAAAAAGTGTTTGTGTTTGTCAGATCACTTGCATGAGTGTGCTCAACACATTAAAAAAACGGCACAAGGGCTTTTAGGCACTTGCTTTTAGAGTATTCGGACTGCAAGCAAGTACGATTGAGCTAATGAAAAGAAATTGTGAGCATGTAAGCCTAGGAAGTTACGCTAAGAAATTTCAGCAAACAAAGGAAGTGGCCTGAGAAGATGAGTTGAGGATCGTAGAAAACTGTAGGGAGAAGGCCAGTTGCTCATTCTTCTGTGAGCAACTGATCATGTTTCTTTTGACCTTATAAATAAACCCCTCCTAGGCCTGCCCAACTTAGTTTTTACGTAGGAAATTTAAACTTACCTAAAGCCTCTTTTGTTCTGTTTTTAACTAAGTAATTATAAGCATAAACACCGAATTTTAAAATCATATATTTGGGGAAAGTTTTCTACTTCTAAAAATTATCTATTCATGTATTTCTCCATTTGAATGTGTAATCTGCACTTAAACTTTGTATAGGAACAATTTATATTTATTTAGTACTTTTGCCTTTTAAATTATTTGAAGGTCTAATAGATCATTCTATCTTAGCCAAAAGCACAAGTTCTGTAGTCTGTAGTGTTATAATAGTGATTATTCCTCCTTAACCATATAGAGAAGTAGGAATTATCTGTTTTACTAATGAACACACAAAACAGGTAGACAGCTCAGTGATAGGAGTTAGCGTAGCTCATAGGATGTATGAAAATGTGGCCAGCTATCTTTTTGGTTTGTCTGCTTCCCTGGTCCTTGGTGAAGAGATCTGGAAGGGAATGGTGCTGTGTAGCCCCCTGGGTAGCAGTCACATGCTTTGCTGCTCTTGGGAACCTGACTGGTACCCTGATGGGGTTATCAGGCCTCCTGGAGGTGCCTTCTATATTCACTTGGCAGGCACCATTTGAATCCTGGAGCTTGGGAAGCAGGGATGAAGCCTTCTGCCCATTTATTAATAGATGGCCCAGCCTATGACATTATTGAGAGCAGACATTTAGAAGGATGAAAGAGAAGGGAAGGGCCGGGCACAGTGGCTCACACCTGTAATCCCAGCACTTTGGGAGGCCGAGGCAGGTGGATCACTTGAGGTCAGGAGTTCGAGACCAGCCTGTTCAACACGGTGAAACTTCTGTCTCTACTAAAAATACAAAAGTTAGCTCAGCATGGTGGAGCACGCCTGTAGTCCCAGCTACTTGGGGGGCTGAAACAGGAGAATCATTTGAACCTGGGAGGTGGAGGTTCCAGTGAGCCGAGATCGCACCACTGCACTCCAGCCTGGGCAACAGAGCAAGACTCCATCTCAAAAAAAAAAAAAAAAGGGAAGAAAGGGAGTTGTGTAGGGATTATCCTATTGTAATGAAGATAATACAGTATGCTAAATACAGCTGTTATATGTATACAAAGCGTGATACAATGGGGCCAACTCCTGGTTTCCCATTGATAAATAAATAGGGAATATAGAGGTGCTTTGGGAGGCCTGATAACCCCATCAGGGTACCAGTCAGGTTCCCAAGAGCAGCAAAGCATGTGACTGCTACCCAGGAGGCTACATAGCACCATACCCTTCCAGATGTCTTCACTAGGGACCAGGGAAGCAGACAAACCAAAAAGAGAGCTGGCCACATTTTCATACGTCCTATGAGCTACGCTAACTCCTATCACTGAGCTGTCTACCTGCTCTGTGTGTTGATTAGTAAAACAGATAATTCCTACTTCTCTATATTGTTAAGGAGGAATAATCACTATTATAACACTACAGACTACAGACTACAGAACTTGTGCTTTTGGCTAAGATAGAATGATCTATTAGACCTTCAAATAATTTAAAAGGCAGAAGTAGCACCGAAGTGCTGACTTGTGAAGGAGAGATGAGACTCTTTCAGATACAGAAGCATGAGTAGATATGTGGGAAAAGATAAATTTGAAAATATTTCAGATACTGTGTGGAATGTTGATAAAGACCAAACTCTACGGAGCCGAGCCTTCTCTCTTGAGCAAGTAGAACAGCCCACTGAGTAAAACTTACAGTGGGGAAAACCTCTTTTAAGAAAGGCTCACAATATTCGTTATTCAGAAAACATTTTTGAGTGTCTAAGCATTTTTGTAGTATCGGCCAAGCATTACTCTAGGCACTTGGGTTATAACAGTGAGCAAAACAGGCAAATCTCTGCCCTTGTAGAACAAACAATTTAGTGTAGACAAGCAGAAAAGAAACCAAATACATCCATAAAATGTATTGTCTAGAGCCTTTTAGTTCTGAGTAATAGAAACAGAATCAAGCTAGTTAAGCAAAATGAATTGCTGTGAAGAAGTTTCTGACTGACTCTGTTTGGGGCAGATGTCTGCTCCTGATCCAATCAGATATGGCCAGTGACAGGGTTCCAGGATACAAACACCACCTCCGGGAGCCCACCTCTGTGACAAAGAGGCCGTTTGAGCTGCATAGCCTCAAAAGGGGGTCTGCTATGGACCCCAGAGCTTTCTAGTTCCATTGTTTTCTTTCATTACCAAGAATAAGTATTGCATTGCAAATGATCTCACAGTATTTGAAATGGACAAGACTGCTTACTCAAACTTTAAGGAAAAATGAGAGCACAGAAAGAAAAAGAGATTCACTAATTTATTGAAATTGTTGAGAAGTGACTGCAACCAGAACCTTGGTTATCTAGAAAGTTTTTGGAAAGTGGAAAGTTTACCTCCATAACCAAATGTTTTAGCAGTTTTGGGTATCCGTCTTTCTAAAATGGATTTCTCATTACCTACTTCCTTAACAGAGTCTCACAAACATATTTTAATTGTAAAACAGTGCTTACATTTAGACTCTTTTGTTTTTTTTGAGACAGAGTCTCTGTTGCCCAGGCTGGGGTGCTGTAGCTTAATTTCAGCCCACTGCAACCTCTCCCTCCCAGGTTCAAGCGATTCTGCAGCCTCAGCCACCCAAGTAGCTGGGATTGTAGGTGCACATCACCACACCCAGCTAATTTTTGTATTTTTAGTAAATAAGGGGTTTTACTATGTTAGCCAGGCTGGTCTCGAACTCCTGGCCTCAAGTGATCCACCCAACTTGGCCTCCCATAGTGCTGAGATTACAGGGGGTGAGGCACCGTGCCTGGCCCACTTATGTTCTTTTCAAGTTTTGTCTTAGACGTCTTTACTTTTTAAGTTCTGTGACTGTTCTTTGGATTTCTTTTTTTTTTTTTTTTTAAAGATGGAATCTCACTCTGTTGCTCAGGCTGGAGTGCAGTGACGCAATCTTGGCTCACTGCAACCTCCGCCTCCCAGGTTCAAGTGTTTCTCCTGCCTCAGCCTCCCAAGTAGCTGGGATTGCAGGCACCTGCCACTATGCCCAGCTAATTTTTTGTATTTTTAGTAGAGATGGGTTTTGCCATCATGGCCAGGCTGATCTCGAACTCTTGGCCCCAAGCAATCTTCCCACCTCGGCCACCCAAAATGCTGAAATTACAGGCATGAGTCACCGCATCCGGCCCTGTTCTTTGGATTTTTAAAAGCCATTTGCTGGGTGCCGTGGCTCATGCCTATAATTTCAGCATTTTGGGTGGCCAAGGTGAGAAGATTGCTTAAGGCCAAGAGTTCAAGACCAGTCTGGGCAACATAGTGAGACCCTTATCTCTTCCATAAAAGGATAAATTAGCCAGATGTGATGCACGTCTGTAACCCTAGCTATTAGAGAGGCTGAGGTGGGAGGATCGGTTCAGCCCAGCACTTTGAGGCTGCAGTGAGCTGTAATCGCGCCACTGCACTCCAGCCTGGGCAACAATAAGACCCTATCTCTAACTAAAAAATAAATAGAACAGAAGCCTTTCCATAGGATCATCTATTACAGCCTCTTTGTACTGCTCTGTGACTGCCTAGTGGGGCTCCTCCTCTTATAATTAATGTGCTGGTAATGAAGGCACCTCCGCCTTGGGTGTCACAGGTGTTACGGGAAACATAACAGACCTCTGGGTGAGTCTTGAGTCTGTTACCAATTTGCCAGATTACACAGATAAACCCTTGAACTTCTCAGTCTTTTTAAAATCTGTTACCTTGGAATAAAGCTTTACAGGGTCATTTGCTCCATTTACAAAGGAGCAAATAAGATGCTTGGGAAAATACTTTCCAGTGTATAAAATCCTTTTAAAATATAACCCACTCCTCCAACATGGTGAATATCATCTGTTTGCTGGTTTTGCCTTTCCTACCACATCTCGTTTCCCTGAGAGAGCTGGAGTTTCCTGTGAATCACCAGATATGCTCCCTGGGGTTGGTTGGTCGGTCCTATCTGACCAATCCTGAGTCCTAACTATGTTGGTGTGCTATGGCAGAACAAGGGAAGAGACTTCATTTTTCTGATGTAAATTATACGCCCGCCACCACATCCCTTCTTATGAGACATAGTTCTGTTGACATAGGGAGCCTAAGAGGGAGACCATCTCCCTGTTCTGCTTCCTTGAGGACATAGAGAGAAGGCTTAGGATTCGTTTCCCTTCCGGGAGTTCCCGAATCTGACTGGGTTTGTGTCCGCCTCTGGTGCACAGGGGCGGAACTTTGGAAAGAGGGATATAGTGGCTGCTGCCGTAGGCACTTCTTTAGATAAAATGTGAAAAGATGGTTTGTTCATTCTTAGTTTGTGGATTTTGCTTAATAGATAGGAAGCATGACAGAAACACAGACCTCTTGGTTCATGTGGTTTTGTGACTGACATGAAATTGTTTCTTTTTTTTTTTTTGAGTCAGGGTCTCGTTCTGTCACCCAGGCTGGAGTGCAATGGCATGACCATAGCTCACTGGGCTCAATTGATCCTTCCACCTCAGCCTCCCAAGTAGCTGGGACCCACAGGTGTGCATCACCATTAATTTAAAAATTTTTCTAGAGATGGGACCTTGCCATGTTGCCCAGGATGGTCTTGAACAAACCTCCAAAAGTGTTGGGACTACGGGCATGAGCCACCATGCCAGGGTGTCTCTAATCTTTGGAGACCATGGTTCCTCTGTCTGTAAAATGGACCTGAGAGCAAATTGAAGAGTGGCCTTTGAACTGAATACCTTCCCTTGGTCACAGCCTTCACGATTTAAGAGTTATAGTTTCTTCTGAATGTTTGCTATCTCTTCATAAGTTCTTCTTAAACAATAGATTCAACTTTTTTTTTTCTTTTAATTTAGAGACAGGGTGTTGTTCTGTCTCTTAGGCTGGAGTGCAGTGGCATGATAATGGACATCTCATTGCAACCTCCAACTCCTGGGCCCAAGCCCTCCTCCCACCTTAGCCAATTTTCAAAATTTTTTGTAGAGGTGGGGGTTTTGCTGTGTTGCCTAGGCTGATCTCAAACTCCTGGCCTCAAGTGATTTTCCTGCCTCAGCCTCCCGAGCAGCACAGAAACTGCAGGTGCCTGCCACCACGCCTGGCTAATTTTTGTATTTTTAATAGAGATGGGGTTTCACCATATTGGTCAGGCTGGCCTCAAACTCTTGACCTCAGGTGATCCACCCACCTCAGCCTCCCAAAGAGCTGGATTACAGGCATGCGCCACTGCGCTGGGCTTAGATTGAACCTTTTAAAGGTGCTTATTGATCTATCCGAAGCTTCAAAGAGAAGGCATGATACTCCACCACTAGAGGGCATTGCTGTCCTAGTCACATGATCTGAATCTACAAGTTGCTGAATTTGAAGCTCCCTTCAGTCCTCCATAGAATTAGACATAAAATTTATACCATTTTTATAAGTATTATATACCTATTCAAAATATAATTTAAATATTTAAGTAGTATTAAAGGACCTTTTAAAAATACTTAGATTAACTGAAAATAAAAGGGTTAACATGCAGTTCTTTATCATTATCTTGTTCTTTACCAAGTTAACCTGAATCCTGAAGAAACAAATCTGTCCTGAAAGTTTGTGGTCTGTCATTAGCCCTTGGGTTAGCTCAGCATCATAACACCTCTAACTTACATGTTCATGTCGGCCAGGTTTCTTCTCACTGCTTCACTTAGGGGGATGTCGTCCGTGCCTCTGGCTGAGGATGTTTTAATTAACAATAGATACTCTTGGGAAAGTTTTCAACCTTCATCCTTCCTTTTTCTGTAGGACGTAAAGAGCTAATTAAATGTTTATATGGTGTCATGATGCCACTAAGAAAATAACAGCCCCTTTGTCTCTTTTCCCTCAATCATAAGGAAGTTCTGACCTGAATAGAAGGACGAAGCAGTCCGCTCCTGTGTTTTTCTCAAGTGAGAACATTTTTTTCTTTTGCATGAAGTCACGAAAGTGTAGGTAAAAACTGAGGATCTGGTAATTGTCTGTATTTCAGTTTTTTTTTTTTTAAGGAACTGTTCCTAGAAGTACAATGATTGGATTAAAGGGTAATAGAAGGATTAAGACACTTGCTCTTTAGGTTGGTACAAAAGTAATTGAGGTTTTTGTCATTATTTTCAGTGGCAGAAACTGCAATTTCTTTTTCATTGACGTAAAATAATCATTGCCAGTGCTTTCCAAGATGGCTCCACTAAAATATATCCCCATACAGGAAAGCATTTTCAACCCTAATACATTCCATAGTGTCAACCAACATATTCCAGAATTGTATTCTTCATTTCAGCAGCCTTATTTCAACGTGTTTTATAATCATAAACATTTTTACTAAGTAGAAGGTATGTTGATCAATATTTCCCCAAATATATTAGTATGCTGGTAAGACGTGTTAAAAAATGGTTCAGTGGGCCAGGTGCGGTGGCTCACACCTGTAATCCCAGCACTTTGGGAGGCTGAGGCAGGCAGATCATGAGGTGAAGAGATTGTGTCCCTCCTGGCCAACATGGTGAAACTCCTTCTCTGCTAAAAATACAAAAAAATTAGCTGGTCATGGTGGCACATGCCTATAATCCCAGCTACTTGGGAGGCCAAGACAGGAGAATTGCTTGAATCTGGAGGTGGAGGTTGCAGTGAGCTGAGATTGTGCCGCTGCACTCCAGCCTGGCAACAGAGCAAGACTCCATCTCAAAAAAAAAAAAAGGGTTCAGTGGTCAAATACATTTTTCAAATGTATACTCATCCCTTTCTTGGAGATTTATGAAGGACACATGCATTTTAAGGCTTGAGAAGTTGTGTAGTAAAGATATCCGTTTAACCTGATGTTTTAGTTTGTTTACTTACAGAATCCTTGCTTAAGAGTAACATTGTATGGAAGTGGGATTGGAGTTTAGAAGATGGAAATGATGGTGGGAAGTTGTTCCAGAAGGTTTTAGGAAACACTATAGTATTATAAAGATTTCTTCTGAACTTAAGTTGCGTTGGTCTGCGGTCCTCATTTGGGAGAAAAGAATCCGCAGTAGCTGGTTTAGGCACAAAAGAATGCATTGAGGTATATAGATAGATCACAGGATTGTCGAGCAGGCTGAAGAAACAGGCTTCAGGTGGAGCTTCTTGAAACTCTGCAGAACTGGTCTGCCAAGAAAGCTGCTGCCTGTGCCACCATCTAGAAGCTTCTCCCAGAACTGCCTCTGCCAAATTGGGAAGCTGCTGCGTCCACAGTCGTGTATCTCTATCCTAGCAGGAAGTGGGGCTGGGAAGTTTGTTTTCAGCCTATTTTAAGAAGGATGGGTTTTATACTATGGCGAACTACCCAGTGTGGAGAGAATGCCTAACAGACGGCAGCTACAGTTGGCCAGCATCCAAGAAGACAATTGTGTAATGTGAGCACCTCGGGATACAGGTCAGAAAACTGAGGTATAGCCCTGGCCTTGCCTCTTAGCTGCTGGATGACCTTGGGCAAATCCACTTTCAAGCTTGTGTTCTCATCTCTAAACAGGGTCTAACTGACAGACTTGGAGTAAAGATAAAATGAAAGTAATAGGTGTGAATATACCAGGGAAAACTATAAAGTATTAAACGAAATCAGTAGAAGATATTTTTCATACCCCAGGTTTGTCTCTAGACCGGGGGTTGGCAAACTTTTTCTGTAAAGCACCAGATAGTAAACATTTTTGGCTTGGTAGACGATACTATCCGTTTAGTACCTATTCAACTCTGCAAGAGCAGCCATAGACAATATGTAAATGGATGAGCATGGCTGTGTTCCAATAAAACTTTATTTATGGACCCTGAGATTTGAATTTTGTATAATTTTCACATGTCATGGAATATTCTTTTTATTTTTTTTCCAAGCAGTTAAAGTGAAAAACATTCTTAGCTTGTGGACTGTACAAAAACAGGTGGCCGGCTGGATTTGACTTATCAGCTGCAGTTTCCTGGTCCATGTTCTAGATGGTTATACTTAAAATATTTTAAAATGTAGGGTGGTTTTGCGTTAATGTAGTAGCAAATAAATGTGGGGTTTTGATGATATTGTCTGAATAGTTTTATTGGTGTTCATTGGACCTGACAGTAGCTTCCTCTTTGACAGTAGAATTAAATATACTCCGTGGCCATGCATGGGACCGTGGGAGTTATTTAGGTGAAAGCATTCTGAGAAGGATGTTTGCCACGCAGCCATTGGGTTCTTAGAACCTTCACATTTTCTCCCATCTCATATGTGCCTTTGGTTTTGGAAAAGGAATAGGGCGCTCAGGTACTTCTTTTATGGGAAAAGTTGCATTTGGAGACATTCCCATATCCATGCCCACAAACTCTCCTCCGTAAACCTGCCTCATTCCCTTCTTTGGCATCTTCTGTATTTAGTTTTACAGCTTTGTTGCTTTATAGACAAGAATTCCGCGCCCCTCCCCCCGCAAAATCTTATTACCATTATAATATCTTCATCCCTATTAGAAAACCGAGTGCCTTCCTTGCATTCAAGTCCCGTAGAATTTCTTTCAGCCAACGAAAGCCAAAGGTAACTTTGACACCAGCCACTGGAGGTGAAGGCGCGGTGTGAAGCTGCTGCAGTGGTGTGCTTTGGAGCAGCCTGGTCTACCCTCCCTTGGCCCTCAAGCACTTCTGCATGCCTTTCCTTTATTAATAAATGCACCTTCCTCAATTCTCCTTTCCTTCTAGGTGCAAGCAGAGTGTAGCGTGTGATGTAGGTACACTGACATCTAGAAACGGAGAGCATAGAGGTGGTGTGGCCCTGAAGGAGGGCAATGTGGGAGCAAGAAGGGGAAGGACTGCTCCAAGATTAAGGAGGGGGGCTGATGTGTTTGCCTTCCTAGGTGCACCTGCCACTTGGTGAGACAAGTAAGGCCGTGAGCTGCCTTTGGAGGAAGAGTGCTGCTTTGGAGGGGGAGAGTATATGAATGTTTGTATGAACTTTAACTCGGGTTTACTGATTGAAAGAAACTATATTTAATTTTGCTTTGCTTGTATCCCTTTTATTTGGGCTTTACTAAATATAGCTGGATGGGAGGGACGGAGGGGAAACTGTGTGTAGAGCAGAAGTTAAAACATGCCAGAGCTTTGGCAGCTTTGGGACAGAAAAATAAAACTTTAAACTTGCTTTCTATTTTGAGGCCATCACAAGATGTTTTGTGCTTACGTTCATTCCTAAGTCATAAACGGGTAGGAGGGGCTGGGAATTAAGTAAATTATCCCTTGAAAAATACTAATTTGAAATTGAGATAAAATTAGCAAAGGGAAGAAGGGTGAGGGAAATAAAACATTGGACCCAGCCTGTTTGCAGGCAAAATAATAAACACCTTATGGGGGGAGAAGAGGCATACCAGCTTCCTTCCAGGTTTTAGCCTCTGCTCCTTCACAGAGCCCCATTGTCTCAGAGTGGGGGGCAAGGCTGAGTGCTATGAGAACTGACTTGACAAATAAAGCCTGTCAGGGGATTTTGACACAGGTCAACCCCTTCCTGAAGCAGTGATCTCAGAGGCAACATGATTTCTTACTCACAGGCAGTAGCTGTCATACTATGAGCTGTTTTATCGTAATGTAATTATCACATACAAGATGTGGTAATTGCCTATTTTTAGGAATCTCCCTGCTGGGCATTGTGGTGAAGATGATCTCTAGAAAAGTTCTTTGTGGTCCTGTGAAACAACCTCCTTTCCCAAGACGAGACTCCCCTTCCTGGTAACCTGTTGCTACTCTGCAGGTGGGTCTCTTCACCTCCATCAAGGGCTGCTTGTCTGTTTCACTGAATATTAGAAATGCTTCCCCCTAGGCTTCAGCCTTGGGCTTTCCCCTCAGGTTCTGCTTGCCCCTTGGGACATCTTTGTGGATCTGGAGCAAAAACATAAGCAGAAGTGGTGAATGTGTGTGAGGAAGCCACTTTGTACTTAGGATGTCTCGTAACCCAGCGTCCTAAAGCATAGCTCTGATGAGGTCACATTCCTGCTTAAAAAATCTTTGATGACTGCAGACAGAGAGAAAAGACTGAAAGGAAATGTGCCAAAATATTAGCAGTGTTTTTTTCTGAGTGTTGGGCTTTCTGGTGATAATTTTTATTTACTTCATGGATTTTACTCCTCTCTAATTACTTATATAATAGACATATAATACTATTTTTTAAGAAAAGTGCTATTTTTATAATAAGGAAAAGTACCATTTAAAAACCTTTGGTGGCTCCCATTTGCCAATTATAAATCCTCTCTATGACATTGAAGGTTTTTGCAATACTGCTCCAGTCCTTCTGACCTCACCCACTCCTTTCTCTGCCCTCACTGCAAAGGAACAGCAGAACGGAGTTACCCAGTGTCACCAAATACGTTTGGTGCTTTGCCTTCACTCATGCCCCGTCTTCACCTGTCAACTTTCCATCCTTCAAACAGATTTCTCCTTCTTTAGAGACTATTTCCCATAACATACATCTTGTAAAAGGCTTAAAAAGAGCACAAAAACAGACCATTCTTAATCCCACTTCCAGGAGATAACCAGTTAGCATTTTGATATATGCTTTGTTCTGCAGCTGAAGAGTAGTCTGGTATACCTTGGATGTCTATTATAAATTTTGCATTCTATCTAGTATTATTATTCATTTCTGTCTAATCTGCATTCTGGATTTTAAGTTACTTGACGGCTGCAAGAATGACTTTACATTTTTGCTGCTTCCACGGGCCTTGAGCACGGTGACATTCGTATAATACGCATTCCGAAATCATCTGCTGAATCAAACAAGGGAGAAAAGACAAGCTTGTAACTTAAGCACAAACCATAGTAACAAACATAAACGTGCTGGTTAACATTATGAATATAATGCTGAGTATATCGATAAAGACTTAAGTCACAGGAGAAATACAAACGCTGTAACCTTGGAGGAGTGTCAGGAACAATTACATGACTAGGGACCTTAGTAGGTAGGGTAATTGTGGTGTATTACATGGAGGAGATTCATCAGCCTTGAAGAGAGAAAAAGCTTATTTTAAAAACATAATAAATAAATAACCAACCTTGATACGACTTGGTGTAGAAAGAGGAGGTGGTGTATAGACCATTGATTCTCAACCCAGGTTTATGTTTGAATCACTGGGGAGTTTTTAAAAAAAATGCCAGTGCTGGATCCAATTCCAGATCAGTTAAATTAGAATCTCTGGGTGGG
>NW_016107426.1:2521631-2572382 GCF_001604975.1 Cebus imitator | reverse complement strand
CAATTCTCCTGCCTCAGCCTCCTGAGTAGCTGGGACCACAGGCACGCGCCACCATGCCCAGCTAATTTTTTGTAGTTTTAGTAGAGACGGGGTTTCACTGTGTTGACCAGGATGGTCTCGATCTCTTGACCTCGTGATCCACCCGCCTCGGCCTCCCAAAGTGCTGGGATTACAGGCTTGAGCCACCGCGCCCGGCGCTTTTTTTTTTTTTTTTAAATAAACACCTATACAGGTTACTCGAATGAAACTCTGGGTAGGGATCCCCTGAATCCAGGCTTGAGAATCACAGTCTAGGCAGAGAAACCCTTACAAATAGTAAATATCTTGCTTTTCTCATACTGTTAAAGAAACCAGGAGATTGGTTCATCTTGAGGAAGGGAGGTTTTGGTGGGGGTGCAAATAGCTGCTGCAGATTGTTGTGTGTTAAATGTACTTTAAAGCAATTGGATAAAATGTGTCCATTTGTTATTATTAGGAAACACATCTGTGCATCTTAAATTGCCCAGACTTTCCGCCTCTCTTACATGCTGCTTCCTCCTAGAGCAGTGACTGAGGTAGAGTGCAGCCAGTATAAATTACATTATTGCTTTCACCTCTATTATTTTATCTAAGTTTCTTCAAGGGATTTGACCCTTATTCAAATACTATCAAAACATACTTTGTCTCAAACATGATATTTCCCGAATTTGTGTCTCTTTTTCTTTCTTTCTTTCTTTTTTTCTTTTAGACCAAGACTCCCTCTGTCATCCAGGCTGGAGTGCAGTGGCACAATCTTGGCTCACTGCAACCTCCACCTCCTAGGCTCAAGTGATTCCCGTGCCTCACCCTCCCAAGTTGCTGGGACTACAGGTGCCTGCCACCATGCCTGGCTAACGGGTGTGTGTGTGTGTGTGTTTGTGTGTGTGCGTGTGTGTGTATTTAAAGTAAAAACGGGGTTTCACCATGTTGGCCAGGCTGGTCTCGAACTCCTGACCTCAGGTGATCCGCCCATCTCCACTTCCCAAAGTGCTGGGATTACAGTGGTGAGCCACCACGCCTGGTCTTGTGTCTCTTTTTCACATGTTAAAACCTAACACCCACACCACTCAACCCCAACAAAACAAAGACTAACAAGCAAAAAAAAATTTTATGCAAGTTTTCTAATAGTACAAAGCATGGTAGGATATCTACAGCAGTTTATCACGTGGGAAGGGAAATTAGCGTCCCTTAGTCTAGCTATCAAGTAACCATTCCTAGAGTTAACATATTTTTCACTTCGTGTCCCCTTGGTTTGAATGCAGGGATGGTTATTTTGCTAAATTGTGCTTTTATGTTCTGAAGCACACTTGTATGTTGTTATGCAGTGTGTTTAAATCGGAACCAAAGTGCTTTTGTCGCAATGGAAATATTTCAATTAATGTTTAGGGTTGGAACATATAAACAAAACTTGGGTCCAGATAGTTGATTAATCATTACATTCTGGGGTGCAGGAACGGTTTTTTTGAATTCTATCAAGGGAGGAATTAATGTCCTCTGCCTGTGAGGTCTTTCCTGAGGAAAGCTTGGGTTTTAATGTTACTCCTTACACAATATTTTTCTTTTGGCAAGAGTAAAGCAACCAGTACCCCCAGTAAAATGTCCTAAATGGCACTTGGGATAGGGATGCTTCTTCACACTCCTGGCAGTGAAGCTGTAGGTCTTGTTCTCTGATGCGGACGTACACTTCGCAGTGAACGCAGTGATAACAATGGAGGCATCAGCCCAGGACCCTGGAGTGATACCTTCCGTGTCTGTTTTCTTCCTCCCCTTTATTTCCCTGACCATCAACTCTGTTACGTTTAGTTCTCTAAACTAAAGCTGAATCACCAACATTTTCTTCATGGATCCTGCCCCACAGAGACACCTCTTTTTTGTGTGTACAGGAATAGATTTCACACATTCTCACCCAAGTCATCTTTTAGGCATTTCTTTTTCTTCTATATCCTTTCATGGGAGACTAACACCATATTTTTGGGAATATCACCCTAGGTGTCCATCATCAGAAATAATCATAATCAAACGAGATTTTCCTAGGCTTTAAGACATGATAAGATAGTACGGAGATGTCTGGAGAGAAATATTATGCATTTATTCTTTACTGGTTCCCCACACCCAAAAATAAAGTATTCAAGTACAAAATACTTGAAGTATAAGAAAATATAAGAAAATTTCAAATGAACAAAACAAAAGGAAAATTAAGGTTGAATACTAAAGTGAGGGCAAAGGGAAATTTGGTGAGAGAAATGTATGTGATAATATGCTACACAGTTAGTAAAGTTGGGCAGCAAATTTAACCCTGAACTTTCTAACAGCTAAAGCAAAAAGAAACAGTCGGTCCTCTGCTCCCAGATTAGGGAGGAACCAGGAGAGGCTGCTAGGGAGTCTTACTCCGGGAGTGCTGGTCAAATAACTCCTTGTATCAGCCAGGAAAGTTACTTCGTTGCCTGGGGGTTGGGGGGACAGACCTCCAAACAACTTTAAACAGTGTGAGAGTGGAGTAAGAATGTCCAGAAAGGCGGAATCCACAGAGGTGGAAAGCCAGCTGGGGTTTGCCAGGGGCCGGGAAAGGGTGAGATGGGCAAGGGAGAGACTTCTCAAGGGTACAGAGTTTCTTTTTGGGGTGATAGAAATGTTCAGAAGTTAAATAGTTGGGATGGCTGCACAAGTTTGTGAATATACTAAAAACCATTGAATTGTACACTTTGGGTGAGTTTTATGATGTGAATTATATCTCAATAAAGCTGTTAAAAAATTTTAAGTATACAAGTATAAAAGATAGTAAAATAACACACTGAAGGGAAAAAAAAATCCAAAAAACTGATGAGTCTAATATTCTTGTCTTCAACAGAATGCGCGCTTCGCAGGGGATGAGTCATAACTAAGGCACTGCTTTGAGGGATTTTGGGTCATATAGGGGAAAAATTGAACTGTGCAGCTCTAAGCTTCTTTCATTGTGAACATTCAGTTTCTGACTAACTAGAAAGATGACGGGGTTATAAGGCAGTTGGGGAAATTTGAACACTGGGAGCATATTTGCTAGTATAAGGAAATTGCTTTTCATTGTTAATGTTAGATAATGCTATTATGGTGATTTTTAAAAAATCCTTATCTTTTACATACTGAAGTATTTATAAATAAAATACTATGATACCTAGGTTTTAGTTTAAAATAATCCAGTGGGTAATGGTATAGATGAAACAAGATGTGTCATGTGTTGGTACTGTTAAAGTTGGGTTCATCACATCGTCTCCTTTTGTGTGAATTTAAATATCTTCATAATAAAACGTGAAAACAGATAGTGTCTTTCCCTGTTAACTACAAAAAGATCTAGCAGCATAGCCAGGGTTCTTGGTCATGAGAAATTATGCTATTTGCAGCACTGGTCTCATTTGCAGATTTATGGGTGACTTCTGAGAGATTGGAGGCCTGGGTGCTGGCCCTAAGTCACATGTATAAGTAGGCATGAAATTCTAGTAAGGTCATCCACAGCTTTTTCAGCCGTCCCTCTGCTTCTCAGATACTGCTGCATGGGCTAGGGAAGGGATGGTTGCAACTCTTCAGAAAGGCAGTGAACGCGGGACTCTTACCTCGTAAGTGTAGTCTTGCCCTTTACAGTTCACTTTCTATTAATTCTCCCTGCTCTTCAGTGGATGTGAATGCTAAATACTTACATTTGGTGTCATCTTACAGAAGCTGTATATTTTAGCAAGATGCTAAAGAACGGCATTTTCCCTTGACTTCCTTTATGAAGTTGAAACCCATTCAACGAATCTATCCACACATACCTTTAAGACTGGACAGAAGTGGGTAGAGGAGACAGTAGTACATGTCTGAGTGTGAATGCCAGCTTCTGGTTCAATACGTTTTTCCATTTCTCTTTGTTCTCAGGGGAGATGGAAACTGGGCGTTTGTATTTGCTCCGTTTCCTTCTCTGATTAGACTGGAACCCTTATAGTAACGTGCATTGCACTGGCATCCCAGGTATTATATTACACTGGATACAGAGGTCCATTGTCACTGAAACTCATTCTTATATTCAGCAAACATTTGTGTGTGTCCTCTTCACAGTGGCCTGCGTGGGAGCTGAATTCTTAACTCGTTTTCGATTCTCAGCATTACCTTTCCCAAAGAACAAACACTGGTTTTAAGAACAGTTGGGGCCTTCTAGGAGTTTACAAGCTGTTTATCTCCAGGTAACGGAGTGCAGTTAAATGTTCTACCATTCAGCTCTGTCACCCCAAGCAGTTTGAATTGCTGAAAGCAGCAAGTGACCTTGACGCAGGTGTGGTTGGAGATTAGTATTTTATTTAAATGCCTTGGGTATTGTTGCTTATGATGTCAGTGAAACATCTGAGTTTCCACATTACTTAAAGATAGATACGTGTTCTGAGGCATAAGATAGTTTTATGTCTCTGTCTCTTACCTTTCTCTCTAGCTTAAGGACTGCCTTGAGATTGTCTTGCTGGAAATGCAGCAGAGCTAACACAGTGCTGAACACTACAGATACCGCTGCCACCTGTTAATCTTCTCCTTCAGCAATAGCAGCGGCTTACCACTTACTGAGCCTCTACTCTGCCTATACTTTACATGCATTATCTCACTTAATCCTCAGAGCAAACCCTATGAGGTAGGTGGCCCTGTCCTTATTATACAGAGAAGGAAACCAAAGCTGAGCAAGATCGGATGTCTTTCCATGTAACTGGTACTAAGTCCAGCAGTCAGACCCAGGTTTTCTTAGTTCCAAAGCCTGTGCTTTCTCTTGGGTGTTGTCTCTTCTTGGTGTTTGGTAAATATCTGCTGAATTGACACACACTTCGGATGCTTGACAGGTATTTTGCCCACCTCCCAAGTTTCTATGAGATGAGATGGTTATAAGTCTCTAAGGCATTAATTGAGTGGGACTCTGACCATGTTTTGTTACCTGAATGTGCATGAAGACAGAGACTGCCTGTATCATCTCCTGTTGCCATTCAGAAGCACACCTTTTCCTCTTGTGATCAGGATTTCACAAAGTGCTCTCAGTGCCTAAGGCAAACTGGCACATTCTTTATGAAAAAGACAATTATTGTTTTTGGTCGTGGCCAGTTGGCCCAGTTGATTTTCGAGCGTAGTGTTAATAAAGGTTAGTCTCTTCAGATATGACCTAGTTGACTTGGATGTATAAATAGCTACTATCAAAGGTAGGTCAGAGGTATGTGTATGGATAGACTGGATCTGAAACCACCAATCATAAATCAATCAGCAGTCATTTACTGAGCATTTACTATGTGCCTGGTACTATACTAGAAGTGGAGTTCTGAAGGATGTTTTTAATATAGGCTAGCTACAGTGGTTTATATCTGTAATCCCAGCGCTTTGGGAGACCAAGGAGGGTGGATCACTTAAGCATAGGAGTTTGAGACCAGCTTGGGCAATGTAACGAAATCCCATCTCTTAAAAAAATACAAAAATTAGCCAGGCGTGGTGGCACACACCTGTAGTCCAGCTGCTTGGGAAGCTGAAGTGGGAAAATCACCTGAGCCCAGGAGGTCAGGGCTGCAGTGAGCCATGATTGTGCCACTGTACTCCAGCCTGGGTGCCAGAGTAAAACTCTGTCTCATAAAAAAAAATGTGAGATACAGTCCCTCAAAGGGTTGTACCTAATTGGTACAGCTATGACTCATGGAGAGAGGAAAATATAAAAACTGGAACCTTGTTTGTGTGGGGTTTTTTTAATTGTTTTATACTCAGCAACTAACTTAGTGCCTTGCACATCATAGGAAGTTAGTAGGTAACTACTTTTGGAATGAATGAGAATGCAGAGGCAAGTAGCTTTTCTAATGACTTTGTATAAGACGTTGGATTTGAGCTGAACACTCAGGTATAAATGAAATTCAAGCAAGAGGAGAAGAATGGGAAGGTGGTTCAAAGTGCAGAAAAAGGTTTCAAGGGTAATTTAGAAACATAAATGTGCATAATGTGCCCCAGGAGTAGTAGAAAAGACCACTTATGCTAGGCCAGAGATACAGCCACAACCATGGAGTATCCTGAGTGTTGGAAGAAGACATTAAGACTTTATTCTGTAGTCTCCTGCGTTTCTTTTATTTATTTATTTAGGGACAGGGTCTCATTTGTTGCCCAGGCTGGAGTTCAGTGGTGTGATTATAGCTTACTGTGACCTCAAGCTCCTGGGTGCAAGCAGTCTTCCCACCTCAGTCTCTAGACTAGCTGAGTCCACAGATGCATACCACCATGCCTGGATAGTTTCTGTTTTCTTTTTGTAGAGATGGAGTTTTGCTATGTTTCCCAAGTTGATCTCAAACTCTTGGACTCAAGCAATCTTCCCACCTCAGCCTTCTAAAGTTTTGGATTACAGGCAGGAGCCACCACGCCCGGCCACCTCCTGAGTTTCTGATCAGCAGACAGAGATTATCAAAACACGTGGCCGTGGATGGAATGGATTGATGTGTGTGGGAGGCCAGTTAAGAGCTTATAGATAGGTTTAACAAGCATTGGTTAATAAGAACCTGAACTCTAGGGTATGAGTTGAGAAAGCTGAAAAGAAGAGGCAGGTGAGAGAAATACTGTGCAGAGAGAAGAAACATGACCTGTTGAGTTCGAGACTTCATAGTAAAGCCTGACAAAGGTAAGAGGACTAATCAAACATCATTCAGCGATCCTGTGTTAAGTCTGTTTTTGCATTGCTATAAAAGAACACCCAAGACTGGGTTATTTTTATTTATTTATTTATTTATTATTATTATTATTTTTTTTTGAGATGGAGTCTTGCTCTGTCACCCAGGCTGGAGTACAGTGGCACGATCTCGGCTAACTGCAACCTCTGCCTCCTGGGTTCAAACAATTCTCCTGCTTCAGTCTCCCAAGTAGCTGGGACTACAGGCGTGTGCCACAGGCTAATTTTTTGTATTTTTGTAGAGATGGGAGTTTCACTGTGTTAGCCAGGATGGTCTCCATCTCCTCACCTCGTGATCCACACTCCTTGGCCTCCCAAAGTGCTGGGATTACAGGTGTGAGCCACCGCACCTGGCCAAGACTGGGCTATTTATAAAGAAAAGAGGCTTAATTGTCTCACAATTCTACAGGCTATAAAGGAAGTGTGGTGCTAGCATTTGCTGGGCTTCTGATGAGGCTTCAGGCGTGTCATATGGCAAGAGTATAATCGAGTGAGAAGGAGGAGGTCCCAGACTCTCTTAAACAACCAGATCTGGCATAAACCATGTGAGAACTCACTCTTCACTAATGAGATGGCACTAAGCCATTCATGAGGGATCCACCTCCGTGATCTAGTACCTCCCACCAGGTTCCATCTCCAGCAATGGGGATAACATTTCAACAAGAGATTTGGAGGGGGCATCATTCAAACCATATCTCTGGCCCCCAAAATCTCATGTCCTTCTCACATTGCAAAATACAGTCATCCCTTCCTAATAGTCCCCAAAAAGCTTGTTCCAGCATCAACTCAAAGTCCAGAATCTCATCTGAGACTCAAGACCAAGTTCCTTCTGCCTATGAGCCTGTAAAATAAAAGTTACTTACTTCCAAGATACAATGGTGATACAGACATTGGGTAAACATTCCCATTCCAAAAGGGAGAAATTGGCCTAAAGGAAAGGGTAAGAGGCCCCGTGCAAGTCTGAAACCCAGTAGAGCAGGCATTAATTTTTTTTTTTTTTTTTTTGGACGGAGTCTTGCCCTATCTCTCAGGCTAGAGTGCAGTGGTGCTATCTTGGCTGACTGCAACCTCTACCTCCTGGGCTCAAGCAGTTCTCTACCTCAGCCTCCTGAGTAGCTGGGATTACAGGCACCCGCCACCACACCAGCTCATTTTTATATTTTTAGTAGAGACGGGGTTTCACCATCTTGGCCAGGCTGGTCTTTAACTCCCGACCTCGTGATCCACCAGCCTCAACCTCCCAAAGTGCTGGGATTACAGGCAGGAGCCACTGCGCCTGGCCACAGGCATTGAATCTTAAAGCTCCAACATAATCCTTGACCCCTGTCCCACATCCTGGACTGAGAGGTGGGCTCCCAAGGCCTTGGGCAGCCCTGCCCCGGTGGCTTCCCTGAGCATAGCCCACATTCTGCTCTCATAGGCTGGAGTTGAGTACCTGTAGCTTTTCCTTGCTGAGGGTGTAAACTGCTGGTGGCTCTACCATTCTAAGGTCTGGAGGGCAGTGGCCCCATCTTACAGCTCCACTAGGCAGTGCCCTGATGGGGACTCTGTGTCGGGGCTCCAAGCCCCACAGTTCCCTTAGACATTGCCCTAGTAGAGTTTCTCTGTGGGGGCTCTGCCCCAGTAGCAGGCTTTCTCATACGTCCTCTGAAATCTGGGCAGAGGGTGCCAAGCCTCATTCACTCTTGCACTTGGTGTGCCTGTAGGCGTAACACCATGTGGAGGCTACTAAGGTTTGCGGGGTCTTGCACTCCCAAGCAGCCCAAGGGGCCCTGTGAACCACGGCTGGAGCTGGAGCAGCGCGGATAGGGGCTGCAGCCTCCTGAGGTGGTGCAGGGCATTGGTGCCCTAGGCCTGGCCCACTAAACGATTATTTCCTCCTAAGCCTCTGGGCCTGTGACGGGAGGAGTAACCTGGAAGATTTCTGAAATGGCTTTGAGGCTTGGCTTCCTTTTCATCAATGCTAATCTCTATAGCAAGTGGTTGTTCCACAGCCTGCTTGGATGCTTTCTCTACCATAGGGGCCTGGCTGTGAGGTTTCCAAATTTTTAGGCTGTACGTCTCTTTTAAATATAAGTTCCACTTTAAGTCATTTCGTTGTTCCCAATTCTGATTGTAGTTTGTTAGAAGCAGCCAGGCCACATCTTGAATGCTTTGCTGCTTAGAGATTTCTTCCACCAGATACCCTAAGTGTCATCACTCTTAAGTTCAAACTTCCACATATCCCTAGGACGTGAACACAGTGCAGCTCAGTTCTTCGCTAGGGTGTAATGCAGGTGACTTTTACTCCAGTTCCCATTCACTTCCTCATTACCATCTGAGGCCTCATCAGCCTGGACTTCACTGTCCATTTATTTGTCAGCATTTTAGTCACAACCATTTAACCAGTCTTTAAAAAGTTCCAAATTTTCCCTCATCTTCCTGTCTTCTCCTGAGCCTCCACACTCTTCCCGTCCTCTGCCCATTACCCAGATCCACAGCTGCTTCCATAGCGTTCGGTATCTTTATGGCAATGCCAGCTCCTCAGTACTAATCTTCTGTGCTTGTTTTTGCATTGCTATAAAGGCATACTAGACACTGGGTAATTTATAAAGAAGTGAGGCTTAATTGGTGCACAGGTCTGCAGTCCGCACAGAAATTGTGGTGCTTGCGTCTGCTTGGCTTCTGGTGAGGCCTGTGGAAGCTGCTTCACCTCCTGTGGAAGTCATAGCAGAAGGTAAAGGGAAAGCAGGCATGTCACATGGCAAGAATGCGAGCAAGAGGGAGAAGTGGGAGGTCCCATACTCTTATTTATTTTTTGAGACAGGGTCTTGCTCTGTCACCCAGGCTAGCTCTCAGCTCCCTGCAACATGTGCCTCTCGGGCTCAAGCTATTCTCTTGCCTCAGCCTCCCAAGTAGCTGGGACTATAGGCACACACCACCACACCTGGCGTGTGTGTGTGTGTGTGTGTGTGTGTGTGTGTGTGTGTGTGTATGTATTTTTTTTTTTTGTAGAGTTGGGGTTTTGATATGTTGCCCAGGGTAGTTTCGAACTCCTGAGCTCAAGTGATCTGTCCCTCTGCCTCCCAGAGCACTGGGATTACAGGTGTGAGCAGCTGCGTCTGGCCTGAAACACTAGGTTTTTAAGGTGAGTACCTATTCTGGGCCAGTATGGGGGTTCTGCCAGCTGCTAAGTGTGACTATGCCAATTGAGCATTCTTGTGTGCACTAACTGAGAACTCACTTATCACCAAAGGGATGAAGCCGTTTGTGAGGGATCCACCCCGATGATCCAATACCTTCCACCAGCCCCCACTTCCAACATTGGGAATCACATTTCTGTTAGTTTGTTTTTTTGAGATGGAGTCTCACTCTGCCACCCAGGCTGGAGTGCAGTGGTGCGATCTTGGCTCACTGTGACCTCTGCCACCTAGTTTAAGTGATTCTCCTGCCTCAGCCTCCCAAGTAGTTAGGATTACAGGTGCCTGCCATTGTGCCCAGCTCATTTTTGTATTTTTAGTTGAGATGGGTATCACCATTTTGGTCAGGCTGGTCTTGAGCTCCTGACCTCATGATCCACCCACCTTGGCCTCCCAAAGTGCTGAGATTACAGGTGTGAGCCACTGTGCCTGGCCTGGGAATCACATTTCAACACGAGCTTTGGAGGGGACATGCATTCAAGCCATATCAGATCCTGAACTGGGGATCTTGGGAGAAGGATGCTGCCATTGTTTTATTTAATGTAAATGGAGATCAGAAGGGAAAGGTAGGTTTGAGGGGATTTTAAATTTGAGGTACTGGGACATCAAGAGGAAATGTCTCCTTAGGTGCAGGGAATGAAGGTTGTGCCCTGCTGGTTTCTTTGGATTGGACAGTTGCCTTATATTCGTGTGACACGGAGGCAGACTGGGCCACCCCAGGTATGACTTGTTTTGAGAGGTGATAAATAATATTTCACAGGGGATATATGAGTTGATGTTTTCCCCCTAGATATTGTATATCATCTTCTCTGCATCTTTCCCAGTAATGTTGGTTCTCCCAAGATGAAGGATCACATGCCGAAGCAGTTGGTGACAAACGAAAAGCAGAAAACACAGACTTGGAGGGGCTGATTAGAGGGGACAGAAGGTTTCCGTATAGGCAGAGAGCACCCCACTCTGCAAGTACAGTCCCCAGGAGTTACATCACCTCCAGCACCAGAGAAAGCAGTGGAGGCCAAAATTGTACATGTTCTAGAGATGAATGCTTGGTGTTGGAAAGGTAATCCTGACACTCAACGGTGGTTGGTCTTACGAGAATCCTTTGAGAAGCACCGCGTAAATGGAAAGGTTTGAACTTTATCTTGTATAAGGTCTTTGATTCTTTAACAATATTAACTAGTTAAAATATATCTAGTAGGGCTTAGATTTGTTTCCCCCACTACCACCCTCAGCCCCCTGCATTCTCCCTTTTGTGAATGAAAACATAGTAAATAATTTATATATCTTCTCACCCTTGTTTATTTTTTAAAAAAAATTTTAAAGTTTTTAAAACTCAGCCTGACCCCAGCAGTTTGGGAGGCCGAGGTGGGCGGATCAGCCTGGCCAATACGGTGAAACCCTGTTTCTACCCAAAATAGAAAATACAAAAATTAGCCAGATGTGGTGGCGTACATCTGTAATCTCAGCTACTTGGGAGGCTGGGACAGGAGAATCGCTTGAATCCAGGAGGCGGGGGTCGCAGTGAGCTGAGATCGTGCCACTGCATTGCAGCCTGCGTGACCCAGGATCATTGGGTTTCAAAAAAGCAAAGGTTTAAAAATTTATGCTTTTACTACCTTCGGGGCCTGGGGAATGTGTGTAAAGTATATTCAGATTGTATTTAATTTCATTGATAATTAAATTTCCCGTTGAAACAAACGTGGGGAGAAATGTTGCAGCTGCATTGGAGTACAAAAGGAAAGGGCTTTATGGGCCACCTGCTAGCTAATATTACAGTGTGAAGAATATGAAGAGAAATGCTTTTTAATTAATTTAAATGTTTTCTCTGATTAAGAAAGTCTGTCCACAAGTTTATTAGGTTATAATTCCTTTGGCTTTATCATCCAGTGGTTCTATTCCTGTATATGGCCTAGTGATGGAGTGTAGGGTTATAAATGCACATGTTATTTTGCTGGATCCTAAATAGACATAACATATGTCAGAGAGGAAAGACTCCAAGGGGTTAAGTAAAATTATTGTCCATCTATACCATGAAACCCTTTGTAGCCATTACAGTTAATGGTGTAGAAGAATCTGTAAAGACTTGAACGATATACTAAGTGAAAAAGATTGCAGGATAGTGATAAACAGCATGGTCCCATTTTCATCAATACATACACAACTAATAGCATTCATCAGATTATTAACAGTGGTTGTCTTTGGGTGATAGAATCACTAATGTCTTGATTTGCTAATTTCTATATATATAATTTTATACTGTTATTTAAAGGAAGCATTTGTATGTATGTATCTATGTATTTATTTTGAGATGGAGTCTCACTCTGTTGCCCAGGCTGGAGTGCAGTGGTGTGATCTCTGCTCACTGCAACTTCCGCCTCCTGGGTCCAAGAGATTCTCTTGCCTCAGCCTCCCAAGTAGCTAGGACTATAGGTGTGCGCCACCACACCTGGCTGATTTTTGTATTTTTAGTAGAGATGGGGTTTCACCATGTTGGCCAGGATGGTCTCTATCTCTTGACCAGGTGACCCACCCACCTTGGCCTTACAAAGTGCTGGAATTACAGGCGTGAGCCATCGTGCCCGGCCAGGAAGCAATTGTTTTAAAAGAAGAGAATGTGCGCGGACATAAATTTCAGAGGAAACACATGTGTTCAAATGGTGTGACAGGTTGCTTATCTTTGGCTGAATTATTATGGCCGGCACCTATTCTTGTTCTGAAAGACTGTTTTTTGAACAGTGATGAAATAATTGAGTTTGCCTGGGGGACTTGAGTAAAAGTACACAGGTGAAGGGGTTATGACAGTATATGAGGGGGATTGGACTGGAGAAAAGACAGGGATACAGGAAGACAAATCCCAGAGGACTGCACATGATCTTTTCCCAGGAGAAGCCTTTCTGTCTTGTCCTGACATCTTGTTGAGAAATCTGGATAGGTAGAAGTTTGTGAAGGAAGAGTTCCTGGATTACAAGTGATCTAGGTAGAGAATTCTAGAAGGCCTCAGCAAGGACCAGGCATGACAGCCTTGACATTTACTGAGTTTTCTATGAATTCTGGCTAAGAGCTTTAGGTGCTCAGGTGTGTCTTACTCTAGAATTTGTACCTGTAGGTGATGGGACAAGTGTTATTCCAGGTGAGATGGTTCCTAGGCTAGGGGAATTTCTCTCCTTTCTTTGGAAGGTGTCAAAGTACAGAGAAGTTTATGATCTATAAATTAAAGATCAACAGATAATAAAGTCCCAGTGTCAAGGCAAAATGGGGGCATTTCCTGAAGGAGCCTTTTACAATGCAGCTTTCCAGTGCCGTGGAGGGGATGTTCCCCACAGAAGGTAACCATCCTCTCACCTTTGTTCACACGACATGATAGATAAGCCAGGACAGTGATTCTCAAGTGTGGTCCTCTCACCGTCAATGGGGACCTTTTTAGAAATGCAAATTCTAAGGCCCCACCCCAGATGTACCCAGACATTCTGGAAGTGGTTCCTGCAACTTGCTTGTTAACAAGTCTTCCAGGGACTTCTGATACATGCTAAAGTTCAAAACAACTGAGCTCGGAGATAGTCCTTACCTTCGAAGCGTTTCCATTGTCACAGTAAGTCAGCGCGGGTGGTAAAAGCCCAGTTACCATTGTATTTTTAGTGTACTTTTAATCTTTGTTAAAGATGTGTGTGTGCCGATTTTTCTCAGGCACAGGCTCATTTATTTCTGGGCCAACCAAATTCATGCTCTTGGCTTGGAGTCAAGGACATTTTTTAACACACTGCAACTTTGTTAATTGAAAAAGTGCCTTTGCCTTCTAATGAGAGATCATATTCTGGCTAATTCCAAGTCTGATTGCAGGTCCTATTTTACTTTTTACACTGGGTAGTAAAACAAGCTTTTTCTCAAAATTAGTCGGCTGAAGAAGTTATGTTCATAAAAGGGAAGCTTATGTTAGTGCTGTGTCATCTGGGAGGAAGTGTCATGGGAGTTACCAGAGAGATTCAGGGATAGATTTGGGGATAGACCAACAGTGTGACGACTGGAGGCCGGTTCCCATTCAGAAGAGCAATTTGCCCATTCATGAATTGCTTACACTTCTTGTATCAACCTTAATTGCTTGTTTGAACTGTAGACTTCAGCGTTTATTTCAATTATTAATATCTAATCAACAACTGATTGTGTATTTTAATTCCTCTAAGTGTATTGAATCTTCAAGTGATGGCCCCAACTTCTCAGTTTTTCTGCCTCCTGACATTTATTTTTAAGACCAGGAGTCTGATAAATAAACCAATAGGTAATTATCCTTTACAACAGAGCCTTGGCATGTATATGTGTAGGTTAAATTACTGTTCTCAGTAAAATCAAGCCAGAAAAGAGAAAAGTTCTTTTTTTTTAAAAAAAAAAAAAAAGACAGTGTCTTGCTTCTTCACCCAGGCTGGAGTGCAATGGCACAATCTCGGCTCACTGCAACTTCTGCCTCATGGGTTCAAGTGATTCTCCTGCTTCAGCCTCCCAAGAGCTGGGATTACAGGCACGTGCCAGCACGTCTGGCTAATTTTTGTATTTTTAGTAGAGATGGGTTTCACTGTATTGGCCAGGCTGGTCTCGAACTCCTGACCTCAAGTGATCCGCCTGCCTCAGCCTCCCAAAGTGCTGGGATTACAGACATGAGCCACTGCGCCTGGCTGAGAAGTTCTTAGATTACTCAATTTTTTTTTTTTTTTTTAATTTTTACTTCCAAATAATTTTAATGGCTGAAAAGGGGACCTTGTAGAATTTCTGAGGCTATCAATGGCATTGGAGTTCTTTGTGTCAGGCACTTGGGGAACAGGTTTTGTAGAATGAGACTTATCAGGCGGACTTTTGAATGCTGTAGGAACAGCCAGATTTTCTGGGACAGGGTTGCCACCGTGCAGGCTGTTTGGGTAGGGTGACATGGCAGTTGGTATATTCTAAATCAAGAGTTGGAGAATTCAGCCTTATAATGATTGTTACATATTATGCCTTAGCATTTCCTACTGCTGGTCTAGAATTTGCTGGTTGGGAATTTTTAGAAATACATTCTAAAACTTGGAGGAGAACTTCTATATAACCTTTTGTTGGGGGGAAGAAAACTGATGTTTGAAAAGGTTGCTGTCTGACTTTCCACAGTGGGAATAGCAGCAGGCTTTGTGGCACACTTTTCTGTTTTCCAGTTGCTACTTCTAGTATTTTTTTTTTCTTCTTTTTTCTTTTTTTGAGACGGAGTATCGCTCTTGTTACCCAGGCTGGAGTGCAATGGCGCGATCTCGGCTCACCGTAACCTCCGCCTCCTGGGTTCAAGCAATTCTCCTGCCCTAGCCTCCCGAGTAGCTGGGACTACAGGCACGCGCCACCATGTGCCCAGCTAATTTTTGTATTTTTAGTAGAGACGGGGTTTCACCATGTTGACCAGACGATCTTGATCTCTTGACCTCGTGATCCACCCGCCTCGGCCTCCCAAAGTGCTGGGATTACAGGCTTGAGCCACTGCGCCCGGCCTGCCACTCCTGGTATTAAGGCACAAGTGGTACTTGTTCACTGACACACTGAGTGCAGGCAGGCAGTGTATCATACACCTAGCAGTGTATCCATTGTGGAACCCCCTGGCTCCTTCCTCTACCTCTTTGCTCCTGTGAGGGTAGTCTAAATAGGTGCCCTTTAAAAAGCGTTAGGAAGGCATGTCTGATCACCGTGTTTGGGACACAGTCTACTAAAGAAACCAAACTAGTCTTGTACATGTACATGTACATATACATATACATACATACACACACACACACACACATTTATATATATTTTTTATTTTTTTTGAGATGGACTCTCTGTCGCCCAGGCTGGAGTGCAGTGGTATGATCTTGGATCACTGCAACCTCCACTTACCAGATTCAAGCCATTCTTGTGCCTCATTCTCCTGAGTAGCTGGGATTACAGGCAGGTGCCATCATGCCCGGCTAATTTTTGTAGTTTTAGTAGAGATAGGGTTTTACCATGTTGGTCAGGCTGGCCTCAAAAGTCCTGACCTCAGGTGATCCACCTGCCTTGGCCTCCCAAAGTGCTGGGATTACAGGCGTGAGCCACCACGCCTGGCCTATATTTTTTTAGAAACCTGTAATAACAGACCATCTAGACCCCACATACCAAAGACTTCCAAGTCCAGGGTTGGTGACAGTACCATAACATAAGGATAGTGAGAAAAAGTGATGAATCGAGTGTTACCAGTTTTCAGAGCTTTTAAATATGTTAACATCTTAAAAATCTAAATTCTTCATAGCAGTAAAAGTGTAGCTATTTATGAATTGTTAAGTTAGAAGCTGTAAGTGGATAATTAATTTAGGAAGAACAAAGGTCCTAGAAAGTTAAAACCATAGTAATTCCATTGATATGTAGCTGGATAATTATCCTCCGCTCCTAGTGACTTGGAAATTGTTTGTTTTGGGGTTTTCTAGGCCTTTGACTTATTTTTCTGTTGTGCCTGTTTTTTGCTTTTGTTTGTGTTTGATTTTGCCTCTTGTCCAATCACACTTCCAGAGGAAGGCAGGCCCGAATTGAAAAAGAGCCCACACTCAAATTCAGCATGGCCATATTTGCATACTTGGATCTTTACAGACTTACTTGTACAACTTTACCTAAAACGGCAAAGAGATCCTTTTCTGATCCTGCTTCGGAACATAAGAGCATCTTCTCTTCTGTTGTATGATAGTTCAGATAATTTCTATAGGAATCCCTAGCTCAAGAGTCTACCATTGAAATGGAAGTTATAAATAGGTATGTTGGTTGCATAATGTGATATGTATTTCCTGTTGGCTTTATCTCCACTTCTGCTCCACCCCCATATATAATCTTCCTCATAAAGGTTCACAAAGCTTATAAATCAAATGATGTCTCATACCTGTTAGTGAGAGCTGGCTTTTTTGATCCAGAAGCAAGAGACATTCAGTTTGAACCTGTGTTCTAGTAATGGAAAGGCTAGCTCTTCCCAATTATGATTCTCTGGTGGCCTCCACAGTTCTGCTCACAGGAAAGTAATCAAGTAGATCAGTACCGGTTTTTTTATTGGGAGAACATGGAGCTGCTTGTGTGGGTTGCCCTGCCCCTGTCCTTGAGAACGCTGGTGTTTGGAACCAGCTGCTTTTGTGTCCATGGTTGCTGTGAGCAGCGGGTGGTGTCTTGACTTCAGTGGCACTGGAACGTTGCTTCCTATCCCTTTGGTTGCCCCTCACCCACTCAGGGTGCCCCCAAGTCAAATTTGTCAAACCAGGTAGACTATATAACAAGTTTATTTTTTTTAAATTGGGTTGGAAATGAATTTGTATATATGTGTTGGGGGGATTGTCCAGTAAACAGTAACTAAACATTTTTGTTTCTTTTCAGTACCTTTTGGAATTAGTATCTCTGGGGTCCTTATGATAGGGTAGGTTCTCTCAAGTCTGGACTGTTTTACTTGTAGTTCTATCTGAAGAAAGTTAGTCTTCCCAAACCTAGGTTCTTGGCTACTTAAGTCACCAACGAGTATGAAAAAGTGGACATGACCTTGCCCCCAAAAAATTTTCAGACCACCCAGCAAACCAGAGGAAGGAAGGTTAGGACTTTCTTTTCCTTATATACAACCTCCCTACGGCCCGTGATTTTTCTTGCCACCCAGTGGCATTCACAATATGAAGTGGCGCGAGTAATAATTCTACCTGCTGGGCAGCCGCTACGCCGTGACCAGAGCTGTTTGTTTGGCCGGCTACTGGAGGCACTCACTGCAGCGACCCGTGTTTTGATTGTGAGTGTCTTCTCTATGGTTTCCTGCTTCAGTGAACAGAAGTGGGAATTGTGGGGGCTGAGGGAAGAGGACAGACAGAAGACAGTTGGACTCATTTCCTGAGTCGTCTTAGGCATTCTTGATGTCTGTTGGTTCCATCTTGGCTGGGCAGCATTTCCCACTGGTTTGTCAGACCAACTTTCCCAGCCACCTCTGGGGGTGGGAAGGAAAACCACACCTTGCTCGGTGTCAGCCAGTTAACAGGCAGAGTTTTGTTCAGTAAATATTTATAAAACCTCTCTACTAACCTCGAACCCTGCAACACTGTGTTTTTGAAAAGTTTATTCTCTTTCTGTGGCCTCCCAAGTAACTATTTGGGCCCAGCAGTACATCTCACATGGACAGCACTGGTGCCCCTTCATCTGCAGGCCAGGTACCAGAAAAGCTCATGCTTCCTGACCTTAACCTTGAACTTGGTTGGCCATTCCCCTATTTAGGGTGGCAGAGAGTTCATGGGAAAGGGTCAGGAGCGGATTATCTTTCACTGTTTTTCCCTTTAATCTGTGAAGTTAAACCCTTGTGATCAGAGGAAGTGCAAAGCAGCGTGTGGGGGGAATGAGGCCTCCAGGCGCAGGGAGCCATGACTCTTCGTGGCTCTGCCGCCCACCAGCAGTGAGGAAATGCCTCCACGCGAGGTTACTTACTGTGAAATAGAAGTAAAGGCCCTCTGGTCATTTTGGAAATGAATTAGAAACAACCTAAACATTGAACAGTTGGGAATTGGTTAAATCAACTAGGTTTATCTTTATTAAGCAGTGTTGAATTTTTAATGCCTTATGAAAACATGATGTGTTGAGTTTAAGAAAAATATACAAAATATCATGGAAACTATGATTCCAGTTTTTTTTAAGCATCAGTCTCACTCTGTCTCCCCAGCTGGAGTGTAGTGGTGCAATCTCAGCTTACTGCAACCTCCACTTCTGGGGTTCAAGCTATTCTTGTGTCTTAGCCTCCCAAGTAGCTGGGATTACAGGCACCTGCCACTGTGCCCAGCTAGTTTTTGTATTTTTAGTAGAGATGGAATTTTGCCATGTTGGCTAGGCTAGTCTCAAACTCCTGGCCTCAAGCGACCCACCCATCTTGTCCTCCCAAAGTGCTGGGATTACAGGCGTGAGCCACCCCACCCGGTCAGTGATTTCAATTTTATAAAAACTGAGAAAGGAAGGTGTCAAATTAATCGTAGTTTCCTCTGGTGGGATTATAGGAGATTTTAAACCTCCTTTTCTGATTTCCTACAATGAACATTTATTACCTTTTGCTCTTTTTTTTTTTGCAGACTACATCATACACAAAAGTACACAAAACACGTATATAGTTTAATTAATGAGTATAAAGTGAATATCTATGTAGCTGCTACCCAGAACAATCACATGAAAGCAGCATTACTTTTTATCATTGGAATACTAACAGTAAAATTTTTATTAAAAAATACTTTTCCTAAGTTCCTTACTTGGGTATGGTAGGAATAAAATAGGACTGTATAGGAAAGTGTTTTGTTTTTCAAACCTTAAAATGTCCATCAAACGTTAGAAGTTATCTCTCGCCTCTCAAGTGCCAAAGATGACAGGTGCACATTAGCAGTAAGTCATTGCCACAGTATGTGTCTGCTTGTGTCATACAGAGATTTGCACTAAAAAATGTGTCAGTTATACCACTTGCGCACTCCGCATTTTCCCCTCCTAGGAAACCCTTTAGGCATAGTCTTGGTGAGGCACTGGGAGAACCGCGAGGACTGACTGGATGTTAAAAACCTCTGGCTTTGTGTGATCCCTGGATTGTTGCGTGTGGTGGAAGGAGTTTGTGTTGATTCCTTGATTTCACCAAAGCCAGAATTCCAAGCAGGAGTTTCTGTTTGCTTTGTTATTGAATTATTTAGTCTTTTACATAGTGATTTGAGGTTTGAAGGAAAGAGGCAATAGATCCATCACAATTTAATAATTTTATCTGATACTGTTGCTGACATCAGCTATCTGTCTATCTTTCTATATATTTATTTATATTTGACACAGAGTCTCACCCTGTCGCCCAGGCTGGAGTGTAATGGCATGATCTCGGCTCACTGCAACCTCCGCCTCCCACACCCTTCAGTTCAAGGGATTCTCCTGCCTCAGCCTCCCGAGTAGCTGGGATTATAGGCGCCTGCCACTGTACCTGGATGATTTTTGTATTTTTAGTAGAGACAGGGTTTCACCATCTTGGCCAGGCTGGTCTTGAATGTCTGACCTTGTGATCTAGCCGCCTCTGCTTCTCAAAGTGCTTTGATTACAGGCGTGAGCCACCACGCCTGGCCCAGCTATTTAATTTGTTGGACCAGCTATTTAATTTGTTAGAGTGACAATGTGGGATCCCTGGTTCAAAAAACACAAGCATCATTAAATAATTAAAATATAGGCTGGACGTGGTGGCTCACACCTGTAATCCCAGCATTTTGGGAGGTCAAGGCAACAGAATCACTTGAGGTCAGGCATTCAAGACCAGCTTGGCCAACATGATGAAACCCCATCTCTACTAAAAATATAAAAATTAGCCAGCCATGGTGGCACACACCTGTAATCCCAGCTACTTGGGAGGCTGAAGCAGGAAGATCGCCTGAACCTGGGAGGTGGAGGTTGCAGTCAGCTGAGATTGCGTCACTGCATTCCAGCCTGAGCAACAGAGCAAGACTCTGTCTCAAAAAATAAATAAAAATTTAAAAACTAAAATGTAAAGCTTTTTCCATTCTTCCATGATCCTCTCTCCTGATTTGTCATGGTGTGTTTTATTTGCTACATGAAGTCATCATAAGTAACAAAAAAGTAATTATTAGTATGAATTTTGTTTGCCTTTATATTGTGCAATGCAGTTTAAAAGGCAAATATGAGAGCACTTAGCTTGTTATCACTGAAATGACACAATTCCTATTTTGTACCTCATATGTTGTTATGTTGTTCTTACCAAAATTGTGGAAATGCTACATCAAACTAAGCTGTTTTTTTTTTTCACTTTTATTTTTATTTTTTTGAGATTAGGCCTCACTCTGTTGTCCAGGCTGGTGTGCAGTGGGGTGATGATAACTCACCATAACCTCAAACTCCTGGGCTCGAGTGATCTTCCCACCTCAGCCTCCCGAGTAGCTGGGATTACAGGTGTGCACCACACTCGGCTAATATTTTGTTTCGAAATGGAATCTCGTTTTGTCACCCAGGCTGGAGTGCAGTGGCACAATCTCGGCTCACTGCAACCTCTACCTCCCAGATTCAAGCAATTCTCCTGCCCCAGCCTCCCAAGTAGCTGGATTACAGGTGCCTACCCCCATGCCCAGCTAATGTTTTTGTACTTTTACTAGAGATGAGGTTTCACCACCTTGGCCTCCCAACGTGCTGGGATTATAGGCGTGAGCTACTGAGCCCGACTGGCTAATTTATTTATTTATTTTAAGAGATGGGATCTCACTTTGTTGCTTAGACTGGTATCAAACTTATTTCACTTTTTAAAAAATTTATTTTTTATTATTTCACTTCTTAATATATGCACATTTTACCAACATTCTCCACCATCAACTTACTAATATATAATGGAACTATGGAAAATGAATGGAAAAGAAACCATGGATTATCTCTTCTTTTCCTTCTGAGACATACATCATCATTTTTAGTGTAAGTGGTTGGCTAACATGAAGAAGTAACATGAGTAAGAAGGGTTGTTCATGTTTCTTAGAGTGCCATTGCCTTCTGTCTACATTCAAAACAAATTCTGGTTCCAGTAGAAAGTGTGGCTTCTTAGGGCTGCACCCGCACATACTCAGTTATAGACATAACATGCTTACCTTGTACTTGCTCTGAGTCTTGCCGAACTCCCACACATGGTGGGTCTCCCAAAATCCCGTACTTATAGGGCATCAAATGATCTGTGTGCAGATGGGGCAACAAAGAATGGCAGCACGTATATTACATGTCTCCTCTGCTCGTACACATGCTCCATTGTTCCATTGGACTTCACTTACAACACACGAGTTCAAAGACAAATTATTAATTTCTACGTGGTGAAAATGGAGCATTAAACCAAGTATGGGGCCCATCTGAGCACAGGGCCCTGTGTGACATGGGTGTGTATGTCACACACCCATGAAGCCAGCCCTGACTGTTATTTTTGTAATGACAGTAGCCAGTTCTTGTCACCCTTTCCATGTCTTTTTGTCCTGTGTTATGAGTTCTCCTTATCTGAAATCCCATGGTACCTGGATTTTTTCTCTGTTCAGAGTCAATTCCAGGGTTTTGACAATGACAAATAGCTGTTATTCATGGGACAAGGTACCACTCACCATTGATACCCATTCATTCTTGTATCTTGTGTTTATCAGTCAAATTAGGCCATGGATCCTGAGTAGGAAAGAAATGAATCTGAAAGGTCAGCTTTGAGATTTAGGAAGTTCAATAAAAATCAGAATTGACAACGAATAGCTTCAAAATTGCACCTGTGCTTACAGCAAGGTATTCTGCATATGGTACTGGATTTATAAAATTATCAGTAGGCTGGTAAGAGGTTTGAAAACCAGTGACTCGCTGAACTTTTCTCTCAGGATTTTTATATGCTATTGGAGTATTTTACCTCTGTGCCTTTGATAGAACAATTTCTCAAGAAGGATATACGTAAACATTCCCTCAACCTGCAGCTAATCTTGACAGTCCCTTGAGTTGAGTATAGACCACAGAGCTTGGTGATTAAGAGCATAAATCCAGATTGGGCAGACTCCAGCTTACATCCTGGCTCTAACCTTTCCTAGTTGTATAGCTCTGAGCAAGACACCTATGCCTCTGAGCTTGGTTTCCTTACTTGAGAAGCAGCGATGATAAGAGTAGCTAGCTAAAAGAATTACTCTTGATAACATTCAGAAAATAGGTTAGTTTGACCTTTGACATAGAGTAGGCATTCAGTCAGTTTTAACTATTATGATTATTAGCATATAACAGGAAAAGACTAAACATGACTATACTTCTAAGGTTGGAAGGTGAGCAGATCTGATAATATTGGCTAGTTCTGTTGAAAACTCAGCAGATAGACATTTAATATGAAGGAGAAAATAGTATTGGTCTGTATTAGACTGGGAATGTTTTGAGAATGGAACTGTGTCATTGATTGCAATATCCACAGCCCAGAAGAATGCCAGACACATAGTAGGTGCTGTTGATTAAATGATGAATGAATGGTTTAGAATTTTATTCTTCCCTTTGTGTGATATGTATCTTTCTAAATATACAAACATTTATTTTTCATGCCAGTCCAATTGCGTGGGCATTTATGGTTTTGTGTAAGCATCCCCTTTGCTTTTCAACAATTGAGAAGGAAATAAAGAGGCTGGGCATGGTGGCTCACACCTTTAATCCCAGCAGTTTGAGAGGCTGAGGCAGTTGGATCGCTTGAGTCCAGGCGTTAGAGACTAGCCTGGCCAACATGGCACAACCCCGTTTGTACTAAAAATATAAAAATTAGCTAGGTGTGGTGATGTACGGCTATAGTACCAGCTACTCAAGAGGCTGAGGTGGGAGAATCACCTGAACCTGGGAAGTCAAGGCTGCAGTGAGCTGTGTTGGTGCCACTGCACTCCAGTTCCAGGCAATGAGAGTGAGACCTTGTCTCAAGAGGGGAAAAAAGGGACAAAATTTGATGGCATGTTTATTTTTAATAAAGATGGAGATAAATGGTAATTTTTAGTATCTGAACATAGGCTGACCTGTAGTTGTAAGCACAGTGGCAGATGGCCTGGAGCCTCTGCTGGGATCTCGGTTGCATTGTGGGGCTAGACAGAAAGTGAAGCTTCTTGTGGCTGGGTACCTGGACTCCTGGTCATAGCCTTCCCTTAGAGCTCCCTGGCTGGAGAACCTGTCCTCATCACAGAACAGCATCAGAGAGTCTGCTCCTGGCCAAACTCAGCTGCATTCCGGCAGGTGGTAGTGATTCCTAGGGAGCCAAGAGAAAGCCAGGCTGTCATTTAGATTCAAAGGAAGATGTATTTGCCTTTCGATAACAAAAGGGTTTAGGAAGACATTTGAACAATAGGGCACAATTTGAAGGACTTAGTTTAAAGAAAAATAATTGGAAAGCTATCTTTTTACAATTTGTAAAGAGGTCCTTTTGTATGTGTTTTTCTGTCAATTTTGTTTAAATGCCCTGCAATTTAAACACGCTGAGGATTAGAGACCAAGAGTGTTGTTTGGGCTTTGAAAATTCCAGGACAGGTTGGAGGCTTGTAACCTAGTACCGTTGCAATGCCCCACTTTCCTTTTTTTTTTTTTTTTTTTTTTTTTTTTTTTTTTTTTTTTTTTTTTTTTTTTTTTTTAAGTCCACTGTTGTAATCCCTAATTCACAAGAGTATATTTTTCAGAACACTGCTAAATCCCAGACATGGATATTTGTATATGCTGCCAATGATATGTCAAAACACATAAAAGAGCAGCTTTTAGGAATATTTTTATTATTTGAAAATGGATCTGATGCCGTTCATTTCTTATGCTATTATTTAAACTGGGTTTTTTGAACTTTTTTTGTAGCTCCAATTGATTTAATTTTGTAGTGGTAGAAAGAAAAGTTGTTTGTCTTAATTTATAGATATTCCCGCTTTACCTGAGAAAGTATTTAAGGATCTTTAAGGATTAAAGGTCCTCTTCAAGCTTGACAATCTCAGTTTTAAAGTTTATATTTAGCAAAATTATCGTTTAATACTCCTTTTTAAAAACAGCATTCTCTGTGAAGGAAGCAGGAGTGATCTTGTGCCCTTTGTGGAATATTTTCTGATTGCTTTCTCCAGGGACATAAATGCAACTGTAAATGATAGAGATTAAAACATAAAACTGCCCAATGAGGCTTAGCACTGAATTGCTAAACCTTTATATAATAAAACATTTTCTGAGAGAGGATGGTAGTGGCTGCAAAGACCAATAACTGGTTCCTCTGCCTGTGTTCATCTCTTCATTCTCCCTTCTCTGGTTAAGACTTGCTCATCCTTCAAAACCCGGCTCGGATATCACCACTTCCCTGAAGCCCTTCCTGACTTCCCTAGGCTGTTCCTGGCTCCCTCTTCTGTACTTTTCATGTACTTCTCAATGAAGGAGCTCTGCCCACAGTGTTCTATAATTAGTTCTGTAATTATTAGTGTTTATCTTTTACACTAGATTATGAGCCCTTTAAAGGCAGGGTCTGGGACCATTTCATCTTTGTGGCTTACCCCCAGTTTTATTGCCTGGAAAATAATAGGCACTCAGTTAGTGTCTTTTGAAGGACTAAAGATTCTGCTGAATACTTACAAGGCGACATCAAAATAGATACCAAGTGGGGATACTTAATCTTGGTAGAAATGAATTTATTTTAGATTTTTTCATGCCTTTATGATTTCTAAAAGCAATTCATTAGATTTGGAATAAAGATAATACCCAATGTTAGCCATGGCCTGGTAAGAGACACTGGTAAACATTGGCAGTGAGGGTAGAAATTGGCACACTCTTTCTGGGAAACTGTTTGGAAATTTTAGGCCTAAATATGGTCACACCCTTTGACCTAGTAATTCTGTTTCTCAGAATCTACTCTAAAGAAATAAGAAGAAATCACCACAATGTTATAAAGCATTATCCAAGAGACAGCAGGAACAGCTTCCTGATATTATGTGATCCAAGCCAAGTACAGAGTCCCTGAGAACTGGGGTGGTCACCAGAACTTCTTGAGGTCTTTGTTTCATTCTCTCCCACATTGTCTCGCCTGTTTTCTTGTGTATAGTAGAAGTTAAGTAAATACCTTTAGGAAATGGATAAATAGTTCTTTGAAGTTGAAACATAAAGCACTGAGTGCATAGAATAATGTAACTGTTACTCCAAATGCCGCTATCGGATTTAACAACAGTTCTTTGACATACTTGTTTCCAGTTTTATTTTTTGTTTATATTTTTAATATGCAAATGTTCTATACACACATTCTTCATGCACGGTTACTTTATAATCTGCAAAGTGATTTTATATTTTATTCTCTTTTGATCAAGTGAAAAAGGTGTTACTCCTGTTTTATAAAAGGGAAAACTGAGGCTCGGAGCAGATCCAGGACTAGAGCACCACTTTTGACTCCCAGTCCAGTATTTTTTCACAGTAGGAGTCTTTGGAGAACCCTTAGGAAACAGGGAGCACCTAGAATGTTGATTAAGGGAGGGTGTGCATCAGTTCCAGAAAGATGTTGACAGATTAGAAGGAATTTAAAGAGGCGCCAACACCGCTGAAAGAAAGGACATGGAGAGATGAAAGGAATTTAGTATGTATAGCTTGGCCAAAGGATGATTAAAGGGGATATGATAACAGCTCCTAAGAATGTGAAGGATGTAAACATCATGGAAGGAGAAAACGTATTTAGAGTCGATCAAAGCAGTACATAAAAAGAAATACAAATTAATGGTCAACATCAAGAAAATTTCCAAGCTAACAAGTGCAACTGTTTTCATCATGACACTTGTTAGCTTGTAAATTAGAGTCCCGAGACAAGTGTCAGAAGCCCTACATAGAAGACATTTAGGACTAAGGTATTCTGCTAGATTTGGGGAGGGCTTTTCCAGTTCTAATTTTGATGGCTGAGGTCATGTCCCTTCCTAGCATGGAATTGACACCCAGTACTGATGGCACAGTTTTGCTATCAGGGTCAGATGGAAAATACTTGTTACAGTCTTGTGGAGGCCAGATTCAGGCATGTCCCCAACATCATGCAGTCTGACATTGCAGAGACTGCCTGTGAAGCCTAACTTGAAACCCTAAGGGTTTAGCTTATTAACTCTGCCATGAGGTGGTTGATGCCCCACCTCCACGGTGTCCCCTGCTGGGAATTTCAGGTTGTGAGCAAGATGCAGAGATGCTCTCTTATTGAATCATTAGCAGCCACATTGGGTGAGCAACTGGACATGTTCCAGTGGGAGGGAATGTCATCCCCAAGACGTTCCCATCGCATGGGTAGATGGAATGATCATACACATATTGTGTGTGTGAAGGCATGTCCCCAAGAGAGGCACCTGGGCCCATGGCAGAGTCAAATAAAATTTGAGGTCAAAACTGTAACAAGTATTCACCTTTCATTGAGATGTGGCCATGGAATTCTCTCTACCCCATAGGAGTTAGGCAACAGAGATGTCCTTCAAACTAAATAAGAATTTAGAGGGCAGTCTTAAAAAGAAGAGTGTGGTGTTTTAGACTGAAAGAGTTTGTTGGGGGCCTTAGAAGGATCTGGAAGGCACACTCAGACTGTGAAAGACTGGGCCGTCCCACCTCTGAGTCCCCCTGACCTAGGCCCTATGACCCTCTTAGATTTAGAGGTGCCAAGCCAGCTTCAACCAGGTGCAGGAGCTGCTAGCCTTAGGGATCTGAATGATTTGACCCAACAAACTGGACTGAAAAGATGATCTGGGGACCCCTTGGCACCTGCAGCACTACCGCTAAGAAAACATTGTGAGAGGGAGGGTGGATTCCTTGAGGTTAGCCTGACTGGAGTGGTCCCGCGTTCTGTGAAATCAGAGCTGAGCTAGGATTTGAGATGATAAAGTGTGTACATGTGGTTGATAATCTTTTTTTTCCTGTTTTCTGTGGCCTTCTCCTTTGGTGTCACTATTCCCACCCGCCATTCATTCACTCATTCAGCAAACTTAATGAGCTCCACTTCTGTGGCCAGTTAGGAGTCCATGCTATTAAGAATATGAATTAAGATCATGGTGATGGAAATGAAAAGTTACATTTTTAGAAATATTTAAGAGTTAGGGGATGCTGTTTAGTGGCAGAGCTGTAATTACAACCTGGGTCTTCAGGTTCGTAGGGTAAGGAGACTTCCCTTCTGCTATGTAAAGCTTACTGTCTCCTCCCAGAGGACCTCTGTAATTTAGCTTTTCTTTCTTGACCAAGGACTTGGCATGAGACTGACCATAGATATGCCACACAGTGTCATAAAAGCAAAGCTATGAGAAATTTATTCTTGGCAATTTATGCTCTAAATCCTTTAAGATAGATATAATTGTTATGCACATGGATTAAGGGATGTAAGGCCAGGCACGGTGGCTCACGTCTGTAATCCCAGCACTTTGGGAGGCCGAGGCAGGCGGATCACCTGAAGTAAGGAATTCAAGACCAGCCTGACCAACATGGCGAAACCCCATCTCTACTAAAAATACAAAAATTAGCTGGACATGGTGGCTCACGCCTGTAGTCCCAGCTACTTGGGAGGCTAAGGCACGAGAATCGCATGAACCTGGGAGGCGGAGGTTTCAGTGAGCTGAGATCACACCACTGCACTCCAGCCTGGGCAACAGAGTCAGACGTGGTCTCAAAAAAGGGGTGGGAGCAGGATTTAAATGTATTTTCAAGCATTCATATTGTCACAACATGTAATTCTCCAACATAATGCACATACAATTAACGTATTTTCTTTAGTCTCTAAAATTAATAATCTCGTCTGCCTTTTAGAGTAAGGGCTGCCTTTTGTAGTGCGAGCGCTTATGTATGCTTTCATGTTACAATGCTGCCTTCACTATTACACTGTGAGGGAGCTGCTGCTCTTATCTCCACTCTGCAGCAGGGAGATTGAGGCACATCGGAGTTAATTGACCACGGTCACATGATAAGTGGCAAAATCTGGATTTGAACCCAGACAGTCTGGCATCTAAGTATAAATCCTTGACCTCTATGCTCTAGGGTTTCTGCTAGGAGGGTTTTGGAGTTAGGTTTTAGCCTGAGTCTCATGAGAGCTATCCAAAGAAAGTTGAACTTACAATTAATTTCCCTGTTATAAGCAAACTCTTAAAATTATTCTAGTTCATGTTACTGCTGCCTTAAATAGTAGACAAGTGTCAGCACCCTGTTCACTTCATTGAAAACCCGTAAAGATAATTTCCAGGTGCTAACACACACTTGTTAAAAACCAGCTTTCACTGATTTTAACAATGCAAAAGTGAGCAGTTTCTCATCTGCCCAGTGTATGGTCCTTTGCTCAGAAGAAGTAGAATGAATGAACAGAGGCACTGAATGATTGAGGAATGGGTTTTAATTATGCTTTTCTAGGGAAGTGAGGAAAATGTCTATAGGGTTTGGGAACTAGACAACATGAGTCTGAACCTGGGCTCTAATGTGATGATAATCTCCCTGACCTTGGGCAAGTCACTGCACCTCTGAGTGTGTTTCTCATCTTTAAAATGGGGTTGATAAGTTGCCCTACCCACCGTCACAGAACTATCGTTAGAATTACATGAGATAAAGTATGTGAACAGGTTTAACCTCTCTATGTGCACATGCTTTTTACTGTCATGAGACTCAGGCTAGGGAGAGAGGTGGCTGAGCAGAGGTGAGCAACTGCCTAGGAAAACGTAAGCAGGTCTCCCTGGGTTACTGTATTAATAAGGAAATGTGCACCCTCTTGTGGCAAAGTAAGGGGGTTAAGGGTTCTTGTGAAAAATACTTCAATGTTGTTATTGTGGAGGTTTTTTGGTCACCAGAAATACCTTCCCAGTAATGAATGTACACACTCTTTCTAATCAGATCCTTAAACTGCAAGGTAAATGAATTATTTAGTCCTTACCCAGTTTTTAATTTTTCTTCATGTCTTTCCTGTTCCAGTCATAGACTTGGTAAACTTTTCATTTTCCTAAACTGTTTGTTTAAGACTAGTCAAGTGCAGTAGTGAGAAGGGGGGAAAGAGTAGAACAAGGAGTTCGATCTGTAACTGACTGCGAACAATCAATTGAGATAACTCACTACCTTCGGACCAGCCTGTTTGTTTGTTTTTAATGTGGCTTGTTGCATTTACTTTATTTTTTGCTCTGATTTGATACCTGTTAAATTTTAAATACATAGGGCTTGCTTTGTCTGCCTGTGCTAACATAGAACTTCTGGGCTTAGCATCTAGTAGATGCTCAGTAAATGGTGTTGAGTAGGTACTGACAGTCTTAACCATTCCTCAGTTTCCTTCTCCCTTTGACTGTGGAGCACCCTCTTTTCCTTGGGATCAAGCTTCCTGAAATATACAGAAATGGATTGAGAAAGTATGGCATTTCAGTCACTTTACATTTTCTCAGTTTCCTCTTTACTAAAATAAGAATGAGAATAGAGGATTTCCCAGATTCTTACTTTGTAGGGATAAGGGAATCAGAAGATCGTGTTCTTTGGCAGAACCTAAGGAGGCTTTCAGATGTCTTACGCCTATTAGCTTTATCGTATCCTCCCCTAGTTTTCCTAGATGACTAGGATGGCGAGCAGTTAGAACACGGTATGGCGGAAGGAAAGTGGTGTGATGAACAACAGGATAAGAGAGCTTTGTGGCAGGCAGGTTGGGGGAGGGATTAACAGGACAGTAGCAACATTCCAGAAGGAAGCTGTAACATCCTGAGGTATGTGAACATTTTTCAAAACTTACATACGTGGTATTATCTGTCAGGCCTACAGGGGATTATCTGACTCAACATCCTTTATTCCCACATGTTGCTTACATTGAATTTGGGAAAAAAATATTTTCTCTAATTGAGTTATGAAGTCCTTGGTCATATAGCAGTTCAAGCAACAGCAATGACTTTATAATTGTCTTCATATATTCTTTATTTTATTAAAATTTTCTCTTTCAAACCTGGCTGCTTAAAAGCATTGTTTTGGGGCCAGTGTGGTGGCTCACGCCTGTAATTCAGGCACTTTGGGAGGCCAAGATGGGTGAATCACCTGAGGTCAGGAGTTTGAGACCAGCCTGGCCAACATGGTGAAACCTAGTCTCTACTAAAAACACAAAAATTAGCCGGGCATGGTAGTGGGTGCCTGTAATTCCAGCTGCTAGGAAGGCTGAGGCAGGAGAATCACTGGAACCCAGGAGGCGGAAGCTGCAGCGAAACAAGATCGTACCATCATTGTACTCCAGCCTGGGCGATAGAGCGAGACTCCATCTCAAAAAAAAAAAACACAAAAAAACAAAAAACAGTGATACAGCTACACAGCCTGCTGTTTGTCTCCTCTCCCTCTAGATTCCGTTCTGTACAGCAGGAATTTTCAAACTTTAGGTCTCTGTATCCCTATATACTCTTATGAATTACTGAGGACTAAAGAGATGTTGGTATTTACCACATCTGGAGTTAAAACCAAGGAAGTTTTAAAGTATCCATTCATTTTTTTAAAATTACATTTTAATGTAAATATCAGTTTATTTAAAATAACTATTTTCTAAATATAAGTACTGAACATTCACATTTCTCTGGTTAGTAAAAATATTTAAAATATTTAAAAATAACTTTATTTAAAATAACTATATTTTCTAAATATAAATACCAAACATTCACATTTCTCTGGTTAGTAATGTTTACTAGCCATCAGAGAAATGTGAATGTTTAGTATTTATGTTTAGTATATATAGAATGTTTACTAATTTATATTTAGTAATGCTTACTAACCATCAGAGAAATGTGAATTAAAACCATATTGAGATATCATCTTATACCAGTCAGAATGGCTATTATTAAAAACAAAAAACAACAGACATTGGGGTGGATGCAGAGAAAAGGAATCCTTATATCCCCATAGTGTGAATGTAACTTAGTACAACCTCTGTGGAAAACAGTATGATGATTTCTCAAAGAACTGAAAATAGAACTGCCATAATCTCACTACTGGGCATCTACCCAAAGGAAAAGAAATCATTGTATAGAAAAGACACCTGCACTTGTATGTTTATCATAGCACGGCTCATTAGCAAAGTTGTGGAATAAACCTGGGTGCCTATCAGCAGATTGGATAAAGAAAAGGTGGTATAAATATGCCATGGAATACTATGTAGCCATAAAAAAGAATGAAATTATTTCATTTGCAGCACCATTTATATTTCACATAATCTTATGTGAAATAACTCAAAAGCAGAAAATAAAATACGGCATGTTCTCACTTATAGTGGGAGCTAAGCAGTGGCTACACAGACGTAAAGGTTAAAATAACAGACACTGGGGACTCAAAGCGGGGGGAAGGTGGGAGCAGGGCGAGGGTTAAAAACTACCTACTGAGTACTTTGTTCACTATTTGAGTGATGGATTCAGTAGAAACAAACTTCATTATGTAATATGTCCATGTAACAAACCTGGGCATGTACCCCTGGATACATAAAAACCAAAACAATGTTTTCTCTAAAGTCAAAAATCTTGAGAATGGATACATTGTTTTACCTTTAATCTCTCTATGCCTTGCTTAAGAGAAGATGCATATATTCTCTTGTCTGTCTCTGCATTCAATTTGATGCAATACATTATTTTGATTGAAAAATATGAAGAAAATCTGGTCTCACCCAGATACGTAATCATCAAAAAGAAGAGTATTTTAATCGCCTTTTCAGATAATTATGGATATTATTCTTTGATACTCTACCAAAATTTGACAAGTAGTAGTTTCTTAAAGGTTAGTTGCCATGTGGTATCTGAAACCATATAAACATTAATATTCTGTTACATTAAAATATTCTAATGCAGGGTTTTGTAGCATTATATATTACTCATTTGGAAAATATCGGGTCACTGGGTTATTCAGATCTTCCAGGTATTGATGTTGTACCATACAATATCAAAAAATTACATTCATCACTGTCATGACCAGTATTGGGAAGCTGCAGGCTGCTAATAGTAAATACAAGTTTTCCAAAATTCTCTTTCTTAAGAAGTCAAATTTTGTCATTGGCCACAAATACTGTGAGTTGTTTTATTTGAAATGACAGGCTCACTTTATTCATTTCAAGAAAAATTTGCGAGAGATACCCAGATCTGAATAGTCATTGCTGTCTGTCAGTTCTTTCAAGTACAAACGTCATATCCAGGAAGAAAGTGGCCATTTCAGCTCCCAACTCAAATGATGACACAGTTGCGTTTCCGGAGACATCGTACTTCCCGATGCAGCAGCGGTGTTTTATGCGTACTTTGCATTTTGTCACACCAAATATTTTAAAAGATCTGCATTTCAGGCTCAGAATTTTTTAAATTAGTAATTGTTACTGCTTTGTCAAGGACAGTTTTAAGTGAAACTGGCTTTTCCCCCTCCACTAAGAGTGCACAGCAGTGAGCATAGGACTTGGTGCATTGTGGAGCCCCTGGCTTCATGCAGCCTCAGGCACTGGCAGCTTTACCCACCATTGCTTTTGCATCATGAGTGAGAATACCCGAAAAACAAGGCAAGTCACATCTTGGTATGATTAGGAAAATAGGTTTACCTCCTGGAGCCTATGAAAGGGTCTTAAGGATCCCAGGGGTCTGCAGATCTTGCTTTGAGAACTCGTAGGATAGTGGTTAAGAGCATGACTCTGCGTCTTGATTGCCTGCGTTTGAATCCTGCTCCTGCTGCATATGAGCTGTGAGCCTTTGAACCTTTTCGTGGCTGTATCCTCTCTGTAAGATGGGTGTAATAATAGATAGTAACTACCTCACTAAATGAGCAAATCTGTTCAATAGTTAAAAGTAGATACTGGTTTGATTTTGTGATTGGCTGGTTGATGGGCTAGGAAATACCCAAAGGCCTACTTGCCCTACAGCTGTCTCCGGCAGTTCTTTGAGGATGAATGAGATGTCCACCATTGTAATGTTACCTTTGTGGTGGTAAAGTACATGTTAACTGAGTGAAAAAACAAAAACACAAAAAGCCCATATCCTAGAAGGCGTAACATGTTAGCAACCTACTTAACAGGGATTGGTGTATCTGGTTAACCTCCCGACTCCTGCCACCCAAGTCAAGGTACTGCTGATGGGCTGGAGGTTAGGAGAGTCTGCTGAAGGGAGCAGCGAGGGGTTGGCACTGTTGGACAGCTGGAGGGTGGTGTGAGAGTGCAGAGGGGAGGGAGCTCTAGGGTGGGGTGGAGTGGGCTGCGGTGACTTTGCCTCTCATAGGCTGGGGCTGGTCCTGGTCACTTCTTTATTTTGTGTGAATCGCAAACTTAGTTGAGGCATACATAAATGAAGTGCCCCTCCCTATGCGTTTTCCAGCTCTGAGGTGCAGTCAGCTCTGGGGTATTACAGTAAATCTCATTAGTTCAGACCTGCCTAATGTTGAACTCACGGCTATTGAAATGTAGACAGTGCAGTGTACGGAAAACAGCAATAGCTCTGGAATTGGGCATGTCAGGGCTGGAATTCTGGCTCCATCATAGACTAGCTGCATGGCCTTAGGTATAAGATTTATCCTTTCTAAGTCTCTGTTTAGTCCCTGTAAAATGGGCTGCTAGTATCTCATGAGGGGATTCTAAATATTGAGAGGGCATGTGATAGACACTCAGTAAATGCCTCTTTCCTTCCCTGTGCCAATTTCATTTATTGTCCACTCCATCCAATTTATAATAATATTCAAACAATGTCATCATTGCTTTTTTAATTTTATTAAGAAATTGAGTTTTTAAGGAAAAAAGTAAATACAGAAAGAGGAAGAATTATGATGCTACTGCTTCTCCAGGGATTTCAAGTACAGTCTTTTTCACAAAACTGTTACTCTTCCTCTTCACTGTTCCTGGGGTCCCCTGAGGTGTTCTGATCCACAGCACTACCTTTTTGTTCACCTGTTCACCCTGTGAGGGATCCAATTACGGCTCCATCTTTGAGGCCAAGAGCCTCAGTCCAAACCAGCCATGTGCATGCTGTGTCTGCTGCAAGTGAGGAGACTGAAGAAAGAAGTACTGGAACGGCTGGGGCATAGCCTGCTCTGTGAGGCCTCTCCCCGCAGCCTCTGGATCTGCCCAGACTGATGCTTTCGAAGGGCCTGCATCTCCCTTGCTGTTCTTACAGTCTCCATTGGTCCTGTGATTTCTTGTTTCTTTTTCTTTTATTTTCTCTTTTTTTTTCTCTCTCTTTGTTTTTGAGACAGAATCTCGCCCTGTTGCCCAGGCTGGAGTGCAGTGGTGTAATCTCGGCTCACTGCAACCTCTGCCTCCCGGGTTCACACGATTCTCCTGCCTCAGCCTCCCGAGTAGCTGGGATTACAGGCACGTGCCACCATGCCTGGCTAATTTTTGTATTTTTAGTAGCGATGGGGGTTCACCATGTTGACCAGGCTGGTTTCACACTGCTGACCTCAGATCTACCCGCCTCAGCCTCCCAAAGTGCCGGGATTATAGGCGTGAGCCATTTTGCCTGGCCTCCTGTAATTTCTTTCATTGTTTCCAGAATCTGGCTGGCTGCACCTTTTTTTCCCACTACCCCCTTGGTGAGTTTCAGAGACGCTTATGGTCATTAATGAATCTATTTTCACATTCTCCCCAGAAACAAGCCTCTTCCGTATTACAGATCAAAGAACCTGTTAATGACACAAAAGGAATCTGGCCAAGTAGGCTTCCCCACACAGAAGGCAGGCCCTGTTCTAATCTTGCCTTGGCTTTTGACTTGCTGTGTGGCCTTTGTTTCCTCATCCAACGATAATATCTACCTCCCAGGAATGCGGGAGAGTTCAGCAAATGTTAACAACTGTTCTCTGAAGGCTGAAAGATAGGTATCAGGTCTATTACAATGGCAGAGAACTCAGAGCACTTGATAGGAATCTAATCCGTGCTTTATCTTTGTGAGGTGGATAAGTGTCAGGTGTTCTTGTGCCCACTTTGTACCCTTAGAAATGTGCATTTCACCATCTCACTTTATCAGTTCCTACCACTTCCCCCTTCCAGACTCATAGAAAATGTCCATCTGAATAGAGACTGAAGGCACTCTGGTGTGTAGCAGCAGGTTTTGTCATTTCATGCATCTCCCAGTTTGTGTGTCTTGTTTCATTTTTGGTCAGGGATGGAGAGGCCCTCCTCCAACCCTGGGTCCACTCCTTATTACCTTTTGGGTTCCAGTTCCTTTACTCAGTCCTTCATCTCTTTCACCTCTCCAGCATTTGGTACTAATAATGATTGCACCTTTCCGAAACTTGTTCGTGAAGTTATACTCTGAGAATTCTGCCTCTGTGACTGGCTAACCCTGGTCAAACTCACCTGTTCTCCTAAACACAAGATCTGAGAGTTGATCTCATCCATTTTCAAGGTTTTGACAAACAGCCATGTTCAGCTTCTAGTCCTGGGTTAATTAATTAATTTTTAGACAGTTTCACTCTGATGCCCGGACTGGAGTTCAGTGGCACGTTCATGGCTCACTGTAGTGTCAACCTCCTGGGCTTAAGTGATTCTCAGCCTCCCGAGTAACTGGGACTAAGGCACATATGCCCAGCTAATTTCTTTTTCTTTCTTTCATTTTTTTTTTTTTTTTTTGAGATGGAGTCTCACTCTGTCGCCCAGGCTGGAGTGCAATGGTGCAGTTTCGGTTCACTACAACTTCCGTCTTTCAGGTTCAAGCAATTCTCCTGCCTCAGCCTTGGAGTAGCTAGGACTACAGGTGCCCGCCACCATGTCCAGCTAATTTTGTATTTTTAGTAGATATGGAGTGTGACCAGGCTGGTCTCAAACTCCTGATCTCATGATCTGCCTGCCTCAGCTTCCCAGTGTGCTGGGATTACAGGCGTGAGCCACCGTGGTTGGTGACTAATGTTTTTTATAATTTTTCTTTGCAGAAATTGGGGTCTCAATATGTTGCCCAGGCTGGTCTGGAACTCCTGGCCTCAAGCGATCCTCTTGCTTTGACCTCCCAAAGTGCTGGGATTACAGATGTGAGTCACGACAGCCAGCCTAGTTCCGACTGTCTGACTTCTCACTTAATATGTCTTAGATTATCCTGACATCATGCAAATTCCATGTATTTAGAATGGAATTTACCTTCTCTCCTCTACTCTGACTGTTCACCAGAAAAAAACAATATTAGTCCCTTCTGGATGAACCTGATTATGTCAGGTTCTACTATCAGTTCAAACCTTGGTGTCATTTGAAGTTCTCTCTTCTTGTTAACCCCCACAACTAATTTGTGACCATTAACACCCTCCCCCTGCCCCAATAATCAGGTTTGCATCTCGTAGTATCAGTGGTTTCCTGCTGGGTCCCCTGCCACCAATCTTAGCCCACTGCAGTCAGGTTAGCCTTCTGGAAACGTTTATCTTGCTTTTTCACACTTTCAAACCTTTCCATGGCCATCTGTTGCCTTAAAACAATTGTATTGATTATCTGTTGTTGTGTAACAAACCCAAACAAAGTGGCATAAAATAACCACTATTTTATCAGACTCAGATTCTGTGCGTCAGGAATTTGGAAAGGAGACGGTGGGATGGTTTGTCTCGGCCTTGTTATGTCTGAGGCCTCTGCTGGAAATATTCAAAGGCTAGGGTGAGTTGACATCTAAAGGCTTACTTGTTCACATCCTTGGCGATTTGAGGCAGGCTGTCAGCTGGGACCTCAGCTGGGGCTGTTGGCTGGAACAGTGGTCTCTCCATGTGGTTGCTTGCTCTTCCTCACAGCATGGTGGCTGGCTTCCAAGAGCAAGCATTCCTAAGAAAGGCATGCTATGATCTGGTTTCAGCAGTCACAAACTATCACTGTCACTGTGCTCAGAAGCCTATCAAGGGGGAGGAAAGAGAAACCCATCTCTCAATGGGAGGAGTGTCAAAGTCACACCATAAGAAAAGCAGATAGGCAAGATTCTGATGCATTCCTTTTTGGAAAATACAATCCACCACAAAGTCCAGACTGTGATACAGGGGTTTGGGGGTTCCTTTAAAATCTGGCCCACCTTGCCTTTAAGTTAGAACACCAGAACACTACAACTCACACAACACTACTTAGTGCCAGGTGCCATGTTGAAAGCAACTTCTGTGTTCTTATTTAATTTAACAGTTCTGAGAGTCTAGATGAGGGAGCTGAGTCAGGAAAGTTAAAGCAACTTTGCTGAGGATCATTCAGTTCATAAGTAGCTGGGTGAGCTTTGAACTTGGAACGTTTGACTCCAGTCTCAACCTCTGTGCTATACTGTCTCCACCTCTACCAGGGCAAAAGCCTAGGTTCAGGGAGAGAGGGGAAAAGGGATAGCAGTTATAAAAGCTTTGAGGAATTAGTTTTAGTTTAGACTCTGACATCCCCACTTGTCTAGTTGCAGCCCTGGAAGGCGTATAGCTTAACAGAAACAAGACTGGTGTTGGCTGATTGATAGCTCCAGTTATGTACGTCTTCAGACTGCATGTCGCCCCAGTGGACAAGAAGAGCCCAGGGAATGATCTCGGTGACTGTGTCTGCCTCTTCAGACCCTAGCCAAGCTGTTTTGCTCCCGCGCTGTCCAGAAGGCTCTCTTCTGCTGGTTCTTTGCTTATCTGTTCATTCCCGCCCGGGTCCTGGTGCCCACTTTAGGACTCCTTGGCCCAAGCATGTGTTTGCTTTGACCGCATGCTCGTTGCAGCCCCACTAGAGTTACAGAACTTTGTCTCTACGTAGTCTGGCTTCTCACTGGATTAGTCTCCTCCAGCTTCCCTGGGATTGCCCAGACCGAACCTGCTTACCTGCTGTGGCTGCCTCCCAACTTTGCTCAATGGTGTTTTCTCTGCAGGATCACTGTCCTTTGTCCTCTTCTTTACCTGGATGTTGTCTACTTTTCCTTTTGGTTCCTACACACTCCCTCAAGGCCGGGTATGGCCTTTCCTCTGAACTCCCATTGTATGCTGTCTGTTCTTCTGGAATGATGTCACCCTATCCCATACTCGTCTGTTGTTTAGTTCCATGGAGCTCCAGTAAGGAAGAAACTGCTCCACCTTGGAGCCTCAGTGCCTGTTCAGAGCTAGGCAACAAAAACACTCGGTCCTCCTCAGGGGCTAGGCACAGTGCTGGAACACCCGTGCTGGTTCCTGTCTGTTAATGGATTGATTGGGGTGGATGCCACCTACAGAGACACTGGAGTTGGGAAGAAGGTTCAGGGATCTGGAGACTCAGAAGAAGTGGCTTCTCATCCTAAACACTGTTGTTTGCCTTTGAACAAATCACTTCTCTGGGATGCAGCATCCTCATTTATGATCACCTTCCCAGCCCTAATACCCTGTGAAGATGACTTTATCTGATGAGCTTTTGGCTGTAGGGTGCTGTGGACCCAAGCAGTGAGTTCTAAGTATTGGAAATATGGCCCAGTATCACCATTTTCAAGGGAGAGAAACTTAGCTGTTTGCATAATTTTGATTGTGCCCCTAGTGTGGAGCTGTGGCAGACTAGATTTGATGGAATCATAAACATACTCACAAACCTTTCCCCCTTCCCACATAAACCTCAACAGAGCTCAATTCTGAATACTTCAAAGTCTCCGTTGAATTGTATTGGTTCTCTCCAGCTTAGCCAATGGGGAACATTTCAACAATTTTCAGCTCTTACTTAGCAAAGGCAGAACAAAATAACATACCCCTTTGGGAACAAAACAAAGGAATGTTTTTATGGCCAAGAGTTTCTCTATATTAAAATGAAGTCTGATTTTGAAAACACTCTAACACAGGGGGTTCTTTTTTCTTTTTTTGTATTTTTAGTAGACATGGGGTTTCACCATGTTGGCCAGGCTGATATTGAACTCCTGACCTCGTGATCTGCTCGCCTCAGCCTCCTAAAGTTCTGGAATTACAGGCGTGAGCCACTACACCCGGCCACATAGTGGGTTCTTATAGCTCAATTATGATTATATAATTGTGTATCATTATTTGTACATATATGTATGTTTATCACTTGTATATATGTATACTGTAGATATGTATGTGTATGTATGTATATTTGTTTATATAATTACATAGCATCAGGCCAGAGTTCTCTTTTACCTCGGAGTCCGCCAGCCCTGATGTAAAAAGGGCTGTTCTTAACAGTTTTCCAGTGAGCTGTGAGCAGCTGCGGTGTCATTTCCCAGAGTCTCTGTGTAACCTCCACCTGACTTTTCTTAGTTTGATTATCCCCCTAGGTCCAACATCCTGCAGGCCTCTCACTTTACCTTCCCTGTCTCCACCTTCCCAGCATACATGTCACTTAACTTCCAAGCTCACTGTACCGCCTCCAGAAAGCAAAAAATGACATAGAACTGAAAACTTAAATCCACTAATACTGCTCCTTATAAAAGTTCATCTCGCAGTTCCCTGGTGGAGGAAGTGGAAGGCATGCTGTAGTGAAGTGTGATTCAGTTCTTGTTGCAGTTTCTTCCTTAGTTTTTGAAAATAACCCCTGAAGCCGAATGACTCTCATCTTGTATCTCACTGCAGTAGCATATCCTGATGGCGAGTTCCTCCTTTTGTGCCTCAGTTTTACCCCCTATGAAATGGGGATAAACAAACACTTGCAGCTGGGCGTAGTGGCCTGTGCCTGTAGTCCAGCTTTTTGGGAGGCGAGGTGGGAAGATTTCTTGAGGCCAGGAATTTGAGACCAGCTTGGGCAACATAGTGAGACACTGTCTCTACAAAAAAATTTTTTTTAAATTAGCTGGATGTGGTGGTGCATGCTGCTTAGAAGGCTGAGGCAGGAGGGTCCCTTGAGTTCAGGAGTTTGAGGCTGCGGTGAGTTCACCAGATGTACTCCAGCCTGGGTGACGCAACTAGACTCTGTCTCTAAAAATAAAATAAATAAATAAAAAGAAAACACCGAGTACTTACCACCTGAAAGTTTCTAAGAACCGCCAAAGATGCTGGTTAGTGGTGAGTGAACGGTGGTAAATAGAGACATATCTGCCACCCAGAAGAGAAGCATCTCACAAACGGAAAACACTGCCCTGACGTGCTGAAAGAGCCTTCTTTTCAAGCAGAAACAGCCAGGAAGAAAGCCAACTTCGCTGAAGTTCACCCAGGCCCTGTCAGCCCTGATGTCAGACGGAACTCGCTAGGTGGGCTACTTGATGACTTTCCAGATGAGAGTGAGGGAGGTAGTGGACAGAAGGACAAGAGGAAGACAGGTGCATGACAGACCTACTTGAGGCTTAGATTGATAAACAGTGTTTTTTTATTCTGGAGGAAACCAGCATGAAAGTACAGTTTTTAGACAAAGACTTGATTTCCAATTAAATGCATAATTCACTTGCTGAGATGAGGAGGTGGCAAAATTAAACATTTTAACCATTAAAAGGAGAAAAGAAAAACTACTCAAAAGACAAGTGGGCCGGGTGCTGTGGCTCATGCCTGTAATCCCAGCACTTTGGGAGGCTGAGGTGGGCGGATCACCTGAGATCAGGAGTTTGAGGCCAGCCTGGTTAACATGGCAAAACCCCTTCTCTACTAAAAATAAAAAAATTAGCTGGGCATGGTGGTGGGTGCCTGTAATCTCAGTTACTTGACAGGCTGAGGCAGGAGAATTGCTTGAACCCGGGAGGTAGAGGTCGCAGTGAGCTGAGATCATGCCGTTGCACTCCTGCCTGGGCAACAAGAGTGAAACTCTGTCTCAATAAATAAGTAAATTAATTAAATTAAATAGAATAGAATAGGCTTGGTGAGAGTATGTGCACAACAGAAATTGGCAAAAACTACAAATTGCTTTACCTCCCCGTGCAAGAGCCATTTGTTAAATATTTAGCAGCATAACACTAGATATATCTGTTATCTCTAGTGCTCTCACTTCCAAAGCTGGTAGCTCTTTCTTATAGACCGTGGTCAGAGACTGGAGATTCCTTGAAGGTAGGGCACAAGTTTAGTGCCCTGCTTTACGCTCAGTGCCCCACAGGCACCTTGTTGATGGGAGGTTGCCTGGGGGAGAATATTCTCCCACTTTCCAAGGGATTTCACTTTAGAAGGGACAGCCAGAATCGTACATCTGCAGCTGTTCCCACCTGAGTTTGAATTTGTATTTATTCATGGCCCTTGAATTCAGTAGTGCAGCTTGCTTTTCTTATTTCAGTTTGTTTCTAGTACTCCAACTTCTTTTTTTGAGACAGAGTCTCACTCTGTCACCCAGGCAGTGGTGCAGTGTTGGCTCACTGTAGCCTCCACCTCCCAGGTTCAAGCCATGATCCCGCCTCAGCCTCCCAAGTAGCTGGGATTACAAGTGTGCACCACCACACCTAATTTTTGTATTTTTAGTAGAGGCAGAGTTTCACCATGTTGGTCAGGCTGGTCTTGAACTCCTGACCTCAGGTGATCCACCCGCTTCGGCCTCCCAGAGTGCTGGGATTACAGGTGTGAGCCACTGCACCCAGCCTGTACTCCAATTTTCACTCCCCAGTCAACACTCCTGTTCATTTTGCAAGCTCATCCCTGCCTTTTTTCTGCTCAACTCCTTGAAATGTTCATGCAAATAAGTTGAAGCACATGGAAGAAGAGCTCTGCGTAGGTGTGTCTGAGCCTTTGGCTGCAGCAGATTGCCAGTGACAGCCATCTTGTTAGCACCTTTATTCTAGCAAACCCAATCTGTTTTGTCTTTCATACTACTGTTCATCAAAGATACGCAGTATCTTACAGTTTTGTAGCGCTTTGTCATGCCCCACTATCCTTATCTCACAAATAACTGGAATCACGAATGACTGCCCTGTGCAAGTCCCTGCAGTCATCACCCAGATGCAAACTCTCCACCTTATTAAATAAAGCCTCTGCAGTTGCCCCACTTAGTATTCATCTGTCTCCCCATTAGCTGTATCCTGTTTTCTCTTGTCCAAACACAGTCTGTATTTTCCTTTGTCTTCTTCCTCTCCCCACTCAAACTCATCTCTGACCATCACAGTCCTACTGTGGTCCGCACTGAATGCCACCTAGCAAGGCATGGCTGGGGTTTGTGGCTTCCCAAGAATGTGGTCCTATAAGCTGTAAGAATCAGCTCCTTGGGAAGGTCTGGAAAGCCCAGAATAGCCCATCAAAATGGTGGTTCTTGACCCCAAAAGATACAGGATCTTATCTCTGGTGTTACTTCTGCTGCTTGTTCATCTTCTTAGATACTCAGGTTTTGATCATGGCTTTGCTCTTCCTTCTTCCTGCTTCCATTTTCCACTCAGATTTAACCCTCCCCATCTGCCGGTTCCAGGAGGGAGTTTCTGACTAAACTTTCTGATAGAGTTACTGCTCTGTCCCTGGAACTACATCCCACTGCTCCCTTGGTCTTAATCTTCTCAGTTTCACTGTCTGCCCGGCTAGTCCAAGATTCAGCAATTTTTTTTCAGTAGAGAGCCAGAATGCAAATATATTAGACCTCGTGGCCCATATGGTGTTTGTCACAACTGCTCAACGCTGCCAATGCAACATGAAAAAGGCTGTAGACAATAGGTAAGCAAATTGGGTGTTTTGATAAAACTTTATTTACAGAAACAGGCTTTAGGCTGGATGTAGCACAGAGACCACAGTTTGTCCACCCCTGCCCTAGTCAGACTCCTGTTAATGTGCGTTCCTGACACCTGTTCATGTAACTGGTTGCCAGCCTGAACATTTGATGTTCATTAGTGCAGCCCATGCAAGAGATCATGTCTGGGACATGCCCAGCTGGAAATGCACAGTGCAAAGCTGTCAGTGAAGTAAACAGAAAATGTCATTCCTGTTCATGCTCACCTCCTTCCCTCCTTCTCTGCATGCCAAGACTGGGGTTTTTAGCCTTATAAACTCTAAAGACTCTCAGTGGTCCCCACTTCCTATCTGGTGGGCTTCCCCATCAGTGCAGCCTGGGACATAGATGTGTCTACTTGTCCTCTGTCGAATCCGTGTGCGTTTGTGTCACTTCTTGCATTTGCATTCTACACCATTTATTTGCCCCTTAGACAGGCGATTCTGTATCATTTCAGAGCTTGCTCTCCAGCCCCTGTGGGCCTGCTGATTCACAGTCTTTCTCTTGGAACTCTTATTTATTGTAGATGTTTTTACGTGTTCTTAGCCGTGGGCTTCTTTCCTTCTAGCTCTAGAAACGCTTTTTCTTGGCTCACAGATTACAGTCGCTCTATATCTGACATTGAACAAAGACTGCTAAAACTTTTCTTGAGTACTGTTCTCAGAATAAACCATTCACAGCACAGAAATTCTTCCTTCAAAGGTTTTTTTGCTTGGACAGCTCAGTTCCTGCATCATGTCTATGGGAGGAGGAGGCATCTGTTCTGTCCTGGAGGGAAGTCAGCAGCCAGGATTGAAGAACTCTCAGCACTGAGGAGAATGTTAGGAAGAGGCCATCTGGCCCCAGAGAAGTGAAATACATGCCACAGTTACAGATCTGGGTGGTGGCCACGTGCCCAGTGGTCCTGATGCCCACTCTTTCTGTCCATGGCCTCCCATTAAATAGACTGGGGTGCCCAGCCCTCCGGAAACCCTCTCAGAGCTCCATGGCTGCCAAAGGCCTGCAAGAAACCTGGTCAGAGGCAGAGAGGACCTTTTACATTCAGATGATCTGAAATGACCAACATGGGCTGAATTGAGAGGCCCAATTCCATGAGCACGAGGGCAGCCATTCCTGCTGTCTGTTCACTTGTTTATAGTCATCCTTTCAGCATGTAAAGTACTGGGTGGCGGGTTGAGAAAATCACAGGAGGAGTCGTCTGGCCGGGCGCAGGGATGTAAACAGAGTGTTACAACAGGACATGATAAATGTCACAAACAAGCCACCCAGTGAGGGCTGTGGGAGCTCTGATCCAGGCTGGGTAGCCTCTCTTCAGCCCCTCAGTTAAGGTGAAACAGTAACCAGGCATGACCTGGAAATGAAGAATGTCCTCCCACTTCCATTCTGACGACCAGCCAGCGCTGTCAGGGTTGGCTTCCCCAATGCACCACCAAGGCCCTGAGTCAATACACTCTCCTTAACCAGACCAGGGAGCCCAAGACAGCTGAGGGCTGCTGCTATGCTTCCCTACTTGCCCCTGAAGAAAAGTAGGAGGTAAATTCCTTACCGAGGACATGAGTATGGTGACCAGCCCTGCAGTCTTGGCATCTGAGGAGGGCTGCAGAATAAAGCAGCCCGATCCCCAGAGAGCTGTTCTTTCTATTGTTAGCAGAGGCATAAGAAGAAACCTCTGAGTTTTTCTTTGTTTCTGTTGAATATGGAAAGAGGGGAAAGAAAAGAAGGATGTAATTGATTTGCTTTTGGTCTACAATACAATCTTATAAATACGCTCTGTGGTGAAACAGAGCATATTTATTGTTTATTGGATAAATGCATGTTTATTGGATAAATGATGCAGAAAATATCGTTGAGAGAATTCCAGGCAGGACACACACCTGTAATCCCAGCACTTTGGGAGACCGAGGTGGGCAAATCACCTGAGGTCAGGAGTTCGAGACCAGGCTGACCAACATGGAGAAACCCCATCTCTACTAAAAATACAAAATTAGCCAGGCATAGTAGCACATGCCTTTAATCCCAGCTACTCAGGAGGCTGAGGCAGGAGAATTACTTGAACTCAGGAGCTGAGATCATGCCATTGTACTCCATCCTGGGCAACAAGAGCAAAACTCTGTCTCAAAAAAAAAAAAAATTCCAAAACAATGTTGGGCAGAAAAATCATTGTTGGAATAAGTAAATGGTTTTCTAAGACCATTACTTTGATGGCAGCCTTATTCATGTGTACTAAAAAAATAAAAGTTCTGATGGTGGTTTTAAGGTTTATTCTCTGTAAGGTTTATTGCTGAGTTTAAAATGAGGAAACTGAGGCCTGCGTGAGAACAATTAGACGCCAATTTATTCGGCTCACAGGCGAAGTTCTACGTTCCAGGGAAAGGGGGCCAGAGAAGTCGCGCCTGACTCCTCTCAGGGGTGGGGTTATAGAGGGAGGGAAGGCACTCTGATTGGCTGTGGAAAAACAGGACGTGGACGTGGCAAGCTGCTATAGGTAGGTAGGTGGGATTTCCAGTGAGCGGGCTGGACCTGGCAATGCGTTATTGGGCAGGTTTTGGTGGGGCTTCTTTTAAATTTTGGCGGGGTTTTCCAACGGCTGGCTAGGTGCAGAGGGCAGATCCTGGTGCTCAGTGCAGAGGGGATTTCCAACAGCGGGCTAGGTGCCGAGTGCAGAGTTTAGTGTTGAGTGCAGATGTGGGTGTGGTGAAGCTAGATGCTGAGTGGTGAGGTAATTTTCAGGCGTGGAGAGGGATGGGCGTGTCCAAGCTGCCGGCGAGGCAACCGGCCTTACAGTGGTTTTTTGTAATCAATCATGTTATTCAATAATACCCTCTACTAACCTAAAACATTCCTAATATATTTAATGGATCTATTTTTTTATGCTTTTAAGAAATGTGGTAAACACCTGTTAAAAACAGAAGAGTATTAGAATAGTAGTTGGAGAGATGCTTTTATTCTAAGATAAAGAGGCATTTAATTTGTTGGTTAAGTGGACCTGGCAGCCACATGTCAAAAAGAAGTGAGGAATCAGGCTGGACATGGTGGCTCATGTCTGTCATCACAGCACTTTGGGAGGCCAAGGCAAGCGGATCACCTGAGGTCAAGAGTTCGAGACCAGCCTGGCCAACATGGCAAAACCCTGTCTCTACTAAAGATACAAAAATTAGCCAGGTGTGGTGGCAGGCGCCTGTAATCCCAGCTACTTGGGAGGCTGAGGGAGGGGACTCTGTTGAACCCAGGAGGCGGAGGTTGCAGTGAGCTGAGACCATGCCTTTGCACTCCAGCCTGGGCAACAAGAATGAAACTCCATTTCAAGGGAAAAAAAAAAAAAGTGGGGGGTAATCATCAGAAGATTGCCCTGATGGTGGGATATTCACAGCCGCAGAGCAGGGGAGAGGTATACTTGCACTGTGAATTTCAGAGCTGGTAAGTTCTCTTTTCTGAGGATGAAAAGCCGACAAGAAGAAAACAGCTTCTGAGAAGAAAGTTAGTGCTGCTGGCTGTGTTCACCTGTCTCCCCGTGTTTGCCTGGTGTCCACTGACTCTGTGTGGGGGCGTGATGATTCGTGTCTGGGTCTTGGTGAAAGGTTTATCACTCCTGTAGTTTAACTCAGGAAATAGGAAGTCTTTGCCACTGGTTCTTGCCACCCTGTCCAGCCTGCTGTCTTGGCTTTCCTTGGAAGCATGCTTTCCTCCTCTCAAACCAGAGGACCTGAGATTCCTCAGACCCTTGTTGCTGGCTGCCATGCCTTTGTGTGCCTCATTCCCTTACTTAGAGTGTCTTTCCTGACCCCTCTATGCTCCTGCTCTTCCCTTTGGCCTATCCTGCCTCCCCCTCCTCAGGGCTTTGCTGAGGCATTGCCTTTGACTGGATCCCTGCCAGTTTTCCCCTCCTGTCTGTCTTGCCACTCAGGCACCCTCCGCGTGGTGCAGGCTTGTCTCGGCAGCGCGGCATGTGAGGTGCGCTCCCGCTAACTCGCCTCCTGGTTGGGAGCAGGTTGTTCACACTGTCTTTCTGGTATCTAACATAGTAAATGCTTGGTAAGGGTTTGTGGAATAAATGAAATGAATGAAGTTAAGAAAGCCAGTAGTCATCTGCTTGAATACTGAGAAAAAGCGAGGAAGCCTCCCAAAGTGCTGGGATTGCAGACCTGAGCCGCCGCACCCGGCCGGGTCACTTTGTACATGTGTGAGCATATCTTGGAAGATAAACTCCTAGAAGTGAAATCCTAAAAGTGGAACAGTTACTGGGCTGTACATTTGTAACATCAATGCACAATGCAATGCTGGTTTCCCTATGTATCTGAAAACATGGAGCTATCAAACTTTTTGATTTCTGCCCATCCATAGGTGAAAAATACTATCTTGTTTGCACTTTAATTATGAACGAGGGTGGTCTAAGCCTTGCTCTATTGCCCAGGCTAGAGTGTGCACGATCTTGGCTCACTGCAACCTTCGCCTTCCCGGTTCCAGGGATTCTTGTGCCTCAGCCTCCTGAGTAGCTGGGGCTACAGGTGCCTGCCACATGGATGGCTAATTTTTGTATTTTTAGTAGAGATGGGATTTCACCATGTTGGCTAGACTGGTCCTGAACTCCTGACCTCAGGTGATCCTCCCGCCTCGGCCTCCCAAAGTGCTGGGATTACAGGCGTGAGCCACCGCACCTGGCTTGTCTTTTTTGACTTTCTCCAGAGTATCCCTTCCGGTAACAGAGGAAACTTCAGGGGGTTAAATGCCAAGGGGCAGACTCTGGGTTTTGGGAAAAGCTTTCCTGACACCTTTCTGGAGCAATGGAAACGTCCCATGCTGTTACGAACACAGTACCTTCCCCAGCTTTAACTTTCTCACAGTGTATGCAAACAGTGACTCTATGATGCCATTTACGAGCTGCTATTACACTGTAAGGCTACCGTGCAGAAATAGGCATTTAAAGATATTTGGTTCACTTTTAGCACAAAAATCTTAAAAAGTCTAAAAATTGCCTAGGAAGAGGGAAGGAGTTGGATTAAGTAACCAACTCAAAAATACATTCTATTGCTTTATTGAAATTAAGTCAAGTTCTCAGAATTGCTGAGATCAATATTGTCCTATTTTTGTTCTGTTCACTACTATACCCCAACACCATGAGTGCTTAGCCTATTGTGGGTCCTCAGTATTTAATGAATTTGGAAAGGCCTTTAGTTTAATCTTAGAGATATCCCATTCTCCAAAAATCAGGTGAAATGTCTATTAACCTCGAGTCAAAACATTTGGGTATAGGTGGTTTGGATTGTTTATTTCGCCTGACCATCAGCTAGGTGAGAGGGTGCTCTCTTGTATGAGGTGAGAGATACTGTTTGATTTACATGGCAAGAGGAAGGAGTTCCTCTTTGAGGGAGAAGCATGTGATTTGGACAGTTCTCTCCTGTCTTTCCTGCTTTCTTGGGGTTTAGGGCTATATTACAGATGAATTTAATTTTCCTTCATCACTGTAACTGTAATGAATAAGATCAACATCTGTTATAACTGGTGGGAATAGTTTCTTCTTTTCAGAAGTAAACTGCTGTCACTTTATCACCCATAAACTGGAAATAAAAGAGATTGGCTTGTGTGAAGACCAGTGTCTTCAGTAAGCACATGTTACTCTTACAGTCTAAAGACAGGATGTGGGATGGGGTGGGCCAGGAGGAAGAAGCAGCGGCCAGCAGCAAACGCCCCTGGGGAACTTGCTGATTGCTGCGCACATGCTGTGCTCCAGACACTGCCTGGGCTGAAGAGCAAGAAAACGGAAAAAGACACAGGTAGTACGGGAGGAAGGAAATAAACAGATTCAAGTGCTGTCTGGAGAACTAAAGAGAATAATTTTTTGAAAACTAATTGACAAGATGGATGGTACAGTTGGTGATTGGGCACGGGACTCTCTTGGCCTTTACAGAGATGGTTCTGTATTTACCATGTGACACACAAGGCAAACATTTATATACTTGGATGATAACTTGTGTTGTATTGTGTTTGTACATGTTATTTATCTGAGCTCAAATGATTATGTGTAAATATTTGTTTTTAGCCTAGTTAGTCTTAATTATAGATTATGAGTTGAGGACCGTATAAAGGTGACTAATCACTTCTCTGGAAACACCATTTGGTTTTGGTAACTGCAATCTTCATCACAACAGAATTAAAACATTAAAGAAAATGCTTTAGGTTTTTATTCTGTTTAGATCTTGAAAAACTGAAATCAGGCATGCAGATTTTTGGCTCATAAAAATTCAGCCTTTGCTGGGCGCAGTGGCTCACACCTGTAATCCCAGCACTTTGGGAGGTCGAGGCAGGTGGATCACGAGGTCAGGAGTTCGAGACTAGCCTGGCCAACATGGTGAAACCCCATCTCTACTAAAAATACAAAAATTAGCTGGGTGTGATGGTGGGCACCTATAATCTCAGCTACTCGGGAGACTGAGGCAGGAGAATCGCTTGAACCCAGGAGACAGAGGTTGCAGTGAGCCGAGACTGCGCCATTGCACTCCAGCCTGGCTACAGGGTGAGACTCCATCTCAAAAACAAGCCAACAAACAACCTCAGCCTTACATCTCAGTCTCACCTTCCTGAATCCAAATGCATGTTTGTACTCAAGCACACATGAATGTTCTTGCTCTTCTGAGGACTTTGTTTAGCTTCCTGGGATTCATGCCACCCTTCGCTATACAGCAATCCATGCTTTGAGGAAGGTTCTCAAACTTGATCTGGCCCCTCGAGGCTCGGCATGGCCCTGGTTGGGGCCAGGGATAAGCAGGTATTTCTTGGGTCGCCATTTCACCCTCAGGTCCTTCCATACAGCCGTGTTCCAGGAGAGCCTGACTGTTGACCAGCAGTTGGCTAATCTGTGAAGGAGTTTACTAGTTAATACCTTTATCACCCTCTCTGAAGTGCATTTATATTTAAGTAAATCCTCTTGAGGAGCAAAGAATGAGCCGCCACAGTGAAGTTTTCAAAATAACCCTTCCTGGAGATGCTTTTGGTCAGCGGCTCTACACTGCAGTTGATACTGAGAAGGAAAAGCTGGACATCCTTCCCAAGGCACATTTTCTTAGCATTTGACAGTGGAGGGGGACCTGTTGACCAGAATTCATTGAACTACAATACCTGCCTGAAATGTAAACTTTGTTTTGGTGAATTAATAATTCTAGTGACATTTGAAGAGCAAAACTTTAAATGTATGGAGACCACAAGTCAAAAATACCACTTCCTGAGAGACTCAGACAAAGGACTCAGCATATCCTCAGCGTATTTATCTGAAAAATGGGAATAACAACACGTACTTCGAAAGGGTAAGGCTTAAATGAGATACTTAGCACCGATACATAGTAACAGTGGTTTGGGAAAACCTTCATGCCAAACACACTGTGAAGAATATTTTGGGTGTACGTCAGAAATGTTATTAGACTTCATCAAATAAAATGAGAAATAGGGAAAAAATACTGTTCAGTGAAGCTCATGGAGGAGTCCTAGTAAAACTTGAGCTAAAGCTACATTTTTTTTCTCTATATTGCACAAAATGAGTTGAGAAGAGGGTGGTGGAAGAGAGAGATGGTATTGTCGTAGGGAATTATACACAAATCTTGATAAGGATAATCACAGTTTTTTTGTGTGAGTTTTTGTTTGATTTCCAAATGAGGTATTTGACCCCCCCTTCCCCCCAAAAAGTATAATCTTTCTCGGAATAATTATATAGATTTTTAGTCTTCCTTCAGTTCACATAGTTGTGCTATTTGCCACAACTCCAGTAAAAGTAGCCCCTTCGTTAAACACTGAATATAAATTTTAAACAACAGAATTTTAGATAGTGATGTCCTTTTTATAGAGCTAAAATATTGAATCTCGGCCAAACACAGTGGCTCATGCCTGTAATCCCAGCACTTTGGGAGACTGAGGCAGGTGGATCATTTGAGCCCAGGACATGGAGAAACTCTGTCTCTAATAAA
>NW_016107426.1:2516893-2521441 GCF_001604975.1 Cebus imitator | reverse complement strand
AAGAATCTCTGAGAAATCTGGTAATCTATTTCACTAGAACAGTGCATGATGCTTTCAAATCTATAAATAAACATGCCGATTTCCTTTTAATGGGAAATGGTTTTAACCTTCCTGTTCTGGTTCTGTCTAAAAGATTTATAGAATCCTGAAGGTGGAATGGAACATAATGGTCATTTCATGCAAGTTCTGCTCTAACCCAGTCGGGGAATTTCTTCATCTTGTCCAGGAGTAACCATCCAACCAGTCTTCTCACAGACATCTAAACATCATCTAATGATCCATTGACTTTTGTCCTTTCACTTTTTTTTTTTTTTTTTTTTTTTTTTGGGAGAGAGAGGGTCTCACTTGGTTGTCCAGGCTGGAGTGCAGTGACAAAGTCACAGCTTTTGGCAGCCTTTACCTCCCAGGCTCCAGTGATCCTCACACCTCAGCCTCCCAAGTAGCTAGGACTACAGGCATGTGCTACCATACCTGGCTAATTTTTAAAAAATGAATAACGGCTGTGTATGGTGGCTCACACCTGTAATCCCAGCACTTTGGGAGGCTGAGGCAGGTGGATCACGAGGTGAGGAGTTCCAGACCAGCCTGGCCAATACGGTGAAACCCCATCTCTACTAAAAATACAAAAATTAGCCAGGCATGGTGGTACACACCTGTAGTCCCAGCTACTCAGGAGGTTGAGGCAGGAGAATCATTTGAACCTGGAAGGCAGATGTTACAATGAGCCAATATTGCGCCACTGTACTCCAAGCCTGGGCGACACAGCAAGACTCCGTCTCAAAAAAATAAAATGAAAAATGAATAGCATTATAGAATTACCCACCGTCTCTTTTTATAGAGATGAGGTCTTGCCATGTTGCCCAGGATGGTACCAAACTCCTGGGCTCAAGCTGTCCTCCCACTGTGGCCTCCCAAAATGCTGAGATTACAGGTGTGAGCCACTACACCTGGCTCCACTCCTTTCAACAGGAAACAGTTAAGAATCTTTGATGGTTTCCTCAAAAGAGAAATCTAGAGTTGTGTTAGTCAGGTCTTTTTGTGAGCTAGTAGGCTCTGAGAGGGCTGTGGGGAGGTAAATGAATTATAGTCTCAGACTATTGCTTTTTGCCGTGGTCTAAAAGTTTGTGTCCCTACAAAATTCTTTTATTTATTTATTTTTTTAAAGATGGGGTTTCACCATGATGGCCAGGCTGGCCTTGAACTCCTGACTTCAGGTGATCCACCCACCTTGGCCTCCCAGCGTGCTAGGATTACAGCACACCACATCCGGCGCTACCAAATTATTACGTTGAAATCCTTACCCCCAAGGTGTTCGTATGAAGGGGCTTGGGGAGTTGATTATATCATGAAGGTGGAATCCTCATGAAGGGGATTAGTACTCCTATAAAATAGACCTCAGAGAGGTATCTAGTCCTTTCTCCATCCAGAGGCACAGCCAGATAGCACCTTCTGTGAGGAACAGGCCCTCAGCAGACAGCCAATCTGCTGATGCCTTGATCTTGGAATTCACATCCTCCAGAACTGTGAGAAATAAATTTCTGTTTATAAGCTGCCTCAGTGTGGAGTTTTGTTATAGTAGCCCAAAGGGACCAAGAAACATTAACTGATTTTTTTTTTCATGTATTATTCAAGCAGTGAACTTTCATGTGTTCCTGTCTCAATGCTCAGAAAGCATGAGTTGTGAGGGCTGTTGTGGGGCTTACGGTTTTGTGAACATGAGTTTATAGGGCAAGGGAAGTTAGTGGGTTTATAACTGCAATTCTCCTGGCTCAAAACCCTTTGCAGCAAGTCACCACAGTATTTCATTTAATCCTTTTATGATTTGGCTCATAATGCTACTAATAGTCAAAATGATTTATGCTTAACATTTGTTTTTTCTCTCAAAAAAAAGTGACTTAGACAAATTTTTTCATTGACTTAGTCTCCGTGATCCTCCTGTGTGGTGTGTGGGTTTGAGAGAAAGTGAGAGAGAACTGTAAGAGACAGTTGGTCTGGGAGTGGTGGCTCATGCCTTTAATCCCAGCACTTTGGGAGGCCGAGATGGGCTGATTGTCTAAGCCCAGGAGTTGAAAACTAGCCTGGGCAACGTGGCGAAACCCCATCTCTACAAAAACTACAAAAAATAGCTGGGCACGGTGGCTCAGGCCTGTAGGCCCAGCTGCTCAGAAAGCTGAGATGGGAAGGTCACTTGAGCCCAGGAGGTCAAGGCTGCAGTGAGCTGAGATCACACCACTGCACTCCAGCATGGATGACAGAACAAGACCCTGTCTCAAAAAAAAAAAAAAAAAAAAAAAAAAAAAAAAAAAAAAAAAAAAAAAAAAAAAAAAAAAAAAAAAAAAAAAAAAAAAAAAAAAAAAAGAGAGAGACAGCTAGGGAGAAGATTGGACTTGGCTATCACTGGTGATTTATTTGCTTCCTCGAGCAGCCCTAGGTCCTAGTTCAATTTAGCACAGTATGCCCCTTGTACAGAATAACCAGAATTTTTAGGGAAACTTTCAAATTAGTGAGATATAGGAAATACTAATGAGCACAGGAAATAGACTAAAATCTGACTGCAGCACTAAAGGAGAGGAGGGCTGGAAGCGCTGGTGGTTTTTGGCCTGGCTTGGGGTTGGTTAGCATACTTGCCTCTCTTTACAGGTAATGCACATAAGGAAATCCCTTGTGTCATCTGCTGGAGCTCAGAAATGCTATGGAAACAGATGGGACCTAGTTCAGTAAAATCCTCCTTTGATCCCCAAAGGACACTCTTACAAGGCCCTCTGTGCTTTCTATGTTGCCTCTCTTGCCCAGAAGTTACCTGGGAATCCTCACGTTCCTACGAGCTGGGTTCCCACAATTCATGTTCATTTGTTCTCTCCTCTGACCCATAGCAAAGCCAAGGCTTGGGTTAGAGTTCTGAAGATAGCTGATCAGACTTGTGGCTAATTGACCATATGCCTGAAAACTATGGCATTACCCTCCCCACATGAAAGTAGGTCTCTTACCTTTTTTTTTTTTTTTTTTTTTTTTTAAATTATATGAAATGGTTCTTCATTTTCACAAGGTTCCTCAATAATTAAATACGATTTTATTTTCCCAGCTGATTGCCCACTTTAAGCAACAAATTCTACCATGACTAAATAATTTCTGCCAGGCCCTCAAAATTCATAAGAGCGGACATTTAGCTGATCTGAAATTGACTCAGAACCTTCTGTTACCTCTGGGCATTTACAGCACAAAAATAACATAAATATAACATAAAAGGTAGCTGAGGCATTTATATGTTGAAAGTCCTTGGAACCCATCAACTATAAAGCAGTTAGATAAGCTGGGATTACATATATTTTATTCTGTAGTTCTTTACAGTTGGATAGTCTACACATGTGTACTGTAATCACCAATTAACCAGAATATAGATTCAGTGAAGGTAGCCAGTTCCCCAGCCAAGCAGGATGGCTCTAGGGCAGCCTTACGAGTTTCCTGGTAGGAGGCCCTTTCCCACACACTTAGTTTACTTGAACATGAGAGTGGGAAGTCTTGAGTTCCTGAATCTGAGAGCCACAGGGAAAGAACCTATATGTTTGTATTAAAGAGCACTGTTTGCTTGACTTCAGGTCTCATTCTGCTTCCAGTTAAAATGAGGTGAAATAAAGCCATGTTCCTTTTATTTTATTTTATTTTTTTGAGATGGAGTTTCACTTTTGTTGCCCAAGCTGGAGTGCAACGGTGCAATCTTGACTCACTGCAACCTCCGCCTCCCGGGTTCAAGCGATTCTCCTGCCTCGGCTTTCCAAGTAGCTGGGATTACAGGCACATGCCACCACGGCCTGCTAATTTTTATTTTTAGTAGAGACGGGGTTTCTTCATGTTGGTCAGGCGGGTCCCAAACTCCTGACCTCAGGTGATCTGCCCGTCTCTGCCTCCCAAATTGTTGGGCTTACAGGCGTGAGCCACTGTGCCCGGCCTTGCTCTTTTTCCTTCTGTTTGAAGGTGAGCTGAGGGAGTTGAAGGCTCATTCTGGCACACTTGTGAACTACAGGTGAAAGGGCTTGTTGGGGCAGGAGTGTTTAAAGGTAGAGATGGGGAAGAGGCAGCACCAGGGAGTCAAGAAAGGCGGTAGCAGCCAGGCGAGGAGTGGATGGGAGAGGGGGAGGTGCAGGCCAAAGACGCAGGGACAGTTTTCTGTGGCAATGAGGATAAAAAACGCCTTTTACCTATAATTACAGAAGCTTGGTTTCATTTTTTAACTTATTGGAACAGCTGGGTGCAGTGTCTTACAACTGTAATCCCAGCACTTTGGGAGGCCGAGACGGGAGGATCACAAGGTCAGGAGTTCGAGACCAACCTGACCAACATGGTGAAACCCTGTCTCTACTAAAAATACAAAATTAGCTGGGTGTGGTGGTACACGCCTGTAATCCCAGCTACTCAGGAGGCTGAGGCAGGAGAATCGCTTGAACCTGGGAGGTAAAGGTTGCAGTGAGCAGAGATTGCGCCGTTGCACTCCAGCCTGGGCAACAAGAGCAAAACTCCGTCTCAAAAAAAAAACTAAAAGTAACACTTCAT
>NW_016107426.1:2509884-2516819 GCF_001604975.1 Cebus imitator | reverse complement strand
TATGAACTGTGAAATTATTTAAGGGACAAAGAATTATTTTCCTATTACCAATCACTTTCCTGCGTTACTATGTGTTTGGCTTTTTTTAAAGCACAGCACAGTTTTAGGGGAGAAAGATCCATATTCTCATTTGAGATTGAGCCAGATACTTTCCTTTCTTGTCTAAAGAGGGAAACGAACACCTCCTTCCTTCTCCTGTTGACTACCTGGCAAGGAAAAAATAGACAGTTTGTTTTCCTGGGTGGAGTCAGGAGGATCTTTATCGTGAACAGACCGCAGCCAGCAGCAGACGTGCTCTTCTCAGCCCCTGTGTACAAGACTCTGAGCTAGACAGTGGAATCATAAATAAGGAACCTGCCCTTGAGGAAATCACTGCAGGGGTTGAGGGGACAGCACTAGCAGATAAGAAACTATGGCAAACAGTGAGCTGCCAGAAAAGCTGAAAAGCATAGAAGAAGCAGTTCTTTCTGGAGATGTTCTGGAAACCTCAGCAGGGGTTATATGTGAGCTGCGTTTTGAAGGACATGCAGAAGTTCCTCTGGGGAAGAAGGGAATGGACCTTCTGGGTACCCTGATGAGAAGTCATGCTGTCCAGATGACGCCACAGGAGTCAGCAGATCTCAGAGGTCCTAATTGCTCATGACCCCAGAAGATAATCCCTCAGAATAATCTCCCAAATGAGTGACTGAATTCCAGGTTAGTTGGTTCTACCGTAGTGATGTTCATTTCTCTTTTTAGTTCTCAGTTCTTTTTCTTCCTTTCCGTCCTGATCTGAGATTAGAGGTGCTACAGTCTAGCTTTTTAGAGATTATTCCTCAAAGTGTCCAGCTTAACAAAGCAGGACATTCCCAGTTACTGAACCGATGTGTAGTCTTTAGTGGAACTGTTACAGGCAAATGACATTGTTTTAGATACATTCAGTTAGTATGTGGGGTAGTCAGCATTGGGCAGAGCTTCTCTACTTTTGCACTATGAATGAAGGGTTTGCCAAATAAATTAATAGTTCTGTGGCAATGAGGATGAGGAATGCCTTTTACTTGTATTAGATTTGAAGAATAAGAAATAAGATTTCAAGAATACCTAGTGTAATTATGGAGAAAATGAGATTTAAAAATTAGAAGTAGCTAAAATAAAAGTATCCTTTTCCCAACCAAATCTGTTTGGTGCTACCTTTTTCTGTGCATTTACACATACACATATTGAATAACAGGTAGTTTGGTTTTGTGCTTTTTAAAAGCAGGATCAACTTGATCTGTAATTACCTCTTTTCTTGAAGCAGCAGCCTTGCAGAGTTTTCTATGATAGTGCATGCTTGTCAACTTCATTTTTAAGAGCTGTATAGTATTCTGTATTAGGCCCTATTAGGATATACGTATTCATCTCTGGTGAATATTTAGATCATATGCAATCTTTGTTACAGTAGCTGTCTTTGTTCACATCTCTTTGTGCTCATTCATGAGTTTCTTCCAATAGAATATCTACTAGTAAATAGTGGGTTAGCAGTTGCAGTAAATGTTTATATTTGGATATAACAAAAATATTTTTCTTTAGAAATATTTTATTTTCTTGAAAACGTGGATGCCTTTTTCTACACACTGTTAGGCTTGGTGACATCTTCCATAGACAGTTTCCATGTAGCCACTGTATGGGTGCTGGCAGCTTTATTCTGAACTATTGCCAAGGGCCATGTCAGGAATTAGCCTTCACAGCATAGAGGTGGAAATTAGTTCTTGATTCTTTTTCCTCCTTTCCATCCGGATACACAGTGAGTGATTCTGTATAGTCATTAAAGCAGCCCTAGTAAAGCTTGAATACATTCACATTTTAAAAAAAGAGACAATACTGAAGGACTATGTGGGAGCTAGAACAGAGGACTTGTCCCCATGACATTGCATAAACAGGAGAAACCTGGAGACCCTCATTTAATTCATTATTTCCCCATTTATTTCTTCCATCTCTGTACCTCTCTTTGTGTCTCTCTCTCCTTTCTTTGAGATGGACTTTCACTCTTGTTGCCCAGGCGAGAGTGCAATGTTGCGATCTCGGCTCACTGCAACCTCTGCCTCCCGGGTTCAAGTGATCCTCCTGTCCCAGCCTCCCGAGTATCTGGGATTACAGGTACATGCCTGCACACCTGGCTAATTTTATATATTTAGTAGAGATAGAGTTTCTCCATGTTGGTCAGAGTGGTCTTGAACTCCCGTCCTCAGGTGATCCATCCGCCTCAGCCTCCCAAAGTGCTGAGTTTTCAGGCGTGAGCTGCCATGCCTGACTTCTTCTTTCTCTGCCTGAATTGTAACATTGCACTCTGGGGCTATTGCCCAGATTAAAGCCCTGGAGAAATATGTGACCGTGTACGGCCACTCTTTGGTACCTCTGACCCCATGAGGTGGTACACCATGGTCACCACATCTCTTTTCTGGCAACCCCCTAAAATGGGTATTTATAGGATTTCAGTGTTAAGCTCTTCTATTAAAACCATCTCTCTGACATTCAAATGCCTTCTTTCCAGGATCCAGCGTGTTCTCAAAAGATTTAAAAAAAAAAAAAAATGTACATAACTTACACTGTTCTTTTTTCTGTTTAATTTTAATACTTAAAAACAAGAAACAATCTAAATCATTCAAACCTTTCAGACCAGCAGGATGTCTTGGGGAAAGCCTCTAAATGAAAAGGCCCAAATGTCTATTAGCAGGTGACAGGTTAAATAAATACACTTCAGGATATCTATGTAGTTATGAAATAGAAAGAGGAAGCTCTCGACCTCTGTATATCTCAATATAGAAAGAGCTCAAGAATAGGGCTGTTAAGGGAAAAAAGCAAGATGCAGAGAGTATGTAGAATATGCAGATATTTCTATAAGAAAAGGGGGAAATATGAAAATGTATTCATATTTGCTATTTGCATAAAGAATCTGAAGGATACACAAATAACGTGTAAAAAGTATTTATTTCTGGTAAAAGAAGAGGGTGGTGAGACTTTTCACAGTATAACTTTTTATAGTGTTTTAATTTTTGAATTAGAACTGTATTACCTATTCAGAAATAAAAATATTTCTAAATGACATTTTGCATTGTTAGATAAGGGGGCAACTAAATCTGATCTTGTTGAAATCTACTACCTGACCTCTCCTGTCCTGTTTGAGCCTTTGGGGTAGGGTCAGTTGCAGGCTGAGGAGGAAGGGGATAACATTTTGAGGAGGAAGGGGATAATTCTATAAATAGAATCAGTATGATGACTTAAATTCTAACTACTTTGGTAAGAAATTGAAAGACGAGTCTGTATTTAAATAATTGTTTGTTTTTTTTTAATCTTGTTGGGATTTCTTGGGGCTTGTGTTTTTTGTTTTTGTTTTTCAAAGTAATTGAAAACCTTAAAACATGTTCATGAAGCCTGCGCAGTGGCTCACACCTGTAATCCAGCATTTCGGGAGGCTGAGGTGGGTGGATCATATGAGGTCAGGAGTTCGAGACCAGCCTGACCAACATGGTGAAACTCTGCCTCTACTAAAAATACAAAAATTAGCCGGGTGTGGTGTTGCGTGCCTGTAATCCCAGCTACGTGGGAGGCTGAGGCAGGAGAATCGCTTGAACCCGGGAGGCGGAGGTTGCAGTGAGCCGAGACCACACCACCTGCACTCCAGCCTTGGCAACAGAGGGAGACTGTGTCTTTAAAAAAAAAAAAAAAAAAAAATCCATGCTTATGATTCACAGTAGGAATTTTTTGTTGATGCCATGGTGAACACAGTGAGAAAATAAACTCAAATGATGGGCTTAAGCCTGTTTTTATTACTTGCTGTAGTTTGTGTCCTGGATAAAGTGTTATAGTCTATGGTTTTATCTTTACAGGAGCAGGAAAATTCAGATTCGAAACATCCCTCCTCACCTGCAGTGGGAGGTAAGCCTGTGTCAGTTTTTGATGGGTTAATGAGACATTTCTCGCTTTTTTAGTTCCATTTTACATTTAGGTATTAGAGGGCCTCAGAGTTTCCCACAAAGCTTCTGGGCCCTGCCTCTTTTCAGTACCTTAATGTATGTGATCAGTCTTGAGTTTGGGGTCATAATTGTTCCTTTCATAGAATGTGTACTTTGATCCCTCCATGTTCTGTGTTTTCAAGTACCATGCTACCAAGCACCAGCAAATAAGCCAGGAAACCATTGGCTTGTGATTTGTATCTCATGGTTTGTTTAAGACAGTGTCTCACTTTGTCACCCAGGCCAGAGTACAGTGGAGCATCATAGCTCGCTCAGCCGGGCCCAGGGATCTTCCCACCCCAGCCTCCTGAGCAGCTGCAGCCACAGATGCATGCCACCGCGCCTGGCTCATGTTTGTATTTTTTGTAGAGATGAGGTTTTTCCCATGTTGCCCAGGCTGATCTCAAACTTGTAGGCTCAGGCAATCCCCCTGCCTTGTATCTCATGATTTTTAAAAAGATTTTTATCTTTCCAGATTATAATTTGATTAAAAAGTCAATGAAAAGGCAACAAAAGTAGAAAGGTCTTTGTTGGTTTTAGCAAATTTTTGTTTGTTTTGAATTAGTTGCTGTAACAGTTAAGATAATGTTTTCAGAGTTGTAAAGCTTGTAAGATTTTTACCTTAAAATAAGAATATGGGGAGTGGCCTTATTGCATTGTTTAAAAACAAACTGCCCCATATTTTATTCCCCAACCCAAAGAAAATCACAAAGCCTTAAAGGAAACAATATTTTATCTAATGTTTTTATTACTTTTAAAAAAGAAAAAGATTATTGGCCGGGAGTGGTGGCCGAGAGGATCACTTGAGGTCAGGAGTTTGAGACCAGCATGGCCAACATGGTGAAACCATGTCTCTACTAAAAATACAAAAATTAGCTGGCCATGGTGACGGGCACCTGTTGTCCCAGCTACTCAGGAGGCTGAGACAGGAGAATGCAGCACTGGAACCTAGAGGTGGAGATTGCAGTGAGCAGAGATGGCACCACTGCACTCCAGCCTGGATGACAGAGGCAGACTCCATCTCAAAAAAAAAAAAAAAAGAAACCTGACTATTATGGAAAATTTCAAACATACACATCCTATTACCTTGTAAAATGAAGAGATCCTTGTAAAAGAATTGTTAAATATTTCAGGAAAGCAGAGTGAGCCTTGTACTTTATTCTGCTTCTCGTTGTAAGAGTAGTGTGTTCTAGCCATCATGATGAATGTGATGGTTAAGTTACCAAGACTCTGAAATTCTGCTGTGTAACCTTAGTGAACAGATTATTTGGGAGGCAGTAAGCAAATGAAAGTCCCATATATTTGTTCAGTTCTGTTTTTATGGAAGACCTGAAATATCAGTTTAATTAGATTATTGCTACAGCCGTCTTTTTTTTTTTTCCTTAATTCATTTGCTGGGAGATACCACTGTACTATTTTTTGTACGTATGATCTTACCTTCCCATTCTGACATGGAAGCCTTCTCTTTTAGGTGTTGGATGGACTTTTGGCTCAGTATGGGACAGTGGAGAATGTGGAACAAGGTAATAAGTGAGGAAGTTAGCCTTTTAAGTTTTGGAGATATTACCTGTTTTTTCTTATAGGCTGGGTCATCTCCAGGGAGAAATAGTAAGTTCATATTTCTTTGAAACAAGCTTCCTAGAGTATATGTATGTACATCTATGTCTGAGAGATATCTGTCTCTTTTTGTCTATGTCTGTATAGTTTATCTTCTCGAGGAATATTATTTACGAGCTGTTTTTCACATACTGTGCAGTGTGCTCAAGCACTGGACAAACGCTGTCAGGCCAGGGTAAGCTTAATTCACTTAGGAGTAATTGGATTTACACTGTGGCTACTTTCCTTCTCCTGGATAAGAAAAACAGATACCTAATGCCTTGGACTGAGTGTTACCCAAAGAAAAGGACTCCTATACCAATAATCCCTTGGAGTGCTTATGAAATGCAAACTCCTAAGACTTTCTGCAGACCTAGAGTAAGAGTCTTTTGGGGAAGAGCTCTTGAATCTGTATTTTAAAAAAGCGCCCAAGGCCAGGCATGGCGGCTCATGCCTGTAATCTCAGGACTTTGGGAGGGCCAGGCAGGCAGATCCCGTGAGTCCAGGAGTTCGAGACCAGCCTGGCCAACATGGGAAACCCTGTCTCTACTAAAAATACAAAAACTAGCCAGGTATGGTGGCACATGCCTGTAATCCCAGCTACTTGAAAGGCTGAGGCAGGATAATTGCTTGAGCCCAGGAGGCGGAGGTTGCAGTGCACCGAGATTACACCACTGCACTCCAGCCTGGGTGACGGAATGAGACTCCATCTCAAAAAGAAAAAAAGCAACTCACTGAAACGACGTTTGTGTGTACTCAGATTTGAGAACAACTGTCTCAGGAGCAGTGCTGCAAATGCCCAGAAGATACTTTTCTTCCTGCCAACCTCTTTTTTGTCTTCTAAAGCATGAAATACTGTAATTTTTAAAAGGAAAACGATGGTACCTAAAGCTGATATCTTATGTAGCTCTTTAAATAAGAGTCCCAGAAAAGTAGATTCCAAGCTCCTGATGTGACTGGCAATAATATGTGATAAAGATTATTTTTGCCTTGACCTAGAAAACAGAATGTAAATTCAGTCATTTACTGACGTCGAGCCCTTGAAAAAGTCACTTAACCTCACTGACTCAGTATGCACATGTGTAGAATTGAGAAAAAAATTTCTACCCTTCTTCTGTCACTGAATAGTTGTAGCACCCACAGAGAACCTTTGTAAGGCATTTGTAGACAGCAGAGTCATGATTGTTCACGTTCAGTTAGGAAAAATTGTATTTTATTTTTTTATTTTTATTTATTTTATTTTATTTTTTATTTTTATTTTTATTTTTTTTGAGACGGAGTTTCGCTCTTGTTACCCAGGCTGGAGTGCAATGGCGCGATCTCGGCTCACCGCAACCCCTGCCTCCTGGGTTCAGGCAATTCTCC